>NC_053027.1:303955009-304283381 GCF_003073215.2 Triticum urartu
GAGCGTGTGATAGGACCTGGTGCTTTGATGTCATTGATGATCTTTTCAACTTGCACTTCTTTTGCAATACGAGGATGAGCTGGTTGTCGTTGAAGAATTTGATCAGCGTTTTCTTCAACACCATTTTCTTCAGCATTTTCTTCAGGTGCATTAGCTCGACGTTCTTCATGTTCTGGAATGAATTCTTCAGCAGATTCTTCAGTAGGAATGACATCCTCAGTAGCCTTGAACTTGATAGGTTCCTTAGGTGTTGGTTCATCTATCACAGTAGGTAGGTGCTCTCTTTGCAAGCCATTAGTTTCATTGAACCACACATCTACAGTTTCAACAACCTTGTGAAGAACGTTGTTGAAGACTCTGTAGGTGTGCGAGTCCTTTCCGTAACCAAGCATAAAACCTTCATGTGCTTTCGGTGCAAATTTTGAGTTGTGATGAGGATCTCTTATCCAACATTTAGCACCGAAGACTTTGAAATAACTTACATTGGGTTTCTTATCAGTGAGGAGTTCATAGGCAATCTTCTTGAAGAATTTGTGAAGATATACTCTGTTGATGATGTGGCACGCAGTATCAATTGCCTCAGTCCAGAAACGATGAGGCGTTTTGTATTCATCAAGCATAGTGCGAGCCATCTCAGCAAGAGTCCTATTCTTGCGCTCCACGACGCCGTTCTGCTGAGTGTAAGGAGTAGATAACTCATGAGTAATACCAAGTTCATCAAGATAGTCATCGAGACCAGAATTCTTGAACTCAGTGCCATTGTCACTTCTGATGTGCTTGATCTTCACACCAAAGTTGGTTGAATCCGTCGAGGAAAATCGTTTGAAGACTTCCTGCACTTCATGTTTGTAAGTAACAAGGTGTACCCATGTGTAGCGAGAGTAATCATCAACAATAACAAAGCCATATTGAGATGCTTCATTTGAAATAGCAGAATTATGATTAGGACCAAAGAGATCCATGTGAAGCAATTCAAATGGGCGAGTAGTGGTCATGATAGTCTTCGCTAGATGCTTGGCCTTGATCATGTTTCTAGCTTCACAGGCTCCGCATAAGTGATCCTTGAGGAATTTGACATTCTCAATGCCAATGACATGCTTCTTGTTCGCAAGCGTGTGCAAATTCCTCATGCCTGCATGACCAAGTCGTCGATGCCAGAGCCAGCCTTCTGAAGCTTTTGCAAGTAAGCACACGGCTGGTTGTGATCTTGTAGAGAAATCTACAATATACAGGTCTCCTCTCCTAAAGCCTTCGAATACTTTGGAATTGTTAGCTTCTATAACTACAACACAACGGTACTTGTGTCGGGACCCCGATTCTAAGTCACACCGATCTAGCCTGTAACACTTATCACTTTGCGGCCTCACGCACGGTATTCCCACGGGTGTCGCCTTACCATGGCCCGGGACCGTTTGCGCCTTTTGGCTCACGTATATGATAGTATCGCTAGCATCCATATGACAGAGAACCCGGGCCGACATGACTAGTCGTGAACCCTAAGCGGCACTAACCCATGGGGAGGCATACATGAATCAACTTCGAGCATGTCGGTCAGCAGCGTGTGAATCTGGGTTGTAGCACTGGGTAACAGGACTCCGGTAACCCGGGCTGTAGCAGTCTAGGCAGGACTCCGGATGTCACCGCGTGACATTTCCCCGAAGGGACAGACACAGGAACGAAGTGAAACACATGCCGGCCAGTCAAGTGTCCTGAACAGTAGTGCTGGGCTAGCAGGACTCCGGTGAACCGGGCTGTAGCGGACTACTATGACTCAAGGAGACACTAGACTACATTTCCCCATAAGAGAGGCTGACAAGGACAAACAACTAGATTGTCGGATCCCACACATAGCAATACACGTTACACGTATGCATAACATGCAAGTATGTGTTGTACAACATGGCATCACAACATAACGCAAACTCATATAGATAAAGGCCTAGAAGAGCCACATAACATATATACAAACAGGGGTCACATGACCCATCATTTAGAGCATACAAGCAACAAGCGGAAGCATTACATGTCTGAGTACAGACAACTACAAAAGAAAAGGCTGTGAGCCTGACTATCTACAACATCCGATCAAGATCGTAGCTGAGGTAGAAGCTACTTGTCGAAGTCCACATAAACTAGTAAGACCCAAGTCTCCGCTGAGGTACAAGCTACTTGTCGAAGTCCACATAAACTAGTAAGACCCATGTCTCCGCTGCAAAAACATAAATAAAGCAACGTGAGTACAAAGGTACTCAGCAAGACTTACATCAGATCCTATCATACATGCATTTGTATCAAGATGGTAATGTGGGGTTTAGTTGCAGCAAGCCAGCTTTGACACAGTGGCTATCCTGTACTATGACTGCTGGTAACTCTTCTGAGATGGCGCACACGAGTCCACTAATCACCACATCAATACACTACTATGGATTCATCCCCGTCTCACTACGAGAAGGCCATCCATAGCACTCACACTTGTCTTGAGCATTTTAGAGTATCCACTTTAAGTTGTCTATGTACCACGTAAGCATCCGAGAAGTCCATAACCGAGGACACGGCTATTCCGAATAGATCATGATAACCCTGCAGGGGTGTACTTCTTCACACACGCTCTCACCACTTATCACCATGTACACGTCATGTATCTCGGCAACCTTCAAGCGGGAGCCTGGCGAGGGTGTCGGCCACGACCTGACTAACCACACAAGACTCTAGTCCAGGTTTATCGCCTATTCGAGTTCCATCCGCAAGGAGATCCGGCCGGGGTTTCGCTCACGGTCCCAAACGATGTGTACAGGGTTCCCGAGCCCACCATCCGGGTGCCACTCGGTACACCGGGCCACGTGTGCCTAGTCTGTCCCACGCCCACCTGGCCGGGTGCCACTTGGTAGACTACTAACACTACCTACAAACACCAGAAACTATTTGCGACTCCTGGACAGAGATCAAGTTGGCTAATAAGTCGAGAGGGGCACTTAAGCATTCCAATGTGTGGTAGTAGCTAGTCATTGGACAACATACACGAAACTCAGTGCTTAAGGACGGTTCCAGTGAGACAACCCACCATGTACTCCTACATGGCCTCTCACCGCTACCTTTACCAAATCATGTTCACACGCTTAACTCTTAGCACCAGAACATATCGTACCACTCCAATTCATTCTCGATGAATCAGACCTGACACAACTCTAAGCAATAGCAGGCATGGCATGGCAAGAACACAACATGGCTCAATCAACTCCTACACATGCTAGTGGGTTTTAACTATTTACTGTGGCAATGACAGGTCATGCAGAGGAATGGGTTCAACTACCGCAGCATAAAGTAGCAGTTGAATCATTGTTGTCCTAATGCAATAAAAGAGAGCAGGAGCGAGAGAGTGGGATTGTATCGGAATGAACAAGGGGGTTTGCTTGCCTGGTAGATCAACAGGGGGGCACTGCTCCACTGATAGGTACTCTCGAACACATTCCAGAGCAGGACCTATCGAGAAGGAACGGTGTCGGAAATCAATCACAAGCATATGCAACATTATGATGCATGAACATGGCATGAGTATGTGATGTTGTATGAGCTAATGCAACTAGCAACACAATTAAATGAAGTTGGTTTGAATACAAGATTCAAATTCAAACTCCATATATGATTAGTTAAATGCCATTTATTTGTTTTGTCCAAAACAGAGGACAAACATTGTTCAAACATGCATGAAAATGCCATAAACAGATTCCTTGAATTTTTCTGATAATTTTTCATATATAAAATATTTAAATCTGAGCTACGGTTGAATTTATATGAATTTTTGAAGTTTTGAACATTTTCTGGAATTTCCTATTTTAAAATAATTCCAGAAAATGAATAACTGCGTCAGCATGACGTCAGCACTGTGTCAGCGGTCAACAGTGCTGACCAGGTCAAACCTGACGTGTGGGGTCCACACATTGATGACTCAGTTAGTTAACAGAGGGATTTATTGGTCTAATTAGGATTAGAGGGCGCCGGGCCCACTGTCAGTGTCAGGATTAGTTAAACAGTGATTAGCCTTAAGCTAATCACCTGGCAGGCCGGCTAGGGTCGATGGCGGCGACCTCTGGACGCGGTGGCGTCCACGCTGCAGTGCGCGGGGGCAGCGGCTGGGAGCACTGGGCCGTAGCCTGTGCTCTCCCGCATCTAGTGGGGTCGGTAGGAGGAGGAGGGGTGGCCGGAGCTCGCCAGAGCGAAGCTCGCGGCGGAGATGGCTTCGGCCGGGGTGGAACCCACGGTTACGACACGGGAACAAGGGGGAGAAGGAGAGGGGAAGCAGGGGGGAAGCGGAGAGGAGCTCACGGCGGAGTTGCTGAGCAGGCCAGTGGGCTCTGGGAGGCGCTGAAGACGGCGAATCGGAGTCGGCGGTCGGCGGCGTCCGAGGAGGAAGATGATGGCGACGGCGGCTCCACAGGGCGTCCGGCGGCTTGTGGCTTGACGGAGAGGAAGAGGGAGATGCGGCGAAGCTCTCGGGCTTGTCAGAGAGGCGAGGGGGAGGCGGTGGCTGCAGCTATGGCGAACGGCGGTGACGGCAGCGCTCGGGCGCGGTGAGAGAGAGCGAGGGAGAGGAGAGGAATGGGCACGGGAGAGTGAGAGGGGAACGGGGCGGCGCGTGGCGTCGTCCAGGGAGGCTAGAGCGTCGAGGGGGAGGGCACGTAGGCAGGCTGGTGGCGTGGCGCCCATGCGCGCGGCGGCGAGCGCGTGCCCCCGCCCTCCTGGCGCGAGGAAGGGGACGACTGGCATCGGCCAGCTGGGCCGCTGGGCTGCCAGGTAGGAGGCCTAGGTAAGTATTTCCCATTCTGTTGTTTTCTGTTTTCTATTTTCTGACATTTGTTTATGATTTAGTAAAATACTAAATCATTTTATTTACTTATGCCAATTTTTGTAGGGGCTAGTGGTATTATTCCAGAGCTCCTCAACTACTGGCATAATTTTTGGACAATATTATATATATAACAATATATATCCAAAGCAAATAAATATCGGATTAATTCCAAATGGCCAAAATCAATATTTGTGAGCTCCTAAAATATTGGTTTGATTTTTATCTCTGTCCAATATTTTCAGAGAGCAACATGAACATTTTCTTGGACCTTTTTGGAGCAATTTTTATCTTGGTCATTTCCAAAAATGGTTCTGAGGGTTTCACAAATCCCCATTTCAAATTTAAATGAAATTTAAACATGATGCACACATGACTAGCTAGCCTTGAGCATACCAGAACTAGGGATGTGACAACTCGCCCCCACTCGGAAGAATCTCGTCCCGAGATTCAGGAGTCGGCGGGAAGAAAGCGGGGTACTCAAGTCGAAGACGATCTTCACGCTCCCAAGTAGCTTCTCTCTCGGAATGATGAGACCATTGAACCTTGAGAAACTTGATGTTATGACGTCGGGTGACGCGTTCTGCTTGATCAAGGATGCAAACAGGGTACTCTTGATAAGTGAGGTTATCTTGGAGATCAAGTGTTTCGTGGTCCACTCCGCGTATGGGATCCGAGAAGCAACGCCTGAGTTGAGAGACGTGGAAGACATCATGTACTGAAGAAAGATGTGGGGGTAGTTCCAACTGGTAGGCAACCTCTCCTCGTTTAGCGAGAATGCAAAAAGGACCAATGTAACGAGGAGCCAACTTGCCTTTGATACCGAAACGATGGGTACCCTTCAAGGGAGTAACCCGAAGATAGGCCTTGTCGCCAACTTCATCAGCCACTTCCTTATGACGACGGCCATACTGGCTCTTTTGACAAGACTGGGCTGTTTTCAAATTCTCACGAATGATGTGAACTTGATCTTCTGCCTCCTGGATCATATCCGGTCCACAGAATTGTCTTTCACTGGTTTCTGACCAGTTCAAAGGTGTTCGACATCTTCGTCCATACAGAACCTCAAAAGGAGCTTTCTTGAGGCTGGATTGGTAGCTATTGTTATAGGCAAACTCGGCGAAGGGAAGACACTTCTCCCAATCCATACCGAATGAGATAACACAAGCTCTAAGCACATCTTCGAGAATCTGGTTGACCCTTTCCACCTGACCACTTGATTGAGGGTGGAAAGCGGTACTGAAAGAAAGATGGGTGCCCATGGCGGTTTGGAAACTCTCCTAGAAATGAGAAGTGAAAAGACTACCACAGTCTGAATTGATCTCTAGTGGAACACCATGAAGTGACACTATTCGAGAAATATATAAGTCAGTGAGCTGACTAGCAGTGATACTCTCTCGAACAGGTAGGAAGTGAGCCACTTTGGAAAGACGATCAATGACTATGAAGATAGCATTATTCCCTCTCTTGGTCCTGGGAAAGCCGGTGATGAAGTCCATACCAACTTTATCCCATTTCCACTCAGGAATAGCTAAAGGCTGAAGGGTGCCAGCAGGCCTTTGATGCACTGCCTTAACGCCATGACAAACGTGACAGTTAGCAATAAACTGAGTAATTTCTCTCTTCATCCTAGTCCACCAGAACCTCTGGCGTAGGTCCTGATACATCTTAGTACTACCGGGATGAATCATGAGAGGGGATTCATGTGCCTCCTTAAGAATTAGTTGTCGCAGATGTTGATTCTTGGGAATCACCAAGTGATTCTCAAAGAAAACAACACCTCGATCATCCATAGAGAAACATCCACCAACTCCCTTCTTAATGTTTCTCTTGATGCGGATAACACCCCTATCAAACTTCTGATCAGTAATGATCTGATCCTCAAGGGTAGGTTTCGCCACCAAGGTAGAAAGGAATCCGCGAGGAGCAATGTGAAGATTAAGCTTACATAATTCCTCATGGAGAAGTGGTTGGCCCTCTTGCAACATGAGATTGTTGCAATAGGACTTACGACTTAGCGCATCAGCCATGACATTCCCCTTGCCTGGGGTGTAGGTAATTCCTAAGTCGTAATCTAAGATCAACTCCAACCAACGTCTTTGCCTAAGGTTCAAATCAGGTTGGGTGAAGATATACTTGAGACTCTGGTGGTCGGTGTAAATCTCGCAACGTTTACCAAGAAGGTAATGTCGCCATGTCTTAAGTGCATAGACTACGGCTGCAAGCTCTAGATCATGTGTAGGATAATTATCCTTATGTGGATGCAACTGTCGAGATGCATAGGCAATCACATGACGATCCTGCATAAGAATGCAACCCAGTCCCTGTCGTGAGGCATCACAATAGATAACAAAGTCCTTAGTGAAATCCGGTGGCACAAGTATGGGAGCAGAAGTCAGGCGTCTTTTCAGTTCCTGAAAACTGTGCTCACACTGTGGGGACCACTCAAACCTTTTACCTTTCTTGAGAAGTTCCATGAGAGGTTTGGCCACTTTGGAGAAGTTTTCAACGAAGCGGCGACAATAACTGGCTAGACCAAGGAAACTCCTAACTTGTTTAACGATTTCAGGTGGAGTCCAATCAAGAACGGCCTGAACTCTCTCAGGATTGACAACAATGCCCTTACCAGAGATCACGTGGCCTAGGTAGGTCACTTCTGGCAACCAAAATTCGCACTTGGAGAACTTGGCATAAAGGCGGTGCTCTCTGAGTTTTTCTAACACGAGTCTAAGATGTTCGGCATGCTCTTCCTCGTTCTTCGAGTAAATAAGAATATCATCGAGGTAAACCACGACGAACTTATCTAAGTACTCCATGAAGATCGAGTTCATCAAACGGGAGAATGTAGCTGGAGCATTGGTTAGACCAAAGGACATGACGGTGTACTCGTACTGGCCATAACGAGTGACAAAAGCCGTTTTAGGAAAGTCCCCATTTCTGATCTTGATTTGGTGGTAGCCTAACCTCAAATCCATCTTGGAAAAGACTGAGGATCCAGCGAGCTGATCATACAGATCGTTGATCTTGGGGAGCGGATACTTGTTCTTTATCGTGACCAAATTAACAGGACGATAATCTACAACCATCCGGTCCGTACCATCCTTCTTCTTGACGAAGAGGACGGGGCAAGCCCAAGGAGAAGAACTAGGACGGATGAAACCCTTTTGCAAGGACTCATCAAGTTGTTTCTTAAGCTCAGCTAGCTCTAAGGGTGCCATCTTGTAAGGTCTCCTAGAAATTGGAGCGGTTCCTGGGAGAAGATCTATGACGAACTCTACATCTCTGTCAGGTGGAATACCAGGCAGTTCTTCTGGAAAGACATCCGGAAAGTCACGGACTAGCGGGATATCTTCAAGGTCTGGAAGAGGGCTGGCATTAAGAGAGTAGAGTTGACGCTTTGCAACTCTAGTGGAGACAGTGACTACCTTGCCAGAGGGGTGTGTAAGCTGAACAGACCTGGTGTAACAATCAATCTTGGCATAATGAGCTTTCATCCAGTCCATACCCAAGATGATGTTAATATCTGAAGACTTGAGGGCTATGAGTGACGCAAGGAATACGAGTCTGTCAACAAGGATTTCATTACCATGGCTTATTCTGGTAGTTTGCCATCTAGACCCTGGAGTTTGGATTTCAAGTGGAGTTAGCATATCACAAAATGACATGTCGTGCAAACGAGCATAGCCTTCAGAGATGAAGGAGTGAGATGCTCCGGTATCGAACAGAACCGAAGCTGGATGGCAATTGACAAGGAGGGTACCAAGAACGACATCCGGATCATCATGAGTGTCTTTAGCTGAGACGTGATGCACACATCCACGTTCAGTGGGAGCTGACTTGACACTAATCATCTTGCGTGATGGCTTACCACGGCCAACAGACTTCTCAGGCTGGGGTGGAGCATAGTTGGTTTGAGAGCAGTCACGTGCATAGTGTCCTGGCTCTCCGCATGTGAAGCAAGTCCCTGCAGTAGGTCGTGGACCCGCATTGACAAGCGGTTTGCCAATAGGTCTGGGTGGAGCATGTAACTGAACCGGGTGAGGCGCCACACAAGATGGCCTCGGTGTATATCCGGGTGGAAGAGCGGAGTTCAGAATCCAAATCCGGCGCTTCTGCGAACTAGAACCGGAGGAAGGACCCAAATCACGGGTGTGCTTACGAGACTCCTCGTAGGTGAGCTGAGCTGTCTCCGCATTAATGGCCTTGTTCACAAGAGCCTGGAATGTATTGCAATGATGCAAGTGGAGATCACGACGCAACTTGGGGTTAAGACCCTTCCGGAACCTAGCCTGCTTCTTGGCGTCCGTGGACACTTCTTCTGTAGCATAACGGGCAAGGTTCTCAAATTCTCTACTGTAAGCATCAACAGCCATCTTACCCTGTGTGAAACTACATAACTCTTCTCTCCTGTGGTCAATGAGGGCTTGAGGAATGTGATGCTCGCCAAAAGCCTCAGTGAAATCCTTCCAGGTAGGTATCTGGCCAGCTGGAAGCGTAGCCTCATAGTTCTGCCACCAAAGACTAGCAGGACCTTCCAGGTGATATGCAGCATAGGTGACCTTGTCACCTTCAGCCACGTTCGCGGAACGCAGCTTGTGTGTGATACTACGGAGCTAGTCATCTGCATCGAGTGGCTCAATGGAATGATGGAAGGTAGGTGGTTTCAGACCAATGAAATCATGGATGGACACAAACTCTTTGTGCTGATGGGAGGTGTTCTCCTCAATACGTGCTAGCAAGCGGTTAGACTCACGCTTGTTCCTCTCCATCTCTAGCATGAACTCTGCCAATGAAGACTGATCGGGAGGATCCTCATCCCTACCATCTCCGTGGTTCCGGCTACGAGCAACAGAACTTCGGTTAACCGACGACATCCTGAGAAGCGAAACCAAGGACGAGCTCAACAACAACTATAGGATGCAACATGTAGCACAAGGAAATTTAGTATCTCTCAAACTCCTAGGACAATTCCGGCAGCATAACGGCAGTAAAATGCTCAGAATGAGACATTTTGCACAAGACGGGGTAGCACCATACTCAACATCATCACTCAAGGTTCTGAGATATTACTAAACAGGCTACACCGGAGGTACTTGAACTGGGATCTGACTCTGATCAACCAATCCTAAGAGACTACGGAGTAGTAACACGTGATCCTGATAGACAGAAGAGGAAGCCTAGTTCCTTAACCCCGTAGGAGAGATAGGATGACTCAGATCAGAAGGGCATGAGGTAAAAGGAGTAAAAAGAGCCTTACGTTCCCTTCCACAATCAATTCCCTTACATAACTAATGAATTTCTAGACTCAACTTTGACCAGGTTGGCTTGGAAATCCTACAGGCAGTCAGGCTTTGATACCAAACTGTCGGGACCCCGATTCTAAGTCACACCGATCTAGCCTGTAACACCTCATATCACTTTGCGGCCTCACGCACGGTATTCCCACGGGTGTCGCCTTACCATGGCCCAGGACCGTTTGCGCCTTTTGGCTCACATATATGATAGTATCGCTAGCATCCATATGACAGAGAACCCGGGCCGATATGACTAGTCGTGAACCCTAAGCGGCACTAACCCATGGGGACAGGCATACATGAATCAACTTCGAGCATGTCGGTCAGCAGCGTGTGAATCCGGGCTGTAGCACTGGGCTAACAGGACTCCGGTAACCCAGGCTGTAGTAGGCTAGGCAGGACTCCGGATGTCACCGCGTGACATTTCCCCGAAGGGACAGACACAGGAACGAAGTGAAACACATGCCGGCCAGTCAAGTGTCCTGAACAGTAGTGCTGGGCTAGCAGGACTCCGGTGAACCGGGCTGTAGCGGACTACTATGACTCAAGGAGACACTAGACGACATTTCCCCATAAGAGAGGCTGACAAGGACAAACAACTAGATTGTCGGATCCCACACATAGCAATACACGTTACACGTATGCATAACATGCAAGTATGTGCTGTACAACATGGCATCACAACATAACGCAAACTCATATAGATAAAGGCCTAGAAGAGCCACATAACATATATACAAACAGGGGTCACATGACCCATCATTCAGAGCATACAAGCAACAAGCGGAAGCATTACATGTCTGAGTACAGACAATTACAAAAGAAAAGGCTGTGAGCCTGACTATCTACAATGTCCGATCAAGATCATAGCTGAGGTACAAGCTACTTGTCGAAGTCCATGTAAACTACTAAGACCCATGTCTCCGCTGCAAAAACATAAATAAAGCAACGTGAGTACAAAGGTACTCAGCAAGACTTACATCAGATCCTATCATACATGCATTTGTATCAAGAAGGTAATGTGGGGTTTAGTTGCAGCAAGCCATCTTTGACACAGTGGCTATCCTGTACTATGACTGCTGGTAACTCTTCTGAGGTGGCGCACACGAGTCCACTAATCACCACATCAATACACTACTATGGATTCATCCCCGTCTCACTACGAGAAGGCCATCCATAGCACTCACACTTGTCTTGAGAATTTTAGAGTATCCACTTTAAGTTGTCTATGTACCACGTAAGCATCCAAGAAGTCCATAACCGAGGACACGGCTATTCGAATAGATCATGATAACCCTGCAGGGGTGTACTTCTTCACACACGCTCTCACCACTTATCACCATGTACACGTCATGTATCTCGGCAACCTTCAAGCGGAAGCCTGGCGAGGGTGTCGGCCACGACCTGACTAACCACACAAGACTCTAGTCCAGGTTTATCGCCTATTCGTGTTCCATCCACAAGGAGATCCGGCTGGGGTTTCGCTCACGGTCCCAAACGATGTGTACAGGGTTCCCGAGCCCACCATCCGGGTGCCACTCGGTACACCGGGCCACGTGTGCCTAGTCTGTCCCACGCCCACCTGGCCGGGTGCCACTTGGTAGACTACTAACACTACCTAAAAACACCAGAAACTATTTGCGACTCCTGGACAGAGATCAAGTTGGCTAATAAGTCGAGAGGGGCACTTAAGCATTCCAATGTGTGGTAGTAGCTAGTCATTGGACAACATACACGGAACTCAGTGCTTAAGGACGGTTCCAGTGAGACAACCCACCATGTACTCCTACATGGCCTCTCACCGCTACCTTTACCAAATCGTGTTCACACCCTTAATTCTCAGCACCAGAACATATCATACCACTCCAATTCATTCTCGATGAATCAGACCTGACACAACTCTAAGCAATAGCAGGCATGGCATGGCAAGAACACAACATGGCTCAATCAACTCCTACACATGCTAGTGGGTTTTAACTATTTACTATGGCAATGACAGGTCATGCAGAGGAATGGGTTCAACTACCGCAGCATAAAGTAGCAGTTGAATCATTGTTGTCCTAATGCAATAAAAGAGATTAGGAGCGAGAGAGTGGGATTGTATCGGAATGAACAAGGGGGTTTGCTTGCCTGGTAGATCAACAGGGGGGCACTGCTCCACTTATAGGTACTCTTGAACACTTTCCGGAGCAGGACCTATCGAGAAGGAACGGTGTCGGAAATCAAACACAAGCATATGCAACATTATGATGCATGAACATGGCATGAGTATGTGATGTTGTATGAGCTAATGCAACTAACAACACAATTAAATGAAGTTGGTTTGAATACAAGATTCAAATTCAAACTCCATATATGATTAGTTAAATGCCATTTATTTGTTTTGTCCAAAACAGAGGACAAACATTGTTCAAACATGCATGAAAATGCCATAAACAGATTGCTTGAATTTTTCCGATAATTTTCCATATATAAAATATTTAAATCTGAGCTACAGTTGAATTTATATGAATTTTTGAAGTTTTGAACATTTTTTGGAATTTCCTGTTTTAAAATAATTCCAGAAAATGAATAACTGCGTCAGCATGGCGTCAGCACTGCGTTAGCGGTCAACGGCGCTGACCAGGTCAAACCTGACGTGTGGGGTCCACACGTCGGTGACTCAGTTAGTTAACAAAGGGATTTATTGGTCTAATTAGGATTAGAGGGCGCCGGGCCCACTGTCAGCGTCAGGTTTAGTTAAACGGTGATTAGCCTTAAACTAATCACCTGGTAGGCCAGGCCCGCACGTCAGGCCGGCTAGGGTCGTCGGCGGCGACCTCTGGACGCGGCGGCGTCCACGCTGCAGGGCGCGGGGGCGGCGGCTGGGAGCACCGGGGCGTAGCCCGTGCTGTCCCGCATCTAGTGGGGTAGGTAGGAGGAGGAGGGGTGGCCGGAGCTCGCCGGAGCGAAGCTCGCGGCGGCGATGTCTTCGGCCGGGGTGGAACCCACGGCTACGACGCGGGAACGAGGGGGAGAAGAGAGGGGAAGCAGGGGGGAAGCGGAGAGGAGCTCACGGCGGAGTTGCTGAGCAGGCCAGTGGGCTCGGGGAGGCGCTGAAGACGGCGAATCGGAGTCGGCGGTCAGCGGCATCTGAGGAGGAAGACGATGGCGATGGCGGCTCCACAGGGCGTCCGGCGTCTTGTGGCTTGACGGAGAGGAAGAGGGAGATGCGGCGAAGCTCTCGGGCTTGTCGGTGAGGCAAGGGGGAGGCGGTGGCTGCGGCTATGGCGAACGCCGGTGACGGCAGCGCTCGGGTGCGGTGAGAGAGAGCGAGGGAGAGGAGAGGAATGGGCACGGGAGAGTGAGAGGGGAATGGGGCGGCGCGTGGCGTCGTCCAGGGAGGCCAGAGCATCGAGGGGGAGGGCACGCAGGCAGGCTGGTGGCGTGGCACCCATGCGCGCGGCGGCGAGCGCGTGCCCCCGTCCTCCTGGTGCGAGGAAGGGGACGACTGGCATCGGCCAGCTGGCCGGGCTGGCCTGCTGGGCCGCTGGGCTGCAAGGTAGGAGGCCCAGGTAAGTATTTCCCTTTCTGTTGTTTTCTGTTTTCTATTTTCTCACATTTGTTTATGATTTAGTAAAATACTAAATCATTTTATTTACTTATGCCAATTTTTGTAGGGGCTAGTGGTATTATTCCAGAGCTCCTCAACTACTGGCATAATTTTTGGACAATATTATATATATATAACAATATATATCCAAAGCAAATAAATATCGGATTAATTCCAAATGGACAAAATAAATATTTGTGAGCTCCTAAAATATTGGTTTGATTTTTATCTCTGTCCAATATTTTCAGAGAGCAATATGAACATTTTCTTGGACCTTTTTGGAGCAATTTTTATCTGGGTCATTTCCAAAAATGGTTCTGAGGGTTTCACAAATCCCCATTTCAAATTTAAATGAAATTTAAACATGATGCACACATGACTAGCTAGCCTTGAGCATACCAGAACTAGGGATGTGACAACTTGCCAAAGACAACAACCATATCAAGATCACAAAGCATTGAGATAGACATAAGGTTGTATCCTAAGGACTCAACAAGCATGACTTTGTCCATGTGTCGATCCTTTGTTTTCGCAACCTTACCTAGACCCATTACACGACTTTTGCCTTTGTCAGCAAAGATGATATGCTTCAGATGCAACGGAGATAATGGAGCATCCATCAATAGATTCTTGTCACCAGTCATGTGGTTTGTACATCCACTATCGAGGACCCACTCAGTGGCTTTGGGTTGATCATCCTGCAGATGAATTAGTGCAGCTTACAAACTCATATACTTCATCACTGAAGAATATGACATCAATTCATCAGATCAATTTCATCAAGGAAAAGAACAGATAGAGAAATATGAGGACGTGAGAAATGAAAGTTCATTTCTTCATGATTAGCCTGCGTCCTATCAGGCATGCTCGGGTCTCCAGCAAATTCTTCAGACAATTACGTACGTTTGGAGACCTGAACCTGCAGAAGAGATTAGTTCTTTTTCTTCACCACCCACATCTGAAGGGGTGGCAAAGAGTTCATCATTCTGCGAGCTCCATACGAGAAGGATGGCATAGAAGCCAGTCCATTTCATTTCACATAAGAGGGGTTAGAATAAGCATAAGAGTAAGCAGAGAAATTCTTCGAGGACTTATGGACATAATAATTTGAAGAATAATACACATATCCATAATCCTTAGATCTTCCCTGCGAAACAGATGTGTTAACACGATGATGTTCATATGAGGACTTTGATCCTTTTGAGGAATATGATCCATGTGAGGAGTTTTGTCCGTATGAGGACTTGGATCCATATGAAGAATTTGGTCCATATGAAGAATTTGATCTGGGGTTCCTATTCTTCACAGGTGGTGTCATGATGACATTCACCTGAAGATTTTCAAGGCATCTTTTGGGAACCCAGATTTTCTTCATAGGGGGGCCGTTCCTGTAGTTAGTGCCAACATATCTAGCAAATACTTCACCATTCTGATTTTTGAGCAGTTTGTAGTTGGAGTCAAATGACTCATCATCAGAATGAGGAGAATCACATGCATATCCAGATAGGTTAGATGGATCAACTGGAGGTCCCTGTGCAGCAACCCATGTAGTTTTGGGGTACTGCTCAGGCTTCCAATATGTACCATCAGCGTTGAGTTTCCTCTCAAAGGCAATACCCTCTTTCCTAGGGTTCCTGTTGAGGATCTGCTTTTTAAGCACATCACAAAGAGTCTGATGCCCTTTGAGGCTTTTGTACGTTCCTGTCATGTACAATTCCTTCAGCCCTACATCATCAGTGATACTAGCAATGTCCTCAGATGAGGAATTAGTGATAGCAGAGGCATGTGAAGAATTTGATACATTAGCAGCATTTGAACATTCAGGTGAAGAATTAGCAGATTCACGTTCAATGCATTTCAAACAAGGAGGAACAAATTCTTCCTGAGATGCGCTGATTTGTTGAGCAAGTAATGAATCGCGCTCCTTCTGAAGATCTTCATAACTCACTCTTAGCTTTTCAAGATCTTGCTTTCTTTGAAGAAATTCATAAGAAAGCTTCTCATGATCGGATAAGAGAGTGTTATGATGACTTTGAATATTGTCAAACCTAGTCTGAAATCTCTGAAGATTTTCAGTCAAGGCTTTAGTGCGATCCATTTCTTCACCCAACATATCATCACTTTTGTCTAGCATGTTTTGAACCTTTTCTAAAGCCCTTTGTTGTTTTACAGCAATCTTAGCAAGTTTAGAATAGTTGGGCTTAAGGTTTTCATCAGATTCATTCTCACTTGATTCAGATGAGGTATATTTGAGTACCTTGGCACCCTTTGCCATGAAGCAATAGGTGGGAGCGTAGTCATCATCCCCTTCATCAGCTTTGTTGGTGAGGTCATTTTCTTCAGTGTTGAAGATAGACTTGCTGACGAATGCAGTAGCGAGAGCTAGGCTCGCCACTCTGGATTCGGACTCCTCAGATGACTCCTCTTCCTCATTTTCTTCAGATTCAGCCTCAGAGTCCATTTCCTTGCCAATGAATGCCCTGGCCTTCTTGGAGCTGCTCTTCTTGTGATATGATGGCCTTGAGGATTTTGATGATGAGGATTTTGTGGATTTCTTGTTTTTCTTCGCATCATCAGAACTATAATCCTTGTATTTCTTCTTCTTTGATTCCTTTTCCCATTGAGGACAATCTTGAAGGTAATGTCCAGGCTTCTTGCATTTGTGGCAGAGCCTCCTCTTGTAGTCACTGGATGAGGAATCACTGCTCCTTGAGGGTCTTCCAAGGCGACCACGTCTTGAGAGAACTTTTGGTACTTCTTCACAAGAAGAGCCAGATCATGGCTTAGTTCTTCAGGATCACCAAGGCTGCTACCAGAGTCTTCATCTTCGGACTCAGATAATCCCTTGGCCTTCAGTGCGCATGTTCTACCATAGCTTGAACCATATAGATCTCTCTTTTCAGCAAGTTGAAACTCATGAGTATTTAGCCTTTCGAGAATATCAGCGGGATCAAGTGACTTGTAATCAGCACGTTCTTGTATCATCAATGCCAGAGTGTCAAATGAGGAATCAAGCGATCTCAGCAATTTCATCACCACCTCATGGTCAGTGATGTCAGTGGCACCAAGTGCTTGAAGCTCATTTGAGATGTCAGTGAAGCGATCGAAGGTTTGTTGAACATTTTCATTATCGAGTCTTTTTAAGAGGTTGAAGAGATTGCGAAGAACATCAACTCGAGAGTCACGCTGAGTTGAGACTCCTTCATTCACTTTGGACAACCTGTCCCAGATAAGCTTCGCTGTGTCCAAAGCACTCACTCTGCCATACTGTCCTTTTCTCAGATGGCCACATATTATATTCTTCGCTTGAGAGTCGAGTTGCTTGAATCTCTTCACATCAGCAGCATTCAGAGAAGGTGTGACTGAGGGAACACCATTTTCCACAACATACCAGAGATCGTTATCAATTGCTTCAAGATGAATTCACATCTTATTCTTCCAGTAGGGGTAGTCCGTCCCATCGAACGTAGGACACCCAACAGAGACCTTGATCATACCTGCGGTCGACATAACTAAAACTCCAGGTGGTTAAACCAAAATCACACAGAACAAGGGAGTACCTTGCTCTCATACCAATTGAAAGTGCGTTATATCGACTAGAGGGCAGGTGAATAGGCGATTTTTATGAAATTCTTCACTGAGGAATTTGCCGGTGAGGAAATTCCATAGCGAAGAACTACTAGCAGTGGAATGAGTACTCAAAAGTAAACATAAGAGAATACAAGCATAGTCATCATGATGAAATGAAGACAGGCACAGAGTACAGGAAGCGTAAGCACAGGATAACACAGGATGAAGACAAACAGACTGAAGAAATTGAACTGAGGAAAGTGAGAAAGTCTTCAGTCAAAGTCTTCAACCACAGATATGAACAAACACACAACATAGTTATGAGGAAATGAAAGAGTTGAGGGAATAGAACCAGTAAGCTTGGTGAAGACAATGATTTGGTAGACCAGTTCCAACTGCTGTCTTAGTTGTACGTCTGGTTGGAGCGGCTGAGTATTTAAACTCGAGGACACACAGTCCCGTAGACCCAGTCCTGAACACGCAGCTCAGGACACCCAGTCCTCACCGTATTCTCCTTGAACTAAGGTCACACAGACCTCGTCCAATCACTCGTGGTAAGGCTTCAGGTGACTTCCAAACCTTCACAAACTTGGTCACTCGGCGATCCACAATTCCTCTTGGATGCTCTAGACCATGACGCCTAACCGTCTAGAAGAAGCACAGTCTTCAAAGGTAACAAGCGTCGGATCCACGCAGGATCAATCTCTTCAGTGATGCTCAATCACTTGGGGTTTGTAGGTGTTTGGGTTTTGGGTTTTTCCTCACTTGATGATTGTCGCTCAAAGTCCTCGGAGGATGGGTTGCTCTCAAATGACAAGTGTCAGTTTCTCTCGGAGCAGCCAACCAGCTAGTGGTTGTAGGGGGCGGCTATTTATAGCCTAGGGAGCAGCCCGACATGATAATACATAAATGTCCTTCAATGATATGACTGTTAGGTGGATAGATATTTTGGGACAGCTGGCGCATAGCACAGCAACGGTCAGAATTTTGAGTAGCAAAATCCTCAGGGCTATCATGTTCCTCAGTGTGTAGGAAATCCACACTGGCGAATTCCTAACTCCTCAGTCAGAACAAATTCCTCAGAGACCAAAAGAACTTCGTCTCTGTCACTGAAGAATATGACTGGACTGTATGAGATTTCCAATGGCTTCAATTGAAGGGATCGTTAGGTGTAGGATTTTGAGTTGAGCATCACATGGAAATTTTTCCTTAGTATTTCCTTGACCCCCTTTAACAGTACGGTGTTTCCTACGACTCAAGAAAGAGAAAATGAAACTATAAAAACAAAAGTCTTCACGCTTCATGTTCCTCGAATGAATACCAAGTCTTCAAGGTCACACCATTTTCTTCACTTTCAAAGTCTTCAGAAAGTCTACAGAAATACAAAGTCTTCAGTCGAAGAACTTCATTTTTAGGGGTCGACTTTCTCTGTAAATATAAAACTCCTCATAGACTTATAGACCTATGTACACTCACAAACGCATTAGTCCTTTAACCTATAAGTCTTCAATACACCAAAATCACTAAGGGGCACTAGATGCACTTACATAAGGAACTGCCATCAAGTTCTGCTTTAGATTCACCTTCTGTTATGAATAAACTTGCAACACCACCACATGCTATTAATTCTGATATGTCGCAAGTTATTGATGATGCTAGTTCTACTATGAATGATGCTTATGATGATGCTAGTAGCTTGCTTGATAATGATGATGTGCCACTTAGTGAATTTCTTGATAAACGAATTGCTAGAGTTATACAACATGATGTTGTTGAATCTGATGATGAGCTTGAAACTGAATCTCCTGAGACACCTGCTAGAACTAGCCTTCCTAGATATGAATTGCCTAAGGTACAGGAAGGTTATGTTATGAGTGAAGAAGCAACTAGAGATATTCTTTCTTACAATGATAGAGATGATCTAGAGAAATTATTACACAAGTATAAAGAAAAATCTCTGAATGATAGAATGAAATGTGACCCTAAGTTTGCTGCTTCACCTATCTTTATTGTTGACAAGGATTATGAATTCTCTGTTGACCCAGAGCTAATTACGCTGGTTGACTCTGATCCTTTCCATGGTTATGAAACTGAAACTGTTGTGGCACATCTTACTAAGTTGAATGATATATCCCCCTTTTTACTGAGGATGAGAAAACTCGCTATTACTTTATTCTCAAATTATTTCCTTTATCATTAAAGGGTGATGCTAAAGCTTGGTACAACACTCTTGCTCCTGGTTGTGTGCTTAGTCCCTAGGATATGATTTATTACTTCTCTGAAAATTATTTTCCTGCTCATATGAAACAAGCTGCCTTACAGGAAATATTTAACTTTGCGCAAACTAAAGAAGAGAGTCTCCCACAAGCTTGGGGGAGGCTTTGCTAGCTACTTAATGCTTTGCTTGATCATCCTTTTAAGAAAAATGAAATACTTGATATCTTCTATAATGGACTAACCGATGCTTCTAGGGACTTCCTAGATAGTTGTGCTAGTTGTATTTTCAGAGCTGAAGAAATATTGAATAACATATTGAAAAACTATGATTATTGGACTATTCCTGAACCACCGCCTAAACCCGCTCTGAAGAAGAGGGGTATATTATATCTCAGTCCCGAAGATATGTAAGAGGCAAAGAAATCTATAAAGGAAAAAGGTATTAAAGCTGAGGATGTTAAAAATTTACCTCCTATTGAAGAAATACATGGGCTTAACACACCACCAATGCCTGAGGTGGTAGAGGTAAATTCTCTTATGAAGTTCAATCATAATGATAATCCTCACAATATGCATCCTAGTCAATGTCTTTATGAGTTTGAAAACTACATTAGAAAACAAGATCACTTCAACGCAAATGTTATGAAACAATTGAAATATAGTTCTGATATGATTGCTCGCTTGAGTGAGTTGTTATTTAGAATATCAAATGATGTTAGAGGTGTTGGAAAACATGCTTCTATGGTTCAAACCTAGTTAGAGCAAGTTGCTAAATCTCAAAGAGAATTTCTTGATGAAATGAATAATCATATGCATGACTTTGTTGTTAGAGTTGGAACTAGAGGAGGTAAAATGACACAGGAACCACTTTATCCTAAGGGACACCCAAAAAGAATTGAACAAGACTCACAAAGATCCAACACTAGTGCACCTAGTTCTTCTAGAAAGAAAAATAAAAATGATAGGACTTTGCACACTTCTAGTGAACCTGAAATAGAAAAAGCTCCTGATAAAGATAATGAAACTTCTATCTCTGATGCTGAAACTCAATCTGGTAATGAACACTCACCTAATGATAATGAAAAAGATAATGATGAGGTGCATGAATACTCTCAACCAACCAATGATAAAGAACTAGACAATGATGTTGAGATAGAACCACCTATTGATCTTGATAACCCACAATCTAAAAATAAAAGATATGACAAAAGAGACTTCATTGCTAGAAAACACGGTAAAGAAAGAGAACCATGGGTACAAAAACCTATGCCTTTTCCACCCAAGTCAACTAAAAAGAATGATGATGACGAATTTGAACGCTTTGCTAAAATGCTAAGGTCAGTCTTTTTGAGTACTCGCTTGACTGATATCTTGAAAATGCCTCCATATGCAAAGTATATGAAAGACCGGAAGTTGAAATCTCCACTATGCTTGCTAATTACACTTTTAAAGATGGAGTAACTAAAAAACGTGGAGATCCGAGAATACCAACTATACCTTGCTCTATCAAAAAGAATTATGTGAAAACTGCTTTGTGTGATTTAGGAGCTGGTGTTAGTTATGCCTTTCTCTTTATATAAAATACTTGACTTCAATAGACTCACAACTACTGAAATTTCTTTGCAAATGGCTGACAAATCAACTGCCATACCAATCGGTATCTGTGAGGATGTGCCTGTTGTTGTTGCTAATGTTACTATTTTGACTGACTTTGTTATACTTAAGATGCCCGAGGATGACAACATATCGATTATCCTTGGTAGACCCTTCTTGAACACTGTAGGGGCTGTTATTGATTGAAATAAAAGCAAGGTCACTTTTCATATTAATGGCAATGAGCATATGGTGCACTTTCCGAAGAAACAATTCCAAGTGAATGGTATTTATGTTATTGAAAAATCTTCGACAATCACTATTGGAAGTTTTCGAATACCTCTACCAACTATCAAAAAGAAATATGAAATACTTATTGTTGGGGAAATGCATATCCCCATTGAGGTAACTTAGTGGTTTACGAAAGTTTTCTTCAGTTTCATGCTAATCGAAAGTGGTTGTTAATAAGACTTGATCAACCTTATTAATGGATCATTTTTGAACGGTATGAAGTAGATGAATTTAGTAAGCACTACTTTCTGTCCCTACTTTTTATTCTCTTATTTTATTAGTTAAATAAAATAAAATGCCATGTTTTGTATGTTTTCTGAATTTCCTATGCAATAAAAAAATGACCAAAAATAAAAGTTCTCAGAATGCCCTGAAAATTTAATATGATTTTTTTCTGAATATTTGAGAATTTTTGGTGCAAATAACATCATAGGGAGGTGCACCATGTGGGCACAACCCACCTGGGTGCGCCAACACCCCCAAGTGTGCCCTGGTGGGTTGTGGTCCCCACGTGGGCCCCTCACTTACATCTTCATCCCAGATCATCACTTACCTCTAGAAAAAAATCCCCATTGCTCTCTCTCCCATGTTCTTGCTCATTTTGCTGCCATTTTCGGCCTCTTTGCTCGAAGCTCCGTTTCTAAAACTATTTCGAGGGATTGTTGCTTGGTATGTGACTCCACCATTTCTCCAATTGGTTTTTGTTTTAGTGGTTTATACTTTGAATAAATAGCTACTCTTGGTGCTGCCGTAGATGTGCTTGCATGTTCAATTCTTAGTGTTCTAAGTAGTTTGAATGCTTGCTATGGCCTCTATGTATCCCTATAAGTAGTTGCTATAAAATTTTGTGAAGTTTTGTTGGAAATTTTTTGTGAACTAAATATTCAGATTTGTGTTCATAGGAAAAATTGTACGCGGACATGAATATCTTCAGGAAGTTTGGCTCAAAGAAGAACTCCAAGGGTGTTATTGGGGAGTCTTCTGACAATGATCTCCACCCTTGGAGGTTGCTGGAGGTACGACCATGCGAATGGCCGCACATCCCATTCCTGCAAGAAGCTAGAATTCATGAGGAGTTCATGCAATTCATTGCCAATGCCGGTCTCACCGACTTCATCGTTGATGCGTGTGACCCGCACCAAATCCTCACAAATGTCTTTGTTCAAAGCTTTACTTTCTTGCCTAGAAATAATCCTCCTGAAGTGAGCTTTTATTTATATGCTAGAAACCATCAGATACCGCTTACTGAATTTTGTGACATATGCATGATCCTGTCTGATGGGAGCTTGGCTAAGCCTAGGTCGGCTGAGTTTCAGGATTTTTGTCGCACTTTGATAGTGGGTGATGAGAGAAGAGGGTCAGCCATCACTGCTAGTGGCTTACATTTTCCTGTTGTTCGTTACTTTGCAATTTTTTATTACCAAATGCTTGCTTTCTAGGGAGAAGGTGGGTGCACTTAGTTCACCCGACCTTGCTGTTTTATGTCGTGCAATAGAGGGTGACAACACTTATAGGTTGGGAGCTACTATGGCTCGTCGACTCCATCTTAATAAATCTCAAGGGAAAATACATGGTGGGATTTTTGCTA
Source organism: Triticum urartu (assembly GCF_003073215.2). Lineage (NCBI taxonomy): Eukaryota > Viridiplantae > Streptophyta > Magnoliopsida > Poales > Poaceae > Triticum > Triticum urartu. Next base: position 303,977,998 of record NC_053027.1, read on the forward strand.
CTCATTTGGCGGCTCACTTCGAGGTTGAGATACACCCTCATGATTTCCCTCTTACCACAGTTTACCTAGACCGTGCAGCCATGGATCACCATCACTTTCTTGCACATAATCATCCAGATATTGCCATTCCTTATAACTTGGTCTATAGCGTTGACACTCCTGATGTTATCCCCTTGCCTGCACCTGATCTATTTGATTCTGTTGCCAGGGGCGGATACCGGATTATGCCTGCAGACATCCTTGCCTACTGGAACGCTCAGGCTGCTGCTGAGGTTACACAGGCACCTCCATAGTGGGATCAGTGGATGCCCGCTCCTCAGTACCCCGACTACTACCCTCCAGGCTACTGATCGATTACCAACTTAGGCCAAAAGCCTAAGCTTGGGGGAGTACGTGTTTCCACCGAATTAGATTCATGTTCAAATATCATTCTATTTGTCCGTGCTCACACTTTTTCATTGTATCATCCATGCTTAGATTTATTTTCTTGCTTTCTTCTTGTGTGTTTGTTAAACTTTAGAAAAAACAAAAAAATAGCTGTAGCTAGTTTACTTTCTGTGCATGCTTAGTAGTAGTACCAAAAGGAAAATCCAAAAAGATTTCCTTGTTCTTCTTTTGCTTGTTGGGAGCTTTCCCGTGTAAATAGTTTTTCTCATTTTTTCTTTCTATTTTCTTGTTGAAGAAAACCAAAAACTCCAAAAATATTTCGATGTGTTTCTTTGAAATTCTTTTCTTTTATTCGAGTTGTACCGAGGAGAAGACCACAGTGAAAATGTTGAGTGCCTCTCGTATGAAGAAATGTTGGACTAATAAAGAGCCCATTTTACCTTGTCTTCTCCTATTGAATAAAATGTTTGCAGATTCCAGCTTAGTCCATGGCACTCTTGCACTATTATTATTTTCATATCATTCGGTCGTGCAACTAAAAGGCAATGATGACAACATCCGATGAACTAGCCATGGGAACGAGAAACTAGTATGAACTCAACTTGTTCTGTCTGTGTAAATATGTTTAACCTAGTGCCCATGATTCAGCCCGTTATGATTAAACATGTTTGCAATGACAATTAGAGATTATAGTTTCCCATGCCATGCATAAGTAGCTGGGAGTTAATAATGATTTATCTTGGATATCAACATAGCATTAAAATGATTGTGATGTAGTATGATGATATGGTATCCTCCTCTGAATGTTGAAGTGGCTTGACTTGGTACATGTTCATGCATGTAGCTGAATCAAAACCAACCTAGCCTCTATAATGTTTATGTTCATGGTGTTCATATCCTACTCATGCTAGTGTCCAATGTTACTTATGCATAATGCATGGTTATGACCATTGTTGCTCTCTAGCAGGCCGCATCTCAATCTAAATTGCTACCCTTCGCCTATACTAAGTGGGGATTCTTCTTGTACATGAAAAACCTTGAACCCAAAGTTATTCTAGATGAGTCAACCATATCTAACTATATACGGTATTACCCTGACGTCCTAAGTAAATTTGCATGTGCCACCTCTAAAAAACTTCCAAAAAAAATTATCCGTTTTGTGTGCCTGGATCATTGATGGAACGATAGGAGGTTGTTGATATCTTCCGTGCTAAGCGGGTTATCCTCAGGTCGAGTGTTTATTCACTCGCCATCGCACAAGGAAATGGGCGGTAATAGGGATTCCTAGTCCCGAACTCAAAAATGCAAATAATTAAACAAAACTCCCTCGGGACTGTTGTTGGTTTGGACAGCACCTATTGTTTCGGACAAGCCATGGAATGTGATTGTTGGTGGAAGGGGGAGTAAAACTTTACTTTTACCGCTTGGGAACCACCACTAGCGTGCTTAGCATGGAAGATGTTGATAACTGATGGTCGTGAAGTGAATAAGAAGGGTGCATGTCTCAAAATATCATTTATCTCTGTTTTAAAAACTCAACTCTAGCACCTCTACAAATCACTTCTTCCCTCTGCAAAGGGACTTTCTATTTACTTTTATGCTGTGTCACCACCTTCTAAAAACAAGCACTAGAAACTGAGTAGAGCACAGCTGTCATGATTTATGCATTGTGTGTAGCTAATGTTGGGTGCATCATGATTGGATATTTTCTACCATGAATTACAATGTTTACTCGCTGCTTGAACTTTGGAGGTGCTATGTGTCGGATTTCAGGTTCCGGCAAACACTTGAGGTTCGAACACTGGGTGCGCACAAAGATCTCTCTGTATCTCTAGCTCGCGCACTCTATGATCTCACGGCCTAGCTCGACAAACGCCAAGAACACGAGACACAAGATTTATGCTAGTTCGGGCCACCATTGTGGTGTAATACCCTACTCCAGTGTGGTGTGGTGGATTGCCTCTTGGGCTGAGGATGAACATTTACAAGGGAAGAACAGCCTCGCAAGGAGAGGTGTTCTTGTGCTTAGCGAACTTGAGTGGCTGGGGTCATATGGATCCGATCTAGGTTTCCATCAGATGTCTCCCTATGGTGGTTGCTAGTCCTATTTATAGAAGCCCTGGTCCTCTTCCCAAATATTGAGCGGGAAGGGATCCCACAATGACCAAATTCGAAGGGAGACAACTAGTACAAGCTATCCTGACAAAAGTAGTCTTTGCCTGCCAAAGGCTCTGGTGGTGACGCCGTCTTGGGCTCCGTGGTGAACTCCGTCCTGCCGTCCTGCTGGTCTTGGTCTTGTTGCACCTATATGGAAACCTTTGCCTGACGCCTCGGGACTCCTCATCTACGCTTGCCCCTTTAGCACCAAAGAGGAAATGAGGACACTGCGCGCACTGGCGCCCGCCTGGCTCCAGTCGTCACGGCTTGCATCACAGAAACCTCGTGAGGCGCCCCTTGCCTTGATCTCTCCGCCCCTCGCGAGCCAGCCTGGTGAGGCCGCCACTGAGGAGGTCTTGCGTCATTCGCCTCGCGGGTCTTGGCCCCTCGCGAAGGTCTTGAATGTTTGCTGGTGAAGATGGGTCGTACAGGGCCGCTGGTGGAGCCACGTTGCGGGCCGCAGGCAGGCATGTCTGGGGACCCCCATTCCCAGAAAGCCAACAGTAGCCGCCGGGCCCAAGGCGCGCTTGGGCTTGGCTTCGAGGCGAAGCCGGAGGGCAAGTGCAGAGCGCCGCGGGCCCCAATCGCCTGCAGCCCTGCTTGACACATGGCGATCGATTGGACATGGGCATCTCCACTTCCCCAAGCAGCCTTAATATCCGCCTGGCTAGGCAAGCACGGCGTCCCACACAGTTATTTCCCCCTTGCTAGCAATGCACCCCCCGACTCCTTCGCTTCCTCGAACCTCAGATTCCTTTCCCAATCCAACCTAAGCTCAGTCCTCCCCATCATTATGGCGCCGAACCGGACGGAGAAAGGGAAGAAGCCCCTGTCCTCAACCAACCCGCCTCCTATCGCCGAGGCCGCTGTTGGCCGATCGCGGGTGCTCAACGAGGAGGCCATGGACAAGGTCCGCCTTGCGCTCGCCACCAGCTTCAACGAGTGGGGTGGGACGGCGGCCTGGCCGGCGTCCCGAGCTTCTGTCGAAAGAGCAGCCACCGAGGTCCAGTTCTTCGTCGACGCCCTGTGGGCCGGTCTGGTTCCCCCCTTCTCCGCCTTCTTCAACGTCGTGCTTTCCAATTACCAGATTCATCTGCTGCACTTAGATCCCCAATCCGTCGCTCTTCTTGCCGTCTTCGCCTTTGTCTGCGAGGCCATGGTGGGCATCACCCCCTCCGTAGCCCTTTTGTGCCATTTATTCTCGTTGCACCTGACCGACCCCCAGCAATGCTTGGGTTGCCTGAGCTTCCAGGCCGTGGCGGTGACGGACGGCCCGTGGATTGACTTTGAGCTCCCGCCATCTGCGAGCGTGTTCCGGACGCGGTGGGTGTATGTGAATGTCAGAGTGCTCAGCCCCCTTTGCTCCCGCCTCCGTATGCGCTCACTGTTCCCAGCTCTAGCTAGGCTCACGAGAAGCTTACGTGCCCCCGCCATCTCTTGTACTGCTGCTCGAACAGGGTGGAGTTCGTGGGGCAGATACCCCCTTTGACTAATGGGGGCTGCGTCCGGTTGGCCTTGAGGGGTCCCATGAGAAACCCGTCACCGTGGTTCCCATCCTTGCCGCTGGCACCGAACTTGCCCCAAGAGTGTACGCTGGGGGCAAGCATCAACGGAGGCTGGAGGCGCGGGCGGCGCGGTGTTGGAGCCGCGCGCAGTTCCTGAGGCGTCAAATTCGGAAGCCCACAACTCTCACGATGAGGAAGCAGTTGAGGGGGCGACGCAACCCACTGCTCCTGAGGCCAAAGCTCCCGAGGCCTCTGGAGGCCATCACGAGGCGGTACTTGATGGAACTCCCCAACTTGGTGCTCCTGAAGTCACCCCCTTGGGCACTTCACCAGCCCCGCCCTGTGCTGGTTGCCACGCCCAACGCTTCGGGAGGCTCGCTATAGACTTCGATGCGCTCCGCAAGAGGAAGGGGTCCCCAAGCTATGGCTGCGGCGCTTTTCGGCCATTGAAACAGAGGAAGTACATCGCCATAGAGGAGTAAGTACCTTATCTTTGTAATTCCTTGAGTGTTGCTTCCCTTCCTGACGGTGGTTCTTCACGATCCCATCTGCTAAGGCCGTGAAGCTCCTCAGGAAGCAAACTCCTCCTAGCTCGGATCTCCCACTGGCCTTGAGCGTCCCAGGCCAACATGCTGCGCCCGTTGCGAGGTCGGCTGGAGAGGCCGACGCGCTAGCTTGGTGCCTTGAGCCCGCGCTCCTGCCATCTCTTCTTCATGGCCTCATCGGGGGTGTGACGAGCGTGCCAAGGACTCCTCCTCTGGTTATAGACGGCGGCTGGATGGATTCGGTCTTGGTTTCTTCTTCGAGCAGCAAGCCTCATCCTAACCAGGCTCCTGCCAAAGCTCAGTTGGCGTCCGGAGGGGCGCCAGCCCCCAGCCCCCTGCAGGAAGGGGGCAAGCCTCTTCAGGTCCCGTCGACGGCCCCTGCTGTCGAGGACGGAGTCGGCCGCACACTCAAAGCTGTGCACGAACGGAGCATCGTCCGCCATGAGCTCTTCCGCGAGGCGATGGGCGCGATGAGCCGGCTTGGCAGGGAGCTCGTGAATGTAGACACGCGACTCGAGGCCGAGGTTCTTCGGCTGGTGGAATAGTGGCATAAACTGAAGGTGGCCATCAACCTCGGGCGCCACCAATGTGAGCTTGATAACAGGAAGGCCGAGGCGTCTCCTGTGACCTCGCGTGAAGCTTGCGCCCGAGCCTTGCAATTAGCCCGGCAAGCTGGTCGACGTCGCGAGATCGCGGAGAAACGCGTGTGGGAGCTCCAAGCCTAGAGTGCCTCCCTGGAGCAGCAAGTGGAGGCACGCAAGGCTGCCCTAGCGTCGATGAAGGGGACGCCTGCCGAGGAGGAAGAGATCCTTAGGTGCGAGGAAGCGCTGGCGCTGGAAGCCACGGAGCGCAACCTTGAGCTCGAGCGGTTGGAGACGAGGGAGCGCCAGGTTGCCCAAGCTGAGGATGTTGACGGCACGCGTGAGGCCAAGGCCCAGGAAGAAGTCGATCGCCGGGCGGCCGAGGCTTGCATGGATCTTGTGGGCAGGTACGACCTAAAGTTGAAGCTTGTGGAAGCTGAGGTTGTGGGCAGGACTAATTCCCTCAGGTCAGGGTTGGATGAGGCTGAACATCACGAGAAAGCCGCCGCAGCCGCGCTGTCTTCAGTGCAAGACGAGCTGGCTTCCGCACGTGCCGAGCTGTTTCCCCCTCAACAGCGGGTCGCCGGCGCCGAATTCTCCCCGCAGCAGGGTAGGGAGGAAGCGCTCCGGCGGCGGACGCTGGAGCGCGAGCACGCCCCATGCTGCAAAACCTCATGGTTAGAGCCAACGCGGCGCTGGGCGCTGTCTGTGACGAAAATGCACCTCATCCCACTCGAACGACTACGCTAGTCACCTCCTTTTCTTCACCGACGTGGTGACACGCCTGGAGAATCGATCCGAGAGGGATCGCGTACTTGTTGAGGAGGTGAGCCGCGGCTTGATCAAGCGTGCATTCTCCCATGTCTTCAGCCACCTCCAGAACACCTACCCCAACTTTGACTTCAACGCCGCCATTGCCCCTGTGCCCGAGGCCATCCGGTACGACCCGGCGCGCTGGGTAGAGGACAATGTGGACGCTCTAGTCAGAGCCTTCACCTCCGAGGATGACACGGTGGTGGTCGCTGCGGATGAAGGCGATGTGGTCGACGATGGTGCGATCGATGTCAGCAATGGCGACGGTGATGTGGGTGACGAGGATGGTGGCGCTAGCGATCATGACGATGATGCCAGCGACGCATTTGAGGGCGTCCCGGAGGACGCGGCGAGCGATATGTCCGATTGAGCCCGCGCTCCCTCATTGCTGAGCCTGTAAGTGAAAACTTGGGCATGGCCCTGAAAGTTGTGAGAGCATTTTGGGAGGGGGAGCACCTCATGTAAACAGATTACTGCCTCTATTCCTTAGGCCAAGTGGAAGATGTGTTTTTTATGGGCCCGCAAGTTATGCCGCGAGTTTACTGCTAAAATTTACCTCGGTCAGGACCGGTTTCCGGCCAGTTCGTGAGGTCGTGAGGTCCTGAAGGGCCTGTTGATCCACCCGAGAGGGTGTCGCGAGGAGCAAGCACCAGCCATGGAAGGGCATGCGCGCAGCGTGCGCATGCCGCACCCAGCCCCCACTCTTGAGGGGCTCGCGAGGGGGGAGGTAGCAGGTGCAAACTCTGAGTCGGGCATGGAACCAGATGGCAAGAAATCGAACGAACGGGAAAAGTCACCCCCCACGCATAGCAATGAAAATCCAACTTGAACTTAAATACAAAGCCAGAACCAGGGCTACAGAAAAGAGGTTACGAGCAAATGGCCGCGTCCGGCACTTAGTCTAGTCTTCTTGTCTTCTCACCAGTGCGGAGCTAAGTGCTGCCACTAGGCGTGGGAGGGAGCCCCCGAGGCCCGAGGGCGGTGCTCCTTAGACTCCGGGGCGTGTACAGCCCCACTCATTATTATGTGAGAGTGTCACGATCGAAGATCTTCACATGCGTGAGCATTACTTCATACCACCAAACGAGGGCCCCACCATGCACCGCCCTCGACCACCGTTGGTTCGATCGGAAACCAGGACGAAGCCAAGGGGCAAAGGGGACGCCAGCGGCACCCCCGGCGACCACTGGTTCTCTGCCGGGGGAAGGCTCATCAGCACCTCCCCGACAGAGGGCCTACCTCCGGGGGGCGCCTTGCTTCGTGCGATGCGGCTAGGGACCTGGCTCCCGGCCTCTCCCCTGCAGCCCCCATGCGCTCATCCTGGTGGGAGGGAGGCCGTTGAGCTGGGGCCGCTGTCCGCCATTGCGACCTGATCCTCCCGCGGCCCATGGTTAGCATAAGCTTGCTCCTGAGAGATTAGTGGTACCCTGTAGCTGTCATCGCCAGCATGGTTGGTGAGGCTCACTGCACACTCGGGGGGCTCCTGGAAGGCCTCAACTTCCAGCTCCTCGTCCTCCCAGCCCGGCTCAAGGAACGAGCCAGGGTCCTCTTCTAGCGCATACTCTTGGTCTATCATGCAAGGCACGTAGTCCTCCGAGGCCGCCGTCCCGAAGACCACTCCAAATTGACCCAAGCTCCATGTTGCGCCGCCCTGAGGATGGTAGGGCGGCACCTCGCCGAGGCCGCGGGTGGCAACGCTCGTGCTCGCGCCCATCGGAGGTGGCACGGGCACGAGTGGGCGCCCAGAGCTTCTGGTCGCGCCGGTGTCGATGAAGCCTCCTAGCGCACCTGGGGGTACGTGGGCGCAGCGGGAACCTCCATGCGATCCGGTCATGGCCTGAGGCGTGAGAAAGGAGTAGAAGGCGGTGCTCCCGAGGCCGCGGTGTCCAGTAGCTCGGCGACGCGCTCCAGCAATTCGTCCCGGCCGCTCTCCATCAGTCGGTATCGCGGCAGCTCCCGAGCCACCGTGAGTGCGGCCCTCATGTTTGCCTGTTCCCGTCGGGTGTGTGGCATCATGGCCGCAGCGTGGCTTGAGGCCCTTGCTGCCACCCGCACTTGTCATGGAGTGAGGGTGGACGACATTTGACTGCGCTTCCCGCGCCCCGCGGTGATTGGTGGTGTGCGCGCCTCCTGGGGCACTAGGTTGAGGTCTTCTTGGGTGGACAACGCTGCCTGGGCCGGCCAAGCTGGCGCGCAAAATGTCGGATTTCGGGTTCCGGGAAACCCTTGAGGTTCGAACACTAGGGTGCGCACAAAGATCTCTCACCCTCTCTAGCTCGCGCACTCTACGATCTCACGGCCTAGCTCGAAGAACCCCAAGAACATGAGACACAAGATTTATACTGGTTCGGGCCACCGTTGTGGTGTAATACCCTACTCCAGTGTGGTGTGGTGGATTACCTCTTGGGCTGAGGATGAATAGTTACAAGGGAAGAACAGCCTCGCGATGAGAGGTGTTCTTGTGCTTAGTACACTTGATTGGCTGGGGTGATATGGATCCGATCTAGGTCTCCATCAGATGCCTCCCTATGGTGGTGGCTAGTCCTAAATATAGAGGCCCTGGCCCTCTTCCCAAATATTGAGCGGGAAGGGATCCCACAATGGCCAACTTCAAAGGGAGACAACTAGTACAAGCTATCCTGACAAAAGTAGTCTTCGCCTGCCAAAGGCTCTAGTGGTGACGCTGTCTTGGGCTCCATGGTGACCTCCATCCTGCCGTCCTACTGGTCTTCGTCTTGTTGCACCAATATGGAAACCTTTTCCTGATGCCTCGGGACTCCTCGTCTACGCTTGCCCCTTTAGCACCAAAGAGGAAACGAGCACACTGCACGCTGGCGCCCGCCTGGCTCCAGTCGTCACGGCTTGCGTGACATAAACCTCGTGAGGCGCCCCTTGCCTTGATCTCTCCGCCCCTCGAGGGCCAGCCTGGTGAGGCCGCCCCTGAGGAGGTCTTGCGTCGTCCGCCTCGCGAGGCTTGGCCCCTCGCAAGGGTCTTTGATGTTTGCTGGTGAAGATGGGCCGTATAGGGCCATTGGTGGAGCCACACTGCGGGCCGTAGGCAGGCAAGTCTGGGGACCCCTGTTCCCAGAACGTCGACACTCTGCATTTATGATTTGCGGTCTCAGAAAGGGCTACCGAGATACCATTATTGTCATATTATATCATGGTTGTTTTGACAACGTGTTCCTATTTGAGATATCTTATTATTGCTCACTAGCTGATTATGTCATTGATATGAGTCATTATCATCTTTAAGCGTTATTGTCGACATGGTTAGTTATAATGCTGGGTGAAAACCCGTGTGCTGTTTAAGCTTACTTATGCAAATAAGAGCAAAAGAGTTCGTAAAAGTTTTTCTTTCTCACTTTCAGTTTAACAACTGAATTGGTTGAGGACAAGCAAAGGTTTAAGCTTGGGGGAGTTGATACGTATCCAACATATCTACTTTTTCTCACGCTTTTCCTCTTGTTTTGGACACTAATTTGCATGATTTGAATGAAACTAACCCCGGACTAACGTTGTTTTCAGCAGAACTACTATGGTGTTGTTTTTGTGCAGAAATAAAAGTTCTCAGAATGGAACAAAACTTTTTGAGGATTTTTTATATCAATAATAAGAATTACTGGAGCCTAGACCCACGAGAGAGGGGCCCCGGGTGGGCACAACCCACCAGGGCGCACCCCCCTTTCCTGGCGCGCCCAGGTGGGTTGTACCCACCTGGTGGCCCCGCTGACGACCACCCTGATACTATAAATTCACATTATTTTAGAAAAAATCAGGGAGAAAGAATTATCGCAATCCACGAGAAGGAGCCGCCGCCAGGCCCTGTTCTTCCTTGGGATGGTAGATCTGGAGTCCGTTTGGGGCTCCAGAGAGGGGGATCTTCGTTCTTCGTCATCACCAACCCTTCTCCATAGCCAATTCCATGATGCTCCCCGCCGGGAGTGAGTAATTCTTCATAAGATCGCTGGTCGGTGAGGAGTTGGATGAGATTCATCATGTAATAGAGTTCGTTTTGTTAGGGCCTGATCCCTAGTATCCCACTATGTTCTTAGATTGATGTTGCTATGACTTTGCCATGCTTAATGCTTGTCACTTTGGGCCTGGGTGCCATGATTTCAGATCTGAACCGTTTATGAATTCATCATTATATCCATGTTTTAGATCCGATCTTGCAAGTTATAGTCACCTACTACGTGTTATGATCTGGCAACCCGGAGTGACAACAACTAGGCCCACTCCCAGTGATGACCGTAGTTTGAGGAGTTCAGGAATTCACTATGTGTTCATGCTTTGTTCCTGTTCTCTATTAAAAGGAGGCCTTAATATCCCTTAGTTTCCAATATGTAACCCGCTGCCACGGGAGGGTAGGACAAAAGATGTCATGCAAGTTGTAACACCCCGGATGTAATTTACCTTATATGTATCCCAACTCTTGTCGTTTCCGGCCTAAGTTATTTTAGTTTCCTCGGGTTCGGGTTTTTGTCACCGTGTGTTGTTGCCTTTGTCATGCATCTCATATCATGTCATCATGTGCATTGCATTTGCATACGTGTTCGTCTCATGCATCCGAGCATTTTCCCCGTTGTCCGTTTTGCATTCCGGCGCTCCTATCTCCTCCGGTGGTCCTTTCTACCTCTTTTCGTGTGTGGGGGTTAAACATTTCCGGATTGGACTGGGACTTGTCAAGCGGCCTTGGTTTACTACCGGTAGACCGCCTGTCAAGTTCCGTACCATTTGGACTTCGTTTGATACTCCAACGGTTAACCGAGGGACCGAGAAGGCCTCGTGTGTGTTGCAGCCCAACACCCCTCAAAAGTGGCCCAAAACCCAGCTAAACCCCTTCCATCATCTCGGTCATTCGATCACGATCGCGTGGCCGCGAATCGTGCTCGATTTGGAGCCTCCTAGCACCTCCTATGTATAAATAGGCATCTCCCCCGAAAATCCCGGATCCACTCCAACCCTAACCCTAGCCCCGCTCCATCCGCGCGCCGTACATGTCCGGTCCGTGCCGGACGTTTCGTGCCGCCGTCCCGCAGCCACTGGCAGGTCGCCACATGTCCCGCCGGCCGCCTCCCACGCCACGGCCCGCCTGAGCCCGCGGAGAGCACCCGAGGCCCATCCGCGCGCGCGCTGCCGCCCGTCTTCGTACGTCGACCCTGCCGCCAAGTCCATCGCCGCGCCGCCGCAAGGACCTCGCCGCCGGCCGCCTCCGCTCCGCCGCCGCCTCGACCTCGCCGCCTCCTCGTCCGGTCACTGCCGCCTCGACGCGCCGCGCCGCCACATACACCGCCCTCCGACGCCCCAAGTCCGGCGAGCCCACTCCGGCCTCCTCCTCGTTTCTATTCCGGCAAAAGCTCCGGCGATCACTATTCCGGCGAACCTCGATCCACGCGCCTCGGATCCAGATCTGGACGAACCCTAGGGTTGACTTTTGCCTCTCTCTAAGTCCCATGTTTTTCCATATTTTTAGCTTTGTTCATCGCGTCGTAACTTTGCATCCGTAACTCTGATTTGCTTGTGTAGCATATCAAAATGTTTGTCTCAGAGAGTACATAATTTCATCTCATTGAATCATTTTCATTTGAGCTCATATTGATGCCTGAAATGCTATTGGAAGAGGGCTATGTGATAAAGTTGTCAGATCTGTTTCATCAAATAGCTATTTGTCATTTTTGCCATGATTAATGTGTGCATGATATGCTCCTGAGCTCTACATGAGTTTAATTATATGCCATGCCATATTTACAGAGGTGCTTACCATGTATTTTTGTGACATGTGTGGTGACTAGCACAAGCTTGCAAAGTTGTGCATTCGTTAATGCTGATTTCAGGGACTTAGAATTTCACAAGTCCTTGATCTGATTTTGTAATTATGCCATATGTTCATGTTGTTTCCTAGTGATCCGTGCCTCGTTTGAGGATGATCAGTAAGGATGATTTGTTAACATTGTTGTGGTCTATCCATTCATTTCTTTGTTTGCAATTATGGAGCAAAATAGCTTGAGTCAATCGAGCTCTAGTTTTGCTATTTCGTGAATCCTGGCAGATTGTTGACTTGTTAGCGATTTTGCTGAGGATGTTGCTAGTGATCCGTGCATGCTAAGTTGTTGTTCTTGCCATTTCTAGCTTCTATGATATGTATTCTTGATTGGTGTATGCTTAGTTTGTCATGCCATGCTCTGTAGTGAGTGCATCGAGCTCGTGAACATGCCTACTCGTTAACAGATTTGCATGTTCCAGTTTTTCACAATCTATAATTTGATTATGTTTTTGCCATGTTCACCTGCTTGCAATTGTATTTTATTATACATTTTGGCTCAAGGTCACTAAGGGACTTTTGTTAAGTGCTTTGAGTAGCTTCATGTCATGCCTTGCTTTGCCATGTTAAGTTCCTGTAGCATAGAGTTTTCATGCTCCAAAGTGTGCTACCTGATGTTAAATTCCAGACTTTTGTTAATTTCACGAAGTCTGAAACCTGTTATCATTTGCATTTTTGCCATGCTTGTTTGAACTTGTTAATGGATGAATTAGCCGTAGCTGAGTGTTCATCTTTTGTCAAGCATCATGAGTGGATCCCTGCCATGTATTTTGTTGTCATGTTTGAGTGTTGTAGCATAATTATCCTAATGCATTTAGATGACTACTTGCTGATTATCGCAGACCGGTGCCATATGTGTTTTGCTTGCCATTTCCAAACCGTGCATCCGATTCCGGTGATCTTTATATCGTTTTCAAGTGAAATCACCTCACCTTTCCCTTGGAACTCTTGGATTTCCATGTTGAGGCCAGGTTCAATCATTCCTTGTCAAATCTTGCATATGCATCACATATCACATCCCGCATAGCATACCATGTTTGCATCATGTTTGTTTGAGCTTTGCACATGGTTGATTGTGTTCCTTTTGCTTGTTTGTCTTGTTTGGGTAGAGCAGGGAGAGGAGTTCGCTAACGAGGAGCCCGTTGAGTTTGCTTACGAGGATCAAGCCAACTCTGACAACTTTGCAGGCAAGATGATCATACCCTCGAAATCACTTCTATCTTTGCTTGCTAGATGCTCGCTCTTTTGCTGTGCCTATGCTATGATGCCTACCACTTGCTTATCATGCCTCCAAAATTGCCATGTCAAACCTCTAACCCACCATGTCCTAGCAAACCGTTGATTGGCTATATTACCGCTTTGCTCAACCCCTCTTATAGCGTTGCTAGTTGCAGGTGAAGATTGTAGATCGTTCCTTGTTGGAACATTGTTTATTGTTGTGATATCACTATATTATCTTGTTATATTAATGCATCTATATACTTGGTAAAGGGTGGAAGGCTTGGCCTTTTGCCTAGTGTTTTGTTCCACTCTTTCCGCCTTAGTTTCCGTCATATTGGTGTTATGTTCCCGGATTTTTGCGTTCCTTACGCGGTTGGGTCATAATGGGAACCCCTTCACAGTTCGCCTTGAATAAAACTCCTCCAGCAATGCCCAACCTTGGTTTTACCATTTGCCACCTAGCCTCTTTTTCCCTTGGGCTTCCGGAGCCCAAGGGTCATCTTATTTAAACCCCCCCGGGCCAGTGCTCCTCTGAGTGTTGGTCCAAACAGAGCCACCTGCAGCGCCACCTCGGGGAAACTTGAGGGTTGGTTTTAGTTGTACGTAGTGTTCATCTGAGTGTGCCCTGAGAACGAGATATGTGCAGCTCCTATCGGGATTTGTCGGCACATTCGGGCGGTGTTGCTGGACTTGTTTTACCATTGTCGAGGTTGTCTTATAAAACCGGGATGCCGAGTCTGATCGGAATGTCTCAGGAGAAGGTTTATCCTTCGTTGACCGTGAGGTCTTGTGATGGGCTAAGTTGGGACTCCCCTGCAGGGATTTGAACTTTCGAAAGCCGTGCCCGCGGTTATGGGCAGATGGGAATTTGTTAATGTCCGGTTGTAGATAACATGAAACTTAACTTAATTAAAATGTATCAACCGCGTGTGTAACCGTGATGGTCTCTTCTCGGCGAAGTCCGGGAAGTGAACACGGTGTTGGGGTAATGTTTGACGTAGGTTGTTCTAGGATCACTTCTTGATCATAGTTCTTTGTTCGTGCTTTGCCTCCTCTTCTCGCTCTCTTTTGCGAACAGGTTAGCCACCATATATGCTAGTCGCTTGCTGCAGCTCCACATATTACCTTGCCTTACCATAAGCTTAAATTGTCTTGATCGCGAGGGTGCGAGATTGCTGAGTCCCCGTGACTCACAAATTACTTCCAAACCAGGTGCAGGGACCGATGATTCTGTTCCAGATGATGCGCTTGAGCTCAAGTGGGAGTTCGACGAAGACTCTCGCCGTTACTATGTGTCTTTCCCTGATGATCAGTAGTGGTGCCTAGTTGGGGCGATCGGGACCGTGTCGCAAGTTGGGGTTGTTCTTTTATTTTGGTACCGTAGTCGGACCATGAGTGTATTGGATGATTGTAATGTTATTCATGTATTTGTGTGACGTGGAGAGTGTAAGCCAACTATGTACCTTTTTCCCCTATTATCTATTTACATGGGTTGTTGTGAAGATTACCTTACTTGCAACATTGCTTTCAATGCGGTTATGCCTCTAAGTCGTGCTTCGACACGTAGGAGATATAGCCGCGTCGAGGGCGTTACACAAGTTCTTTTAATAAAGCACGTATGACTATTTACAGAATGCATGCCTACATTATATGGATGAACTGGAGCTAGTGCCGTATCGCCCTACGTTATAACTGTCTCATGATGAATGTCATCCAACAAGTCACCGATCCAATGCCTATGAATTTATCCTTATTGATCTTTCTGCGTTACTATTGCTATCATCACTGTTACACTTGCCAGAAACTACCGCTATCACTGCTACTGTTACCATTGCTGCTGTCACTACTATCAAAACTATCAAACTACTTTGCTACTGATCACTTTGCTGCAGATAATTAATCTCCAGGTGTGGTTGAATTGACAACTCAGCTACTAATACCTTCAAATATTCTTTGGCTCCCCTTGTGTTGAATCTATAAATTTGAGTTGAATACTCTACCCTCGAAAATTGTTGCGATCCCCTATACTTCTGGGTTATCACTCCAAGGCTTGCTTTCGGACCTTCTGCTTGACGGGTTGGGCATGTGGGCAGACAGCTAGGTGGTGCTCGATTACCTCCCTAGGAACACCGGGGATATTAGATGTTTGCCAGGAAAACACATTGATATTCACCTACAGGAAGGCAACGAGCGTGCTTTCCTATCTGTCATCGAGGGTGGCACTAATAGTGAAAGTACCATCAGCGCAAGCCAGCCCTGCCAGGACCTTTTTCACAGCAGGTGCAGCAACCTTGGATTTCTTGCTATTGAAACTCTCTGGCAAGTCATCAACAGGCGCAACACACTCCGAAGAGGTACGCTTTCCATATTCCTTGTTAGCATCCCTGATAGCTTTCTTCTTCCCTTTCCTTTCCTTGGCGGGAACAGTAGCTTTAGCGGCCTCTTCCGCGACTGCCTCCCGGTACATCGTATCCACACAAATGATTGTATCCGTCTCGTCCGATGGAATGGAAATGACGCCTGATATGTCTCCAACATATCTATAATTTTTTTATTGTTCCATGCTATTATATTATCTTTTTTGCATGTTTGATATGAATTAATATGCTATTTTATATTATTTTTGGGACTAACCTATTAACCTAGATCCCAGTGCCAGTTTCTATTTTTTCCTTGTTTTTGAGTTTTGCATAAAAGGAATACCAAACAGAGTCCAAACAGAATAAAACCTTCGCAATGATTTTTCTTCGACCAGAAGACACCCAAGAGACTTGGAGATCAAGTCGGAGGAGCCACGAGGCGGCCACAAGGGTGGAGGGTTCGCCTAGGGGGTAGGGCGCACCCCCTGTCTTGTGGGCCTGTGTGACTCCCCTCACCTAATTCCTTCACCTATATATTCACATATATTCCGAGACCACCAGAAGTATCCACGAAAACACTTTTCCACCGCCGCAACCTTCTATACTCGTGAGATCCCATCTAGGGGCCTTTTCCGACATCCTGCCGGAGGGGGATTTGATCACGGAGGGCTTCTACATCAACTCTATTACCCTTCCGATGAAGCGCGAGTAGTTTACCACAGACCTACGGGTCCATATGTAGTAGCTAGATGGCTTATTTTCTATATTGGATTCTCAATACCATGTTCTCCTCAATGTTCTCGGAGATCTATCCGATGCAATCTTCTTTTGCGGTGTGTTTGTCGAGATCAAATGAATTGTGGATTTATGATCAACTTATCTATTAATATTATTTGAGTCTTATATGAATTCTTTTATGCATGATTTGATATCTTTGTAATTCTCTTCGAACTATTAGTTTGGTTTGGCCAACTAGATTGGTTTTTCTTTCAATGGGAGAAGTGCTTAGCTTTGGATTCAATCTGGCGGTGTCCTTTCCTAGTAACAGTAGGGGCAGCAAGGCACATATTGTATTGTTGCCATCAAGGATAAAAATATGGGGTTTGTCGGTGTCCTGGGAACGGGGGTACCCAGACTTTCCTGCCTGCGGCCTGGAGCGTGGCTCCATCAATGGCCCGGTATGGCCCAGCTTCAGCAGCGACAACTCAAGACACTCGCGAAGGGCCAAGCCTCGCGAGGCGGACGACACATAGACCTCCCTGGGGGCAGACTAACTAGGCTGGCTCCCGAGGAGGGGAGATATCTATTCAAGGAGCACCTCGCAAGGTTCGCGTGACATGAGCCATGATGACCAAGGCCAGGCGGGTGCCAGCGGGCGCAGTGTACCAGTTTCCTCTTTGGTGCTAAGGAGGCAAGCGCAGGCGAGGAGTCCCGAGGAATCAGGAAAAGGTTTCCATATAGGTGCAACAAGGCCAAGACCAGTAGGACGTCAGGAAGGAGGTCATCACGGAGCCCACAGGAGTGTCACCACTAGAGCCTTTGGCAAGCGAAGACTACTTTTGTCAGGATTACTTGTATTAGTTGTCCCCCTTCAAACTTGGCTGTTGTGGGATCACTTCCCACATAAACATTTGGGAAGAGGACCAATGCCACTATAAATAGGACCTAGCCACCACCGTAGGGGGGGCAACGGATCATTCAGATCACCCCTCAACCACCGGCTCATCGAGCTCAAGAACACCTCACCTCATGAGGCTGCTCATCCACTATACTAGTTCATCGTCGGCCCACTGAAGCAATCCACCCACAAACTGGAGTAGTGTATTACACAGCAAGGTTGGCCGAACCAGTATAAACCCCTCTGTCTCTGGTTCTTTTGGTTCGTTGAGCTAGGCCATGGAATCATTGAGTGAGCGATTCGGGGAGAGAGTGTTCTTCGTGTGCACCCCAGAGTTCGAACCTCTCAAGGGTTTGTCGGAACCCATAATCTTACATTTGGCACGCCAGGTAGGGTTGTGCCGGAGCTCCGCCACTCCGCTTGTTCCGCCCCTCTGCCCTCTTCGTCTCTCTGTTCGGCTCGCATCGCAGGTGCCGCCCCACCGGCCGGATCGACGGGCGCACGCGAAGGCACCATGGGTCTCCGGGCCTTCACCCCCGCCTTTACGACAGCTGCAGTGGCCGCACAAGTTCAAGCTGGATATGCCACCTCACTACGATGGCGCGGCGGAACCCGCGGCCTTCTTGCTGGTGTACGAGGAGGCCATTCG
Source organism: Triticum urartu (assembly GCF_003073215.2). Classification (NCBI taxonomy): domain Eukaryota; kingdom Viridiplantae; phylum Streptophyta; class Magnoliopsida; order Poales; family Poaceae; genus Triticum; species Triticum urartu. Next base: position 303,995,658 of record NC_053027.1, read on the forward strand.
GGAAGCCAGAGGCGATGACAAGGTCATGGCCAACTGGTTTCCCATGGCCCTAGTCGGTGTGCCGCACGCCTGGCTGCTCAACCTGCTAGGATCCTCTGTGGCCTTATGGGAAGAGCTGCGTGGTCTCTTCTTCGCGCGCTTCGCAGCAATAGCGCCCCTTGCTGTTGCAGCCATCCTAGGCGACTCGCAGGCACTGCCCTCCGATCGCCACGTCAAGAAGTTCTTCCGCCTAATGGGTGTCGCCTCTATGTAGCAGGGACTTCCCCGGGGATGGGAAGTGCCCAAGGCCGACCTCACCTTCGACTCAGGGGACCATCCGGCGACCACCGCTGGCTTGGGCGTGCTCCCGATACTTTGCACACCCACCATCTGCAACGTGGCGGTAACCAAGACCCTCATCGACGGTGGGGCTGGCCTCAACGTGCTCTCTGTGGAAGCTTTCGGCTTGCTCCATGTGCCGCATGGCCGGCTCCGTCACACTAAGCCCTTCTCTGGAGTTGGCAGCTATTCCACCAGCCCCCTACGGTAGATCCGCCTCCCAGTCACCTTCGGTACCCGCGACAACTACCGCATCGAGCTTATCGACTTCGACGTCGCTCGCATCGGCCTCCCGTACAACGCCATCCTCGGGTACCCTGCCCTGGCACAGTTCATGGCAGCAACTCACCCTGCATGCAACCACATGAAGATGCCGGGGAGCAACAGCATCCTCACCGTGATTGGATACACCAAGGAGGCCCTGACGGCCCTCAAGCTCGCCTTCATGGTAGCGGTGGGGACGCACCCCGCAGGTGAAGCAGCACCTGGGACCCAAGGGGCTACACCAGCAAAGAAGAATCAATTGTTCTCCCAAGATCGGGCCAAGATGAAGAAGGTGCTGGTCGACGTGGACAGGGCCTCATGAGCCACCTTCACCATAGGTGCCGACCTTGCCCCGAACCAAGAAGAGGCGTTGGTGAACTTCCTGTGCGCGAATATGGAGGTATTCGCCTGGGAGCTCAAGCAGCTAGTTCGGGTCTTGAGGGGATAATCGAGCACCACCTAAGGGTGTGCCCGAATGTGCGCCCGGTGAAGTAAAAGGCGCGGAGACAGTTCGAAGAGAAGCAGTCCTTCATTGTCCAGGAGACCCGCAAGCAGCAAGATGCATGTGTCATCCGTGACGTTCGGTACCCTAAGTGGCTGGTGAACCCAGTCATTGTGCCCAAGAAGGGTGGGAGGGAGCGCATGTGCGTTGACTTCACCAACCTCAACAAGGCCTGCCCTCAAGACCCGTTCCCGCTCCCACGCATTGATCAGATCGTTGACTCCACCATCGAGTGCGACTTGTTGTGTGTCCTAGATGCTTTCTTAGGTTACTACCAGATCAAGATGGCGGTGGAGGACGTAGAGAAGACAACTTTCTTAACCCCGTGTGGGGTGTACTGCTACACCTGCATGCCGTTTGGGCTGCATAATGCCGGGGCGACCTTCCAGCGGCTGATGCTCATTGCTCTAGGCCAACAGCTCGGGAGGAACGCTGAGGCCTATGTCGACGAGATTGCGGTCAAATCTCGGGAGGCAAGAACCCTCATTCAGGATCTGGAGGAGACTTTCGCCAGCCTGTGCAAGATAGACCTCCGGCTCAACCCGGAGAAATGCGTGTCTGGCGTCCCCTCCGGCAAGCTGCTGGGTTTCCTCGTGTCGCCCAAGGGGATCGAGGCGAACCCAAAGAAGGTCAAAGCAATAGAAGACATGAGACCACCGCAGACTCTCAAGGAAATGCAAAAACTCGCGGGCTGCGTAACCTCACTAGGGCGCTTCATCTCCAAGCTGGGGGAGCGCGCCCTCCCATTCTTTAAGCTAATGAAGAAGATGGGCCCGTTCGAGTGCACTCCGGAGGCCGACATGGCATTTCAAGACCTCAAAAGATACCTAACTAGCCCATCGGTGATGGTGGCGTGTCGTCCTCTCGAGCCCCTGGTGCTTTACCTAGCCGCCACACCTCATTCCGCTAGCGCAGCGCTGGTGGCCGTCCGGAAAGAGCGCCAAGCCAAGAGCCTACCGCACGACGCTGCACATTCGGTCGGGATGGTGCGGCACCAAGACGATGCCCCTGAGGCCGCAGCTGCGCTGGCAGATGACCAAGCTTCACAAAACAACACTCTTGAGGCTGTGGTGGCCACGATGGGAAACAAAGCTCCTGAGGTCCCCCAGCCTCAGGAGGCACCCACCCTCAGGAGATCTTGGGCTCCACCAACATGTCCGCCCTCGTCGAACACCCGGTGCAATTCTTCAGCATGGTATTGCGAGACACGCGGGCACGCTACCCCATGCCGCAGAAGCTTCTTCTCGCGCTCCTCGTGGCCTCGCGCAAGTTACACCACTACTTTCAAGGGCACCCCTGTAACGCCCTTGATGCGGCTATATCTCCTATGTGTCGAAGCACGACTTAGAGGCATAACCGCATTGAAAGCAATGTCGCAAGTAAGGTAATCTTCACAACAACCCATGTAAATAGATAATAGGGGAAAAAGGTACATAGTTGGCTTACACTCGCCACGTCACACAAATACATGAATACCATTACAATCATCCAATACACTCATGGTCCGACTACAGTACCAAAAAAAAGAACAACCCCAACTTGCGACACGGTCCCGATCGCCCCAACTGGGCACCACTACTGATCATCAGGGAAAGACACATAGTAATGGCGAGAGTCTTCGTCGAACTCCCACTTGAGCTCAAGCGCATCATCTGGAACGGAATCATCGGTCCCTGCACCTGGTTTGGAAGTAATCTGTGAGTCACGGGGACTCAGCAATCTCGCACCCTCGCGATCAAGACTATTTAAGCTTATGGTAAGGCAAGGTAATATGTGGAGCTGCAGCAAGCGACTAGCATATATGGTGGCTAACCTATTCGCAAAAGAGAGCGAGAAGAGGAGGCAAAGCACGGACGAAGAACTATGATCAAGAAGTGATCCTAGAACAACCTACGTCGAACATTACCCCAACACCGTGTTCACTTCCCGGACTCCACCGAGAAGAGACCATCACTGTTACAAACACGGTTTATACATTTTAATTAAGTTAAGTTTCATGTTATCTACAACCAGACATTAACAAATTCCCATCTGCCCATAACCGCGGGCACGGCTTTCAGAAGTTCAAATCCCTGCAGGGGAGTCCCAACTTAGCCCATCACAAGCTCTCACGGTCAACGAAGGATAAACCTTCTCCCGAGACATTCCGATCAGACTCAGCATCTCGGTTTTACAAGACAACCTCGACAATGGTAAAACAAGTCCAGCAACACCGCCCGAATGTGCCGACAAATCCCGATAGGAGCTGCACATATCTCGTTCTCAGGGCACACTCAGATGAACACTACGTACAACTAAAACCAACCCTCAAGTTTCCCCGAGGTGGCGCTGCAAGTGGCTCTGTTTGGACCAACACTCAGAGGAGCACTGGCCCGGGGGGGGTTTAAATAAGATGACCCTTGGGCTCCGGAACCCCAAGGGAAAAAGAGGCTAGGTGGCAAATGGTAAAACCAAGGTTGGGCATTGCTGGAGGAGTTTTATTCAAGGCGAACTGTCAAGGGGTTCCCATTGTCACCCAACCGCGTAAGGAACGCAAAAATCCGGGAACATAACACCAATATGACAGAAACTAAGGCGGCAAGAGTGGAACAAAACACTAGGCAAAAGTCCAAGCCTTCCACCCTTTACCAAGTATATAGATGCATTAAGGTAACAAGATAATATAGTGATATCCCAACAATAAATAATGTTCCAACAAGGAACAATCTCCAATCTTCACCTGCAACTAGCAACGCTATAAGAGGGGCTGAGCAAAGCGGTAACATAGCCAATCAACGGTTTGCTAGGACATGGTGGGTTAGAGGTTTGACATGGCAATTTGGGAGGCATGATAAGCAAGTGGTAGGCATCGTAGCATAGGCATAGCAAAAGAGCGAGCATCTAGCAAGCAAAATAGAAGTGATTTCGAGGGTATGATCATCTTGCCTGCAAAGTTGTCAGAGTTGGCTTGATCCTCGTAAGCAAACTCAAAGGGCTCCTCGTTAGCGAACTCGTCTCCGGGCTCTACCCAAACAAGACAAACAAGCAAAAGGAACACAATCAATCACGTGCAAAGCTCAAACAAACATGATGCAAACATGGTATGCTATGCGGGATGCGATATGTGGTGCATATGCAAGATTTGACAAGGAATGATTGAACCTGGCCTCAACTTGGAATTAACATCAGGTAGCACACTTTGGAGCATGAAAACTATATGCTACAGGAACTTAACATGGCAAAGCAAGGCATGACATGAAGCTACTCAAAGCACATAACAAAAGTCCCTTAGTGACCTTGAGCCAAAAGGGATCAGAAAATACAATTGCAATCATGTGAACATGGCAAAAACATAATCAGATTACAGACTTAGTGAAAAACTGGAGCATGCAAATCTGTTAATGACTAGGCATGTTCACGAGCTCGATGCACTCACTAAGCATACACCCATCAAGAATACATATCATAGAAGATAGACATGGCAAGAACAACAACATAGCATCCATGGATCACAAGCAACATCCTCGGCAAAATCGCTAACAAGTCAACAATATGCCAGGATTCACAAAATAGCAAAAGTAGAGCTCGATTGACTCAAGCTAGGGTGCTCCATAATTGCAAACAAATTATCCTTACGGATCATCCTCAAATGACGTACGAATCACTAGGAAACAACATGAACATATGGCATAATGACAAAATCAGATCAAGGACTTAGTGAAATTCTAAGCCCCTGAAAACAGCATTAACGAATGCACTACTTTGCAAGCTTGTGCTAGTCACCACACATGTCACAAAAATACTTGGTAAGCACCTCTGTAAAGATGGCATGGCATATAACAAAACTCATGTAGAGCTTAGGAGCATATTATGCACACATTAATCATGGCAAAAATCACAAATAGCTGATGAAATAGATCTGACAAATATATCACATAGCCCTCTTCTAACAGCATTTCGGGCATCAAGATGAGCTCAAATGAAAATGATGCAATGAGATGAAATGATGTACTCTCTGAGACAAACATTTTGTTATGCTACACGCGCAAATCGGAGCTACGGATGTGGAGTCACGATGCGATGAACAAAGCTAAAAATATGGAAAAACTGGGGACTTGGAGAGAGGCAAAAGTCAACCCTAGGGTTTACTGTAGCACCGGATCCAGATCTCGCCGGAACAGTAGTATTTCGCCGGAGATGGAGTACGTTGCCGGACTTGGGGGCTTGCCGGGGCGAGGAGATGAGGAGGAGGACGACCGGAGTCGCCGGAGCGGCGAGGGGCAGCGAGGAAGCCGCGAGCCGAGGCGGCGGCGCGGGGTGGTCGCCGGCGCGGAGCAGCGGCGCTCGCCGGCAAGGTGGCGGCGCGGCGAACCTTGGCGGCGGCGCGCGCGGTAAGAGGCGGCGCGGGGCGCGCGGGCCTCGGGGGCTCTCCCCGGGCCGAGCGGGCCGACGGCGGGGGAGACCCGGCGGTGACACGTGGCGGCTTGTGGCTGGCTGGGCGCGGCGGGCGGACACCTCCGGTTGCGGCCGGACGTCTCTGATGGCGGCGGAGCTGATTTCTAGGGTTAGAGGAAGAGGAGATCCGGGAATTTCGGAGGAGGGTCTATTTATAGAGGTAGAGGGAGCTAGGAAGCTCCAAATGGAGTGCGGTTTTCGGCCACGCGATCGTGATCGAATGACCGAGATGATGGCGAAATCTTAGGTGGGTTTTGGGCCACTTTGGAAGGGTGTTGGGCTGCAACACTCATGAGGCCTTCTCGGTCCCTCGGTTAACCGTTGGAGCATCAAACGAAGTCCAAATGACACGGAACTTGACAGGCAGTCTACCGGTAGTAAACCAAGGCCGCATGGCAAGTCTCGGTCCAATCCGGAAATGTTTAACCCCCACACACGAAAAGAGGTAGAAAGGACCACCGGAGGAGATAGGAGCGCCGGAATGCAAAACGGACAACGGGGAAAATGCTCGGATGGATGAGACGAACACGTATGCAAATGCAATGCACAAGATGACATGATATGAGATGCATGACAACGACAACAACACACGGAGACAAAAAACCGAACCCGAGGAAAATAAAATAACTTAGGCCAGAAACGGCAAGAGTTGGGATACATATAAGGTAAATTACATCCGGGGTGTTACAACCCCATCAAGGTCGTCTCATCTTACCCGCTAGGGAGGGTACTCCGAAGCCCCAACACAACGAGGAGGGTCGCTGAGTGGAACATCGAGTTGTAGGCCTTCCAGCTGGAGTTTGGCACCACCAGGGTCATCAAGGGAGCCGCGCTCGCCGTCCTCGTGGCGGAATGGACTAACGCCCTAGGGCCCGAAGCAGGCGAGGATCGGTCTCTCTTGCCAGGGAGTGAAGCACCAGACGGCTGGGTCATGTACTTCGACAGTGCCTTCGCGCGCTAGGGTGCGGGGGCTGGAACTGTACTCATCTCGCCCACCCAGGACAAGCTCTACTACGCCATGCAGCTCTGCTTCCAGCGGGGTGAGAAGGTATCCAACAACATCACGGAGTATGAAGGTTTGATCGCCGGCCACAAGGCTACGGCGGCCTTGGGAGTGAAGCGCCTCACCGTCAAGGGCGACCCTTAGCTCCTTGTCAACTTATCCAACAAGGTGTACGAGCTGAAGAATGAGCACATGGAGGCGTACCTCGTGGAGGTACGCAAAATGGAGAAGCAATTCTTGGGCCAAGAACTGCAGCATGTGCCCTGCGGCACAAACAAGGAAGCTGATGATATCACCAAGAGGGTGTCAAGGCATCAGCCCCAGGAGCCCGGCGTCTTCGAGGAGCGGCTCTTCAAGCCTTAAGCGGCCCCTCCGGCTGCGGAGCCTACGCCGCCTCAGTAGGAGCTCCCCCCACCACCAACCTCAGGGGCTCCCGCCTACGTACTGACCTCGGGAGCGCGCCTGCTCCTTGTGCTTGAACTCCAGGAGGGGTGCCGGGCTGAAGAATTCAAGGCGTACCTATTGCAAGGGACCCTGCCGGAGAAGGAGGAGGACGCGGAGCGCGTAGCTCGTCAGGCTACAACTTACTGCATCCGGGACGGTGAGCTATACCGAGGATGACCGAATGATGTTTTCTTGTGATGCATCTCCAGGGAGCAGGGAATGAAGTGTTAGCTGTCATACACGGCAGAGACTAGGGGCATCTTTCATTGTCGCGCACCTTGGTAGGCAAGGTGTTCCACAGCGGATTCTACTGGCCCATGGCACTCAACGATGCAACCAAGCTGGTGAAATCCTGCCAGGCCTGCCAGTTCCATGCCAAGCAAATCCACCAGCCTGCTCAGGACCTCCAGACCATCCCACTCTCATGGCCATTTGTGGTCTGGGGGCTGGATATCCTGGGTCCATTCCGTCGAGCGCCCGGGGGCTACCGCTACCTCTACATCGCCATCGACAAGTTCACCAAGTGGGCGGAGGTGGAAGCCGTCCGCACCATCCCAGTCGGCTCCGCAGTTAAGTTCATCAAGGGCTGCGTGAGCCGCTTCAGTGTCCCTAATCGCATGATCATCGACAATGGCTCGCAGTTCACTGGCAATCTCTTCAAAACATATTGCACTAATCTTGGAATGCAGATATGCTACGCCTCAATGGCACACCCCAGAAGCAACAGCCAAGCTGAGTGCGCTAACGCGGAGGTCTTGCGAGGCCTCAAGACAAGAACCTTCAAGAAGAAGCTCGAGGCATGTGACAGGGGCTGGCACGACGAGCTCCAGTCTGTGTTGTGGTCCATCCGCACCATCGCCACCAAGCCAACGGGCGAGACTCCTTTCTTCCTCATCTACGGAGCCAAAGTGGTTCTCCCTCACGAGGTCAAGCATTGCTCTACGCGGGTCTTGGCGTTTGACGAGGGATGCCAAGACACCATGTGGGGGATGGACCTCGTGCTGGGGGAGGAACACCGCTGCCAAGCCTCACTCCGAACGGTAAGGTACCAGTAGGTGTTGCGGTGGGACCACTGCCGCAGCGTCCGCTCTAGGACGCTCGAGGTGGGCGATCTCGTCCTGAGGCGGGTGCTCTCTAGGGAATGACTGCATAAGCTCTCACCCATGTGGGAGGGCCCGTTTAGGATTGCCTGTGTCTCCAGGCCTGGCGCCACGCGCTTGGAGACGCAGGACGGGATCCCCATCCAGAGTGCCTAGAACATCCAGCACCTCTGAAAGTTCTACCCATGAAGCAAGGCTCAGTGCCGGTGAAGGTCTCCGCTTGTGACATTCTCACATAATAATGAGTGGGGCTATACATGCCCTGGAGTCTCTGGAGTGCCGGCCTCGGGGGCACCCTCCCACGTCCTAGTGGCAGCACTTAGCTCCACGTTGGTGAAAAGACTATACTAGGTGCCGGACGCGACTGTTCGTTTGCTTTCTGTAGTTGGTTTGCAACCTTTTAGTGAATTTGAGTTCTGGTGTTTCTCGATTTCTTGGTTGAGTCCCCTTTTTTTCTACTTCTTCGGTCACTTCTTTGTTTTGCATCAGGGAGGATGGCAGTTGCCCGACGCTCTCCCTCGTGTGCCTCGCGCGGGGGCTGAGCAGATGTGTGCGTGTGATGGGCTCCCTAAACCACAGACACACCTCACCAAAGCGCTGTCGGCCCAGAGCTTTGGCTCCCTTGATCTTTGTGAGGCACCCTCGATTGAGCTCATGATTAGCGCACACTCCTAAGTATGTGCCCCATGGGTACCGCGACGTGGTGCTGAAAGCACAAGTGCTCCCTAGGTGGTTTTGATAATTGATGACAACATATCTCTTGTTGGACTAACACTTCTATCTAGCATGTTTCAAATAAGTTCAACAATGAAGTGACATGGACTAAAGGTTGTGGGAACTCCTTCAAGATGCTAAGGACAAGGGATTGGCTAAAGCTTCAAGCTCAAGACTCTTCACTTTTACATTTTAGTGATCCAAGATCACATTGAGTCCATAGGAAAAGCCAATACTATCAAGGAGGGATGAGGTGTTGCTTAATGAGCCTATTGCTTCATGTGCTTAATGATATGCTCCAAAATCCTCAACTACTTTCCCATATCCACATATGACCTAAACCCTAAGCCAAACTCGGTCCTACCGATTTTTCCTATCCGGCGCCACCGAGTTTCACTTGTCATAAGCCACTGCCAAACCCTAATCAGCTCGGTCTCACCGATGGGATCTCGGTCTCACCAAGATGGGCTTGCAAACTCTCTGTTACCCATTGCAATATTCTCGGTCCCACCGAGATATGCAATCGGTCCCACCGAGTTTGCTTGACCAAATCTCAGTTTCACCTATTACCCAAATTGGTCCCACCGAGTTTGAGTAATTGGTCAAACCGAGTTTTGGATTTACCCTAACCCTAGCACATAGGTCCCACCGAGTTGATCCAGTCGGTCCCACCGAAATCACTAATGGTCACTAGGTTTACATTTTCGGTCCGACCGAGTTATTGATTCGGTCCCACCTAGATTGGAAAACTGTGTAACGGTTGGATTTTGTGTGGAGGCTATATATACCCCTCCACCTCCTTCTCATTCAAAGAGAGAGCCATCAGAACACACACATCATTCCAACTCATTTGTTCTGAGAGAGAACCACCTACTCATGTGTTGAGACCAAGACATTCCATTCCTACCATATGAATCTTGATCTCTAGCCTTCCCAAGTTGCTTTCCACTCAAATCTTCTTTCCACCAAATCCAAATCCTATGAGAGATAGTTGAGTGTTGGGGAGACTATCATTTGAAGCACAAGAGCAAGGAGTTCATTACCTACACACCATTTGTTACTTCTTGGAGAGTGGTGTCTCCTAGATTGGCTAGGTGTCACTTGGGAGCCTCCGACAAGATTGTGGAGTTGAACCAAGGAGTTTGTAAGGGCAAGGAGATCGCCTACTTCGTGAAGATCTACCGCTAGTGAGGCAAGTCCTTCGTGGGCGATGGCCATGATGGGATAGACAAGGTTGCTTCTTCGTGGACCCTTTGTGGGTGGTTGCTTCTTCGTGGACCCTTCGTGGGTGGAGCCCTTCGTGGACTCGCGCAACCGTTGCCCTTGGGTGGAGCCCCGTGTGGACTCGCGCAACCGTTACCCTTTGTGGGTTGAAGTCTCCATCAACATGGATGTAGGATAGCACCACCTATCCGAACCACGGGAAAAACATCCATGTCTCCAATTGCGTTTGATCTCTCCAAATCCTTCCCTTTACATTCTTGCAAGTTGCATGCTTTACATTCCGCTGCTCATATACTCTTTTGCATGCTTGCTTGATATGTATTGTGTGTATTGAAATTGTGCCTAAACTCCACTTGAACCGAAAAAGATTAAAAAATTGCGACTTCAGCACGAAGTGTCTAATCCCCCCCTTTAGACACATCTACTTCTAGATCCTACAAGTGGTATCAGAGCATTGGTCTCCATTGCCTTGGTTTAATCACCATTGGAGGAAGATGGATGTGTCTACTCTAGGGAGTCTTAGACATAGAGTGCCTATTCTTGATGGAAAGTATTTTCATGAGTGGAAACATGAGATGCTTGTAATCTTCAATCAATATCGTTTGAACAAGTATATTGCTAGTCCTTGTGCACCCCATATTGATCCCTTGCATCCTACCCTAGATGAAGATATTAACATGATTCGCAATCTTAGAACTATTGAGCTCATCATTAGAGGATTGCCCAAAGATTTGATTGCTAGTTTGCTTACTCAAAATTGCGCCTATACTATATGGAAATTTCTTGAGGTATGGTTTCCCAATCACTCCTTGAAAACTTTGGATGAAATTCTCCATAAATCTATTGCCTTGAGTAAGATGAACTCTAGTGATCCTAGTTTTAAATGTCTTCTTGAACTTGCCAATCTTAAGCATGCTAAAGGAGATGTTAGAATCATTAATGATATCATACTCAAAGCTATAAGAATTCATAAAAGTAACCACTTTGATCATTTATCTAATGAATTACCCTCTCTAGGAAATGATGAGTCACAAGATCATGATGAACATGAATATTATGATGATGATGATAGTGACTCCGATCTTGATAATGCAATGAGACATTTTGGTCTTATGGCAAATCTTCGGGGATATGAATCAGGAGGAAAGGAATGGGTTCTTGATAGTGGATGCACTGATCATATGACCGGAGATGAAGAGATGTTCCGTGAACTTGCTGAAAACAACGGCCCTCGAAAATATGTCACCTTTGGTGATAATTCAAAGGGTAAAGTGGTTGGCCTTGGTAAGGTGGCCATCTCACATGATAGTTCCATTCAAAATGTCATGCTCGTTGAATCTCTTGGCTATAACTTACTTTCAGTATCTAGACTTGCTGATTTCGGTTTGAACGTCCTATTTACTGAAGTAGATTGCCAAGTATTTCATCGAGACAATCATAAAATGGTCTTTATGGGTATGCGTAGAGGTGATATTTACATTGTCGATTTCTCTAAAAAGTCACAACCTAAAACTTGCTTTGTTGCTAAATCCTCAAAAGGCTGGTTGTGGCATAGACGACTAGGTCATGTTGGCATGAGAAACCTTGACAAGCTTATTAAAGGAAATCATATCCTTGGAGTTAACGATGTCATATTTGATAAGGATAGACCTTGCAGTGCTTGTCAAGCAGGTAAACAGGTTGGAGGAAGACATCCCGTGAAGAACATCATGACCACAAGGAGGCCACTCGAGCTGCTTCACATGGATCTTTTTGGTCCCAATGCCTACAAGAGTCTCGGTGGAAATTCTTTTGGTCTAGTTATAGTTGATGATTTTTCAAGGTTTACGTGGGTGTTCTTTCTTAATGACAAGTCGCAGGTCCAGAAGATCTTCAGAAACTTCGCTAGGAAAGCCCAAAATCAGTTTGATGTGAAGATCAAGAAGGTTCGGAGTGACAACGGAACGGAGTTCAAGAACGCAAATGTGGACACCTTTCTTGACGAAGAAGGGATTTCACACGAGTTCTCGGCTACATACACACCTCAACAAAATGGAGTTGTTGAGAGGAAGAACCGGACGCTCATCGAAATGGCAAGAACAATGCTTGATGAATACAAGACGCCAAAGCACTTTTGGGCAGAAGCGGTTGAGACAGCTTGTCACGCAACAAATCGCTTATATCTTCACAAGCTACTCGGCAAGACGGCATACGAGCTCCTCACCGGTAACAAGCCTCAAGTTGGATACTTTCGAGTATTCGGCTCAAAGTGCTACATTCTTGATAAGCATCGTCGTTCAAAGTTTGCTCCTAAATCTCATGAAGGTTTTCTACTTGGTTATGGATCAAACTCTCACACTTACCGTGTCTACAACAATTTCACCCGAAAGGTTGAAGAGACGGTAGATGTGAAGTTTGATGAATCAATGGCTCGCAAGTAGAGCAATTGCCAATTGATGTAGGAGACAAAGACCCCTCAGAAGCAATTCAAGACTTGTCTATTGGCAAAATTCGTCCAACAGAGGTGAAGGAGAGTACTTCGTCCGTCCAAGTGGAAGATTCTACTTGACGACAAGGTGAACCAAGAATCGACACGGAAGCATCCACAAGTGGGCCACACCAAGATGAAGAAAACGAGGAAGTACGTCAAGATGAACATCAACAACCTCCTTCTCCACCACGACAAGAGAACGACGACGTCAACAATGAAGAAGGCCAAGAAGAAGAACAAGATGAAGAAGATGCTCAACAAAGACCCAAGCAAAAGCTCTCACGAGTTCGAGCAAGAATTGCCAAAGATCATCCCGTCGAGCAAATCCTCAATGATATACAAACCGGGAGAATCACTCACTCAAAAACTCGTTTAGCTAACTTTTGTGAAAACTATTCATTCATCTCGAGCATTGAACCAATGAAGGTTGAAGAAGCTTTGGAAGATCCGGATTGGATAAACGCTATGCATGAAGAGCTACATAATTCTGAGAGAAACCATGTTTGGACATTGGTTGAGAAGCCCGACAACAACCACAACATCATTGGTACCAAATGGGTGTTTCACAATAAGCAAGATGAAGATGGACAAGTGGTTCACAACAAAGCACGTCTCGTCACCCAAGGATACACACAAGTCGAAGGTATGGACTATGGTGAGACGTATGCTCCCGTTGCTAGACTTGAGTCCATTCGCATCTTACTTGCCTATGCTAATCACCATAATATCACCTTGTACCAAATGGACATTAAAAGTGCTTTTCTAAATGGAGAAATAGAGGAGGAAGTTTATGTCAAACAACCTCCCGGCTTTGTCAATCCTAAGAAACCAAATCATGTTTACAAACTTCACAAAGCTCTTTATGGTCTTAAACAAGCTCCTAGAGCATGGTATAAATGCTTGACCAAGTTCCTTACTACAAGTGGTTTTGAAATTGGTAAAATTGGTTCTACTCTTTTTACTAAAAGGGTTAATGGAGAACTATTTGTATGCCAAATTTATGTTGATGACATCATATTTGGTTCAACTAACCCTCTCTTTAGTGAAAAGTTTGGAAAGCTAATGTCAGAGAAGTTTGAGATGTCTATGATGAGTGAACTCAAATTCTTTCTCGGGTTGCAAGTCAAGCAAACTAAGGAAGGTACATTTGTCTCTCAAACAAAGTACACCAAGGACTTATTCAAGAAGTTCAATATGCAAGAATGCAAAGGTATGTCTACACCCATGCCTACTAGTGGACATAATGATTTGACCAAAGATGGTGAACCTGTTGATCAAAAGGTTTATCGCTCTATGATTGGTTCATTGTTATACCTATGTGCTTCACGTCCCGATATTATGCTAAGTGTGTGCATGTGTGCACGATATCAAGCTGCTCCTAAAGATTGTCATCTTAAGGCTGTGAAAAGGATAGTGAGATATTTAATCCATACACCAAATTTTGGCATTTGGTATCCTAAGAGGTCTTCTTTTGATCTTGTTGGCTATTCCGACTCAGATTATGCTGGAGACAAGGTTGATAGAAAGTCCACTTCGGGTACTTATCAATTTCTTGGTAGATCTCTTGTGTCTTGGTCTTCCAAGAAACAAAACTCCGTATCCTTATCCACCGCCGAAGCGGAATACATTGCCGCTGGTTCATGTTGTGCTCAATTACTTTGGATGACCCAAACTCTTAAAGATTATGGGATTTATGTGAAACATGTTCCACTGCTTTGTGACAATGAAAGTGCTATCAAAATTGGTCATAATCCTGTACAACATTCTCGAACTAAGCATATTGATGTTCGTCATCATTTCATTCGAGATCATGTTGCTAAGGGTGACATCAATCTTAAGCATGTTCGCACCGATAAGCAATTAGCGGATATATTCACTAAACCGCTTGATGAGAAAGTGTTTTGCAGGTTGAGAGGAGAATTGAACATCATTGATTCTTCGAACTTGGAGTAGAAACTCCATTGGCTACATGCAAGACATGAGCTTATAACTAATCCATGATGTATCTCTTATGATAACTGTCTTATGTCTTGGATATATTTGCACCTTGCATGTTGTCTAACCCATGTAGGTGCTTGGTTGAATTTAATTCCATGAGATTGCGACTCACTCACATCTTGAGCAACCTCTACAAGACCAAGACTCTACACAATAGTGGTTGAAGGCGAGGAAGCACAAAACCATTCAAACATATCCTTTGACAAATTCTATGTTAAGCTTCATGATTGTCATTTTTGGATACACAAGTGCTCTTCCTTGCAAGAACTAACCCATGTAGGTAGATGAACTCAAACTCCAAGTGGTGCTCCCAACTCTTGATGAACTACATCAACCTTGAGCACCCACACAAGTTCAACTACATGAGCAAGAACCACATCACCACCCAAGGTATGTCATTCCATCTTAGAGAAGCTTTACTCCAAGACATGAGTCAAAGCAACTCAACAAGATGTGAATATATCAAGATGCTTAAACAAAAAATGGTAACCTCATTTTGAGCTTAAACGATGAGTATGACCTATGATCAAGTGTCCTCACTTGACTCCTAAGTCAATATACTCTAACATAGGTGACTATGTCACCGCCCAATTCTAGATGAAGTTCTCTTGTGTCGTTTTCTGAGTTATTGCATTTGTTCCTTGCATATTTGTTTCCTTCTCTCTCACACAAAACAAAACAAAACAAAACTTCATCTAGAAACTTTCACTCTTTTCCTGTTTGTTTTTGTTCTGCATATTTTTGCATCAAATTTCTTGCAAATCCTTCAGCTAATTCATTGCAAATCTTTGTGAGATCTTCTTGACTAGTGAGCTGAGATGACAAGTGTTTTTCTCTGTGTAAACTCGGTTTCACCGACTTGCAAATTTCGGTCCAACCGAATCTTTTCAGTACCACCGAAATGTGCCACTCGGTGCCACCAACTTTGCAATCAGAAAAACAGTTTGCCACTTCTTCTACCCTTCTCCTGATCCAGCTCCACTCAATGAATCTTGTCCTCCACAAGCATCACAATTTTATCCTCTGCTTTATGCTGAATCTCAAGGACCAAACCTATTCGACGGATTCCAGGAAAAACCTTCTTGTAAATTGATGTCAAAGGGGGAGAGAGAGATCACATCAAAGCTTGTAGGAAAGAGAGATCACACCAAGGGAGAGAAAACGTATTAAGGGGGAGAGAAAGTCTCAAGGATCCCAGATGCTTGATGTTCAAGAGGAGAGATTCGACATGTCTTTTTGGGGACATGTTCATATGAACTCATTTGAATTAAGTTCTATTCAGCTCTGATTTTCTGTTTCCTATCTTCTCCCAATATCCCATGTAAGATTCAGGGGGAGCAAGACACCTAAGGGAAAAGAAATCAGCCAAATTCATTGCATATCTTTATTCTTGGGGACATGTTGAATCCAATGTTATCACTCTCTACATGTCATCCCAGTCTTGGCATTCTTGTGGTTTCTTTTGTTTGCTCTGGCTAGTGGACGTACCTGTGTTATCTAACCTTGTTTGCAGGTTTATTCCCTCCTAAGCCAACTCGAGACCACAAGGTAAGTATATGCGTCAAAATCGTGAGTATGAGGAGTTCTTGCTTATGTACATACTGTTTGCAAGAAGGACTCATGAGCATGAAGGTATTTTCCTTAATGATCTTTTGCTCTGATGCATATGGCCAAGATACATGTAACACATTACCTACTCTGTCATGATTATGCTCTCACATGCCTCTATATTTCATATTTACATGAGTGCATACATGTAGGGGGAGCCTATGCTTGCTACATGTTCTTCCAAAGCTTTACTTGCTGTTCTGTATATATTTATCTAAAGCTTTGATGTATGTTGCCATCAATTACCAAAAAGGGGGAGATTGAAAGCACAAGTGCTCCCTAGGTGGTTTTGATAATTGATGACAACATATCTCTTTTTGGACTAACACTTCTATTTAGCATGTTTCACATAAGTTCAACAATCAAGTGGCATGGAGTAAAGGTTGTGGGAACTCCTTCAAGATGCTAAGGACAAGGGATTGGCTAAAGCTTCAAGCTCAAGACTCTTCACTTTTACATTTTAGTGATCCAAGATCACATTGAGTCCATAGGAAAAGCCAATACTATCAAGGAGGGATGAGGTGTTGCTTAATGAGCCTCTTGCTTCATGTGCTTAATGATATGCTCCAAAATCCTCAACTACTTTCCCATATCCACATATGACCTAAACCCTAAGCCAAACTCAGTCCTACCGATTTTTCCTATCCGGCGCCACCGAGTTTCACTTGTCATAAGCCACTGCCAAACCCTAATCAGCTCGGTCTCACCGATGGGATCTTGGTCTCACCAAGATGGGCTTGCAAACTCTCTGTTACCCATTGCAATATTCTCGGTCCCACCGAGATATGCAATCGGTCCCACTGAGTTTGCTTGACCAAATCTTAGTTTCACCTATTACCCAAATTGGTCCCACCGAGTTTGAGTAATCGGTCAAACCGAGTTTTGGATTTACCCTAACCCTAGCACATCGGTCCCACCGAGTTGATCCAGTCGGTCCCACCGAAATCACTAACGGTCACTAGGTTTACATTTTCGGTCCGACCGAGTTTATTGATTCGGTCCCACCGAGATTGGAAAACTATGTAACGGTTGGATTTTGTGTGGAGGCTATATATACCCCTCCACCTCCTTCTCATTCGAAGAGAGAACCATCAAAACACACACATCATTCCAACTCATTTGTTCTGAGAGAGAACCACCTACTCATGTGTTGATACCAAGACATTCCATTCCTACCATATGAAACTTGATCTCTAGCCTTCCCAAGTTTCTTTCCACTCAAATCTTCTTTCCACCAAATCCAAATCCTATGAGAGAGAGTTGAGTGTTGGGGAGACTATCATTTGAAGCACAAGAGCAAGGAGTTCATTACCTACACACCATTTGTTACTTCTTGGAGAGTGGTGTCTCCTAGATTGGCTAGGTGTCACTTGGGAGCCTCCGACAAGATTGTGGAGTTGAACCAAGGAGTTTGTAAGGGCAAGGAGATCGCCTACTTCGTGAAGATCTACCGCTAGTGAGGCAAGTCCTTCGTGGGCGATGGCCATGGTGGGATAGACAAGGTTGCTTCTTCGTGGACCCTTTGTGGGTGGTTGCTTCTTCGTGGACCCTTCGTGGGTGGAGCCCTTCATGGACTCGTGCAACCGTTGCCCTTGGGTGGAGCCCTGTGTGGACTCGCGCAACCGTTACCCTTCGTGGGTTGAAGTCTCCATCAACGTGGATGTAGGATAGCACCACCTATCCGAACCACGGGAAAAACATCCATGTCTCCAATTGCGTTTGATCTCTCCAAATCCTTCCCTTTACATTCTTGCAAGTTGCATGCTTTACATTCCGCTGCTCATATACTCTTTGCATGCTTGCTTGATATGTATTGTGTGTATTGAAATTGTGCCTAAACTCCACTTGAACCGAAAAAGATTAAAAAATTGCAACTTTAGCACGAAGTGTCTAATCCCCCCCTTTAGACACGTCCACTTCTAGATCCTACAGGTGCACTAGGCCATGATTAGCCCATGCATGAGGGCTCACACAAGGAAGAGCAAGGCACCCAACAGATGTCCTAACGAATCCTACAACTTTGCGAGCCTCCCGAGGTCAGTGGCTCCCGAATCAGCAACAAGGATGCCTCACCAGATGCTTGAAGGCGCACCCTCACAAGACAGGAAACTACCCCTGGCGTATCAAGCTAAGTTATCCCTCTATGTTTACGTGGAGCACGAATGTCACAACACAACATAGAAACAATAAACATAGCATAGCGACATAATAATCACGGTCCATTACACGCCCTCGCAGGGCCCCATGCTTGTTTTTTGAAATGCAAGAAGAAAGTAAAGGACGAGCAAAAGCGGTGCACACACCCGCGACAGCTCACGAGGGACGGCTCCTAGCGCCCGCCCCCGGACTCAGCTGGAGACCTCCTCGCGCTTCACTGGAGCACGGCGACAGGACTACCCACCACCTTCCTCAAAGCGAGCCTGGCGGCGTGGCGGCCGGTTGTACCCGCCGCTGCTGGAGCTCTCGCTGGAGGAGGAGGAGCCACCACTGGACGAGCCACACACGTCGCCAAGGGCGAGCTCACCCTCGGCGTCATCGCGGCCGTCGTCAAGGCCAAGCTCGTCGTCACTGCTACTGTCCTCGGGGAAGCACCCTGCACGGCGACCATCTTCCCCAAATACCCTCCCATAGAGGGTCGCGACGACGTTGTACTTGAAGTGGAGGGTGCACCTCCTGCTCAAGCCGCGTGCGCGGGCAAACGTCTGCCAGCCGCGGCCCAGGATTGCGTTGCCTGTGGCGGAAACCTCCACCTCGGCCCATGAGGCCATGCTGCAGCAGCCGTCCACTTGCAGCCAGAAGCTGTTGAGACCCATGGCCGGCAGTTCGCCGGCAATGGAGCACAGAAGCTGGAGCCAGGTGCCAGCCGGCTTCTCCGACCATGTGACAAACTCTAGGAGCACCTCTGCCAAATGGAAGCACGACCGAGGCGGCTGGGCGACCATGGCGCGCCTCCCCTCGGCGCAAGGGCTGCTCCGCCTGGGAGGAGGCACCGCTGCGGCCACCAAGGACGATGCTGGTCCCTGAAGGAGTACGTCCGCGCCCCCGAGGAGCCACAACAGGGGTCGCCGCGTGCTTACGGGGGCGTCCACGCCCCCTCTTGGGCAGTGTCGAGCCGGGCCCCTCCTGGCGAGCCTTCCTTTCTCCACAGCCAGGAACCTCTTCATCGGCGCCATGGGGTAGCGGCAAGACGGCGAAGCAAGCAGGAAGAAGAGGGAGCAATCGGCGAGAAGGCAGAGATGAGCGAGGGGCTCTGCCCCTCCCCTCATTTGTAGCATGGGGAGGCCAACCGCTGGTCTCCACGATCGTGCGTGATGATGATTTTCTTCTGGATGCAGCAGGGTCTCGTCAAGTCGAGCGGTTGCCGAGGCAGCATGGGGAAGCAGAGGCGCCCACGTCCCATCAATCTCCACACGTCTACCAAAGCCGTGGGCGGTTGGAGGCCGCGGCACTCCGCAATTGCCCTTTGGCTTCGCCTCGAAGCCAAGCTCGAGCGCGCCTTGGAGATATCTATGCAAGGGGAACATCGTGAGGTTCGCATGTGAGCCATCACAAACAAGGCCAGGCGGGTGCCATCGGGCGTATTGTACCAGTTTCCTCTTTGGTGCTAAGGAGGCAAGCGTAGGCGAGGAGTCCTGAGGCATCAAGCAAAGGTTTCCATATCAGTGCAGCAAGACCAAGACCAGCATGACAGAGGTCATCGCGGAGCCCACAGCAGCGTCACCACTAGAGCCTTTGGCAGGCGAAAACTACTTTTGTCAGGATAGCTTGTACTTGCTGTTCCCCTTCAAACATGGCCGTTGTGGGATCCCTTCCTTCCTAAACATTTGGGAAGAGGACCAAGGCCGTTATAAATAGGACCTAGCCACCACTGTAGGGGGGACAACGGATCATTCAAATCAACCTCTCAACCATCAGCTCATCGAGCACAAGAACACCTCACCTCTTGAGGCTGCTCATCCATTGTACTAGTTCATTCCCAGCCTCCCGAGGCAATCCACCCACAAACTGGAGTAGGGTATTACACCGCAAGGTGGCCCAAACCAGTATAAACCTTTGTGTCTCTAGTTCTTTGGGTTCGTCGAGCTAGGTCGTGGAATCGTTGAGCGAGCGAGTCAGTGAGAGAGTGTTCTTCGTGCGCACCCCAGAGTTTGATACTCTCAAGGGTTTGCCAGAACCCGTAATCTGACAGGGTTTACATCATATTGCTTGAGTTTATTCCTCTACATCATGTCATCTTACTTAATGCGTTACTCTGTTCTTCATGAACTTAATACTCTAGATGTAGGTAGGAGTCGGTCGATGTGTCGAGTAATAGTAGTAGATGCAGGCAGGAGTCGGTCTACTTGATACGGACGTGTTGCCGATAATCATTTCCTTAGATATCATCATAACTTTGCGCTTTTCTATCAATTGCTCGGTAGTAATTTGTTCACCCACTATATTATTTGCTATCTTGAGACAAGCCTCTAGTGAAACCTATGGCCCAGGGTTTATTTTCCATCATATAAGTTTCGAATCTACTATTTTGCAATCTTTTACTTTCCGATCTATAAACCAAAAATACCAAAAATATTTACTTTACCTTTTGTTTAGTTTCATCTATCTTTATCAGATCTCACTTTTCCAAGTAACCGTGAAGGGATTGACAACCCCTTTATCGCATTGCGTGCAAGTTGTTTGATTGTTTGTGCCGGTATTAGGTGATTTGTGCATTGTCTCCTATTGGATTGATATGTTGGTTCTCTAACTGAGGGAAATACTTATCTCTACTTTGCTGCATCACCCTTTCCTCTTCAAGGAAAGAACCAACACAAGCTCAAGAAGTAGCAGGTAGAATTTTTGGCGCCATTGCCGGGGAGATCTACGCCAAGTCAAGACATACCAAGTACCCATCATAAACTCTCATCTATTGCATAACATTATTCGCCATTTGCCTCTTGTTTTCCTCTCCCCCACTTCTAAAACGATTTTCGAAAAGATTTGCCTTTTTATTCGCCCTTCTTTCGTTCGATCTTATGTTTGCTTGTGTTTCCATGTGCCTTCTATTTTGCTTGCATCTTTGCTCGCTAAAAATCTATTGATATGGATCCACTCAAAGTTTTCTACATGGATCATCTTCGATCCATATGTGCTGGTGTTGAAACCCCAACTAGTTTAGTTGAGGAAAACCTTTAGATGAGCAGGCTCATTTTGTGCGTCATCATTTTTTGAAAAAGGGAAGCTCTTATGGAATCAAATAAATTGTTTGCAATGCTATGCTTGGAATCTTTGTGAAATTTGTGATTTTACTTGTTGCCCCAAGAACCCTAAAAAACACCTTCCCTACCTATGTGAGTTTAATGATAATGAAATCTTATCTTCTTATGAAAAGGGTGTTTATAGTTACTATGACATCGAACAAATTGAAGAATTTGTTGCTTTTAAGGTTGCTTATGAAGGTGCTTCTTTGATTGAAAAGTATGATATTACTCTCTACAAATCTGAAAATTTTGACATACTTAAATATTGCTATGAAAACTATGCTCATAACGTCTATGTCAAAGAATTTATTAGCAGAATGATCGTTGCTTTGGAGGAAAATAATGATATGCACGAATCTATAGATAATTATGATTCCGATGATTTATTTGAAATATCCCTTGATGAACATGATGCTTGCTATTCTTATGGCCATTATGCTAATATTTATGGAGATGATTTTGCTATAGTTACTTATGTTAAACATGAGATTATTGCTATTGCACCCATAATTGATAGTTCCTTGAATCAAAAGCATGATTTCAACAATGTTATTATAAATTCTATTACTGTCAGTTGTGCTAATAATACGCAAAACCATAAGCTCGGGGATGCTAGTTTTGCTATGTCCTCTACTTATTCAATGATCATGATTGGGGTGATAATGCTCCTTATGACCTTGAAAATTTATTTAAGCCTCATGATGAATATGTTTGCTATAATATTGAAAGTGGGTTTGGAAGAGTGTCAACTTTACAAATTAATGATCCCACTACTTTGGAGATTGATCAATCTTATGAAATTTTTGATAACAGTGGGCTTGGAGAAGTAATGACTTTATTTTATGTTGATACCACTATTTTGGAAGAGTGTCAACTTTGCATGCATGAGGGTCATAAACAGAAAATTTCATGTGATAGCTATATTGTTGAATTTGATTATAATCCTACATGTAATTATTATGAGAGAGGAAAATATGGTTGTAGAAATTTTCATGCTAGAAATTTACCTCTTGTTATGTTGAGATTGCTATTGTTTCTTTCTTCTTCCTTGCATATGGTCGTTTTTGCTTGCCTTGATAATTTATTTGCTTATAAAATCCCTATGCATAGGAAGTATGTTAGAATTAGATGTGTTTTTCACATGATTTATGATGCTCTCTTTGTGCTTCGATTCTTGTCTTTCATGTGAGCATCATTAAAATTATCAACGCCTAGCTAAAAGGCTTCAAAGAAAAGCGCTTGTTGGGAGACAACTCAATATTTTTCGTTGTTGTTTTTAGATAAATAATTCATCTAGCCTCTAGTTAGATGTGGTTTTGTATTTTAATTAGTGTTTGTGCCAACTAAGACCTTTGGGATGGCATACGGTGATAGTTGATTTGATCTTGCTGAAAAATAGAAACTTTTTCCCTCAGGAAAACAATTCCTGTTTTGATAGAAGCGAGATAAAATACTAATTATTTTTGGAGAAGATTAATAAACAAATTTCCCAGGTTGTCCTAAATTTTATGAATTTTTGGAGTTACAAAAGTATTCGAGAGTTACAAATTACTACAGATTGTTCTGTTTTTGACACACTCTGTTTTTCTATGTGTTGTTTGCATAATTTGATGAATCCATGGTTAGTATAGGGGGGTATGAACCATGGAATAAATAATGAGTTCACAACAGTACCAAAAGTGGTGATTTATTTTCTTATACTAACGGAGCTTATGAGATTTTCTGTTGAGTTTTGTGTTGTGAAGTTTTCAAGTTTTGGGTAAGGATTTGATGGACTATGGAGTAAGGAATGGCAAGAGCCTAAGCTTGGTTATGAAAAAGTCACCCCATGGTAATATTCAAGGACGAACAAGAGCCTAATATTGGGGATGCCCCGAAAGGCATCCCCTCTTTCGTCTTCGTCTATCGGTGACTTTACTTGAGGCTATATTTTTATTCACCACATGATATGTGTTTTGCTTCGAGTGTCTTGTATGATATGAGTATTTGATTTTTAGTTTGCCACAATCATCCTTGCTGTACACAACTTCTGAGAGGGACACGCATGAATCATAATTTATTAGAATACTCTTTGTGCTTCACTTATATCTTTTGAGCCAGGCAATTTTGCTCTAGTGCTTCACTTATATCTTTTTAGAGCACGGAGGGTGTTTCATTTTATTGAAATTATTGAACTCTCATGCTTCACTTATATTATTTTGAGAGTCTCTAAACAGCATGGTAATTTTCTTTGGTTATAAATTTAGTCCTAATATGATAGACATCCAAGGGGGGTATAATAAAAACTTTCATATAAAGTGCATTGAATACTATGAGAAGTTTGATTCTTTATGATTGTTTTGAGATATAAAGATGGTGATATTCGAGTCATGCTAGTGAGTAATTGTGGATTGTAGAAATACTTGTGTTATAGTTTGTGATTCTCGTAGCACGCACGTATGGTGAACCGATCTGTGATGAAGTCGGAGCATCATTTATTTATTGATTGTCTTCCTTATGAGTGGCAATCGGGGACGAGCGATAGTCTTTTCCTTCCAATCTATCCCCCTAGGAGCATGCGCGTAGTACTTTGTTTCGATAAATAATAGATTTTTGCAATAAGTATGTGAGTTCTTTATGACTAATGTTGAGTCCATGGATTATACGCACTCTCACCCTTCCACCATTGCTAGCCTCTCTAGTACCGCGCAACTTTCGCCGGTAACATACACCCACGTTATACCTTCCTCAAAACAGCCACCATACCTACCTACTATGGTATTTCCATAGCCATTCCAAGATATATTTCCATGCAACTTTCCATTGTTTTGTTTATTATGACAGCTTCATCATTGTCATATTGCCTTGCATGATCATGTAGTTGACATCGTGTTTATGGCAAAGCCACCATTCATAATTCTTTCATACATGTCACTATTGATTCATTGCACATGCCGGTACACCGCCAGAGGCATTCATATAGAGTCATATTTTGTTCTAAGTTTCGAGTTGTAATTCTTGAGTTGTAAGTAAATAAAAGTGTGATGATCTTCATTATTAGAGCATTTTCCCATGTGAGGAAAGGATGATGGAGACTATGACTCCCCCACAAGTCGGGATGAGACTCCAGATGAAAAAAAGAGGCCAAAAAAATGAGAGAAGGACCAATAAAAATGAGAGAAAAGAGAGAAGGGGCAATGTTACTATCCTTTTACCACACTTGTGCTTTAAAGTAGTACCATCATCTTCATGATAGAGAGTCTCCTATGTTGTCACTTTCATATACTAGTGGGAATTTTTCATTATAGAACTTGTCTTGTATATTCCAATGATGGGCTTCCTCAAATTTCCCTAGGTCTTCGTGAGCAAGCGAGTTGGATGCACACCCACTTAGTTTCTTTTTGATCTTTCATAAACTTATAGCTCTAGTGCATCTGTTGCATGGCAATCCGTACTTACTCACATTAATATCTACTAATGGGCATCTCCATAGCCCGTTTGATACACCTAGTTGATGTGAGACTATCTCCTTTTTGTCTTCTCCACAACCACCATATTCTATTCCACCCATAGTGCTATGTCCATGGCTCACACTCATGTACTATGTGAAATTTGAAATTTTTTAAGAACATCAAAAGTATGAAACAATTGCTTGGCTTGTCATCCAGGTTGTGCATGATTTGAATATTTTTGTGTGACGAAGATGGAGCATAGCGAGTATATATGATTTTGTAGGGATAAACTTTTTTGGCCATGTTATTTTGAGAAGACATAATTGCCTTGTTAGTATGTTTGAAGTATTATTGTTTTTATCTCAATATCAAACTTTTGTTTTGAATCTTTCAGATCTGAACATTCATGCCACAATAAAGAAAAAATTACATTGATAAATATTTTAGGTAGCATTCCACATCAAAAATTATGTTTTTATCATTTACCTACTCGAGGATGAGCAGGAATTAAGCTTGGGGATGCTTGATACGTCTCCAACGTATCTATAATTTTTGATTGTTCCATGCTATTATATTAATTGTTTTAGATGTTATATACGCATTAATATGCTATTTTATATTATTTTTGGGACTAAGCTATTAACCTAGAGCCTAGTGCCAGTTTACGTTTTTCCTTGTTTTTGAGTTTCATAGAAAAGGAATACCAAACGGAGTCCAAACGGAATAAAACATTTGCGATGATTTTTCTTGGACCAGAAGACACCCAGGAGACTTGGAAATCAAGTCGAGGAGCCACGAGGTGGCCACAAGGGTGGAGGGTGCGCTCCCTTGTCCTGTGGGACCCCTATGACTCCCCTGACCTAATTCCTTTGCCTATATACTCACATATATTGCCAAACCACCAGAAGTATCCACGAAAACACTTATCCACCGCTGCAACCTTCTGTACCCATGAGATCCCATCTAGGGGCCTTTTCCGGCATCCTGCCTCAGGGGGATTCGATCATGGAGGGCTTCTACATCAACTCTATTTCCCTTCCGATGAAGCGTGAGTAGTTTACCATAGACCTACGGCTCCATAGCTAGTAGCTAGATGGCTTCTTCTCTCTCTTTGATTCTCAGTACCATGTTCTCCTCGCTGTTCTTGGAGATCTTTCTGATGTAATGTTTTGCGGTGTGTTTGTCGAGATCCAATGAATTGTGGATTTATGATGAGCTTATCTATGAATATTATTTGAGTCTTCTCTGAAATCTTTTAGGCATGATTTGATATCTTTGTAATTCTCTTCAAACTATCGGTTTGGTTTGGCCAACTAGATTGGTTTTTCTTGCAATGGGAGAAGTGCTTAGCTTTGGGTTCAATCTTGCGGTGTCCTTTCCCAGTGATGGTAGGGGCATAAAGGCACGTATTGTATTGTTGCCATCAAGGATAAAAAGATGGAGTTTACATCATATTGCTTGAGTTTATTCCTCTACATCATGTCATCTTACTTAATGTGTGACTATGTTCTTCATGAACTTAATACTCTACATGCAGGCAAGAGTCTGTCGATGTGTGGAGTAATAGTAGTAGATGCAAGCAGGAGTCGGTCTACATGACACGGACGTGATACCTATATTACATAATCATTGCCTTAGATATCGTCATAACTTTGCGCTTTTCTATCAATTGCTCGACAGTAATTTGTTCACCCACCGTATTATTTGCTATCTTGAGAGAAGCCTCTAGTGAAACCTATGGACCCTGGATCTTTTTCCATCATATAAGTTTACAATCCACTATTTTGCAATCTTTTACTTTCCGATCAATAAACTAAAAATACCAAAACTGTTTACTTTACCTTTTGTTTAGTTTCATCTATCTTTATCAGATCTCACTTTTGCAAGTAATCGTGAAGGGATTGACAACCCCTTTATCACGTTGGGTGCAACATGTTTGATTGTTTGTGCAGGTATTAGGTGATCTATGTGTTGTCTCCTACTGTATTTATACCTTGGTTCTCTATCTAAGGGAAATACTTATCTCTACTTTGTTACATCACCCTTTCCTCTTCAAGGGAAAAACCAACGCAAGCTCAGGAAGTAGCAATGCCTATCGGCCTTGGCATCTTCAAGGTGTTGTAGGCATAGTGGGATGCCGCCATGAATTTGGCCAGAGCTGGGCGACCAAGGATTTCGTTGTACAGCAGGGGGAGGTTGAAAACATCAAACACGATCTTCTGAGTCCGGTAATTCAACTCTCCCCCAAACGTCACTGGCAATGTGATCTTCCCCTTAGGACGACTCCTGTCGGGGTTGATTCCTTGAAATGAACTAGTGGCCTTGAGCTCTTCCTCTCCTATCTGAAGTTTGCTGAAGAACTTTGGAGAAATCAGATTCAACCCGGCCCCGTCGTCAACCAACATCTCTGTGACCTTGAGGTTGTGGATTGTTAGTGAGACCAACAACGGCAAGCACCCTACTGCAGTGGTGCAGTCAAGGTGGCCCTCTTCATCAAAGACGATGGGCGTGCGGGGCCACATGAGCGGCCTCCGAGAATCTGCTGCTGGCTCCACGACATTGACCTTACGTGCCCACTATTTAAGTTGGCGGTGAGAGGAGTGCAGAGACGCACCCCTGTCAATGCACAAGGCGTTAGTGGCCTTCTAGAATTCTTGCTCACTGGTTTCCTCCTCATCCCCTCCATCGCTCTCATCATTGCAATCATCCTTCTCACGCCCTCTGGTGGGTTTTCGTTGATCCTTAGGAGCCTTGCCGGGGCGACTTGCTCCGCCGCCTCGGCCCTTCCCGCCAGCACCATTCTGACCTTTTTCCTTGTCACGCTTCTCATACTCTCTCTGCTTCTTGACAAGCAGCTAAACCTGGTGACACTCTTGGGGATCATGGCCCTTGGTCCGATGAATCTTGCAGTATGGCCCATCACCTTCCCAGCCTTCTCGCCAGCTGCGGCTTCCCGGTAGTCAGTGCACGCGGCAACCTCCTTACCGGGTACCTCAGTCTTGGCCTTCTTCACTACAAAAAGATACACTTCCATGATGATACGTGTTTGTCACAGTAGGTCACGTTTTCTATCATGCATGTACATCCATGATGATTTTATGACAAAATCAAGATAGTCATACATGTGTTGTCGTAGAAGTGTTCCATGACATTACCAAAATTATCATCACGGAAGTGTCGACTGCCATGACGATAAATGGCGCATCATGGAAGTGTTAAGCTATCGGGTCCGGTTTTGGATCCGATAACTCATTAACAGGCCGGACCAATGAGGATTTTCCACGTGTAAAATCTCATTGGCCGGAGGAAACACGTGTTGGCTCACCATTGGGATAGATGTCATCCACTTATTGGACAGGAGCCGCCTATGATACGTCGACATGTGGCACAACCCAACAGAGGCCCATTCTGGTGAAAAGGCCGGCCCGTTTAACTTGGTTAAAAGGTAATGGGCAGGCCCACGGAAATCCTGTTAACGGCATGTTCATATATAGCCCATTTACAGCCCGCTAACTCACTGTCCGTTACGGCCTATCAGAACTAAGCCCAGGAGCTTCATCTGGGCCGTCCAATATGATTCCAGCCCATTGTAACTTCTAGCCCATGTATGGCCCATGATGTATTTCGGCCCATATGAGCCCTTTGTAACTCTTGGCCATTTAACGGACCATGGTGAATCTGGCTCGTAATGAACAGTGTACTGCTTTATACCCATTAACGACCCATTATTCCATTGGGCCATTTCCAACCTGTGTTATCTTTTGTCCTTCTCAGGGCCCATTTAATCTTGGGTTCCTTTCCAACATTCAATTACTTACGACTATTACTGGCCCTTTCTGCTTGTGGGCCAAATTCAGCATGTGGTTACAATCGGCCTGTTTGCGGCCTGTTAATCCATTGGGCTGATTCATGAAGGCTCATTATGGTCAGCCCATGAACGGACGATTCCAAATCTAGCCCGTTTACGACCCATAATGCGGTCTGTTATTGGCCCATGTTTGGCCGATCAATCATTCGGCCCGTAGAAGGCCCGTTGATGCTACGGCCCGTAGAAGGCCCATTGTTTCTATGGCTCGTAGGAGGCCCATGGCAACTACAGTAAATATGTTGCCCATGGTTATTGTGGCCTAGTTTTGAAAAATGCGGCCACTAGAAAACAGCAGAAAAAAACTGGACTGACTACAAGCAAACAAATGAACAAGACAAGAAGGAAATAAATAAGCAAGCAACTTACACTAGGTTATCACGGCTATTACACATATTACATCCACTGGGCATCAAAGTTTGCCACCAGTGCAAATATTGGGAACAAAGCAGCATATCATATACACTAGTTGTCAGAGTTGGCAACTAGTGCAAATAGACGCCGCAGCAAAACAAGTCCAGAACTGAAAACACTTCAGAAGAGCTCAAGAAATAATATCCTGGGTACTCATAATGCTGGCAAGATGCTTAGCAAGCTTAATAACTTTCTCTTGTTTGGCGCTTAAATCCTCTAGTGCTTGTTGTTGCACCAGAAAGTATGCATCCAAAATCTACAAGGACTTCCTCAGTCCTTCAGCTTCCTGTCACAGCACATCTGATCGATGTCTTTCAACTTGAAATTGAGACTCAAAAAGACGAACTAATTCAGGCAGCGAGTTCGAAGAGCTTGTGCCAGCAGTAGTGGCTAGGAACTCGAACACTACATCAAGACAGGAATTTTGGGTTCTCTCACTGTTGGCACTATCTTGAACCTTATCTGCATTACTTCCTTTACCATTGCATAACTAGGTATTGTTCTCCAATATTTTTCCCGTATTCTAAAAGAGAAACAAGAAGACACATCACAGGTTTACCATGTTGTATATGAAACTCATTTTGGTAAATTAGTTCAGTAGTAAAGTGGACAGGATAACAGCAGGAAACAAACATATACTCCCTCCGTTCGGAATTACTTGTCGCAGAAATGGATGTATCTAGACGTATTTCAATTCTAGATACATCCATTTTCGAGACAAGTAATTCCGAACGGAGGGAGTATCTATGTACCATGGTAACTTTATGGTCTATATCATTCTAGTTTTTGTTGCCAAATCAAGATGGAGACACAGTTCAAATAATATTTGTTCAAGACAAAGCAGAATAGACAGAATATAACTGTGGGAAACTACAGAGTAATAACAACACTTGTAATGTGCATGACATGAGAACATAACTGTTTATTCAATTGAAACTGAAATCAACATAGAGCAAGTTACAATAGCAAACTAGTTAAAGAAACAGGTTTAAAACTTACCTGTTGCGCCATTCGAGTTTCAATTCCATCCTTCAAATTTGAAAATAGTTGGTATGAGTAAATATAGTGATGCAAGAGCAAAGGAGTATGAACCATAGCTACAGAACCTGATCTGAGAACAATTCTTCTTCTACTTTAAGCATTGAGTTGGGATTCGGAGTGGTGGTCCTCATGCTTTGGGCACTGCGGTTCCCTTACTAAGTGCTCGTGTTTGGGTGCTCTATGGTGGAGGCAGTGTTGTGTCAACTGGAACTAGGTTACTATCTGCTGGGTTGGGGTTATAAGGGGTGTAGCTGGTTCTCTGTCCAACTGGGTAGGGGTACAATCTGTGAGAGTCTGGGTTATGTGTGGTGGGGCTGGTTCTTGGGCAAGTACAACCGTGGTTCGATCTGCATCAAAAGGTAGCACTATCTTTTCTGAAGACCATGTTGTTACTCCCTTAGTGACTGCCATCACCCTCTCCAGTTCAAATGGATGATAAACAAGAAAAGTAATTGAATGTATAGACGTTGTATGATAGATAGGTGCAATGGATAGTGGGGAATAAAAGAAGGCATGAAATAATTCACATTTATGTTGTCTAACCAAACAGGATAGCATGACACAATTTCACATATATGATGGCTAACTAAACAGGATAGCATGACACATTTTCACGTATATGATGGCTAACTAAAAAAGATGGAAACACATAGTTCAAAATATGATGACTATGTAAACAGGATGACATGATATAACTATATAATGTGTTTATTAAATAGGTTTGCATGCCATAATTCACATACATGATGCCTATGGAAACATGATAGCATGATATAATTCACAGATAGAATGACATAATTCAAAATATGATGACTGTAAACACTAAACAGGATGAGTTGATATAATGATATGATGTCTTTATTAAATGGGTTGGCATGCCATAATTCAGATAGATGCTATGTATGTAAACATGATGGCATGATATAATTCAAATATATGGTTTATATAGTAAGCAAGTAAGCAGATGGCGGGAAAATATCAGGTGATACCAGCACTTAGGTGATACCGTGATACGGGCTTCTTGGCCGTTGGATCTGGCTCCCGGAAGTCTGTTGTACCTACGCGGAACTTTGGGACTCCCGGATGACTTTTTTGCAAAATGCTCAAAAACTCCCTGGAGCCGTCGGATCTGAGATCCAACGGCTCCTAGAAGCCCGTATCATGGTATCACCTAACACATGGTATCACCTAATATCTTCCCAGAAGATGGCAATCACACATATGATGTAAAAACTAAGCAATGCAAGACAACATGCATGACATGAGTAATATAACCCTGCCAAGTTTGAGCATAGACCTCAGGGGGGAAATAGGACTAGTCATCAGTCTCTGAATCCGCCTCTGAGGAGCTGTCTCTAACCAGCAAGATGTCTACTTCAGCGGGTAGCATTGTCTGCTCTGAATACCTTGTTTTCACTCCAGATACTTCCATCACCGCTTCAAATGGCTGATGCACAGGAAGAGTAGTTGAATATACAAACGTTGTCGACAAAAGGAACACGTAATACAAAAAAATGATAGCATGATATAATTCACATACATGATGATTGGCTAAACAGCCTGGCATTGCATAATTCACATATATAATGCCTTGCAACAAGATAGCATGGCATAATTTACATATATAATGTCTTTCAACAAGATGGCATTGCATAATTCACAAATATGGTAATTAGACACCAAACAGGTGGCATTCACACAAAGCATGTCTAAACTAATCAAATGACATAGCAATGCAAGACATCATACGCATGATATGAGCAACATAATGCTGCCAAGTTAGAGCATACACCTAGGGGGGGATAAGACTGGTCATTTGTCTCTAAATCCTCCTCTAAGGAGCTATCCATAACCAGCGAGATATGCACTTCATCAGATAGCATAGTCTGCTCCGAAGACCTTGTTTTCCCTCCAGAATTTTCCAACACCGTGTCAAATGGCTGATGCACACAAAGAGTAGTTGAATGTACTAACATTGTTGATCAATGTAATACGTAATGAAAAAAAAGGATGGCCTGATATAATTCACATGTAAGATGACTGACTAAGCAGGATGGCATTGCAAAATTCACATATATGATACCTGTCTAAACAAGATGGCGTTGCATAATTCACATATACGATGAAGAAACTAAACAGATGTCATTCACACAAAGCATGTCTAAACTAAGTAGATGAAGTATTTGATGTATAAAGTAAGCAATGCAAGGAACCATATGCATGATATTACCAACATCAGCATGCCAAGTTAGAGCGAAGACCTTAGGGGGTAAATAGGAGTGGTCTTCTCCTTCTGAATCCCCCTCGGAATAGTTATCTTCCTCTTGGTTACAATCCTAAATGGGTGGAGGGGGGCTGCCTTTGCGCCTACCATGGAGCGACATCTTCATGAAATTTTGGTGCCACGCAAGGCTCGTCTCTTTTGATCTACATGTTCAGTTCCATTGTTTACAATAACTGACATGCATAGGAATAAAACATAGTGAGGTTATGTAAGAAGTGCATGCAAAAATCCAGAGTGATGGTAGCAACCTGTGAATAGACCCAAAACCAATGATAGCAGGCAGATAATGGCTTCAGTTAAAAAATACAGATAATGGCTTCTTTACTGTTTGTTTCCCACCCAACATGAAACTCATAGTAGACACCAGAGATTAACCAAATAGTAGATAGATACTATTGATTGCAGCCCGAATATGTACCCCACGACCATTTGAAAACTCAAGTTTGACCATTAGTTTGGAGTTGACTCAGAGTCTAATCGGTGAACAGGACGATAAAGTAGCATGTAATGTTAAGCGATGCATAACATAAGCAGACACGAAAGAGCGTGGCCTCTTTTGCGGACCCGTGTAATCCTCGAGGTCATCTACTCGGTTGATGATGGTAATGCAGTTGTTGTGGCTGCCGGCGGCGGGGAAGAAGATCTGAGGCGGCGAAAGACAGTCTAGAGGCCGGATCCCTGCTGTGCTCGACCCTTCTATCGTTCGAGCAGCTGAGCTGGGGTGGACGACGGTGCAACAGGAGCGGGACAAACCACACAAGGTTTTCTTTGACAACAATCTGTAAAAGAAGTAATTCTATAAGGGATCGTTTGAATTGGAGGATTCTAACAACGCGGGGATAGGAAATACACAGTAATAGGATAGGAATGCACGTGCAAAACAGAGAATTTAAAAACACAGGATTTCTGCCAATTTGGGTGTTTGGCTCACAAGAATTGAAATATCACATGATGCAAAGAAGCATGGTGAGATTAAGTGAAACCACAAGAAAATGTACAGTTATATTGCTATTATACTATTATCTCTTAGACTTGTGCTTCATGAATAGGAATTTGAAAAGGAGGACATGTGGATATTAAAATTCCTACGATTTTTCTTTCAAGGAGACACTAAAGGAACAAATCCTATAGTTTTCTTTTGATTCATTCCTTTGAACCGAATGCATGAATAGTAGTACCATAGGAAACTTTCCAATTCCTATGTTTTCCTTCAGTTTTCGTTTCAAGCACTGGCGATTCTAGTAGGCAGGCATGAGCAGGGAAAAGCCTACACTCAAAAATGTTTATGTGCTACTTCTACTACTTTGGACCCAGGCCACTGCCCTACTAGCGCAACTCCTAGGCCCAATGCACAGCTCAAATGTGCAGAGATAAATAATGATGGTGTTCAAGAGAGTCCATTACGGATAACTAAGTTTCCTGGTACCTCACTGCTTGTCATATAGTAGGAGAAACTAATCGTATTTTACGTTACTACATGTGCTCAGTGGACAATATATATAAATAACATGTAGAGTAAAAAAGCGATGCAACAAGTGTACAGCCTCTTTGGCGAAGCCATGTCGATCTCAGCGTGATTGGGTTGGTCGGTGAGGATGCTCCGGCTGATTTGGCTGTGGGAGAAGGGAAAGAAGATCTTAGGCATCTGGAGATGGAGCTCGGGGTACTGCTCTGCTGTGATGGAGGGTTTCATCATTCGAGCAGCTCCGATGAGTTGTACGACGGTGAGGCTGAAGCAGGACAAGAGAGACAATGTTAACCTAAGTGGAATTCTAATAGCATCTCCAGTAGATGACATAAAATACATAACCACAAAGTGCTAGATGTAAAATACATCAACCGCTCATCTCTGAACTTAACTATCGAAACTGAATTTAACTGTCGAAACTGAATTTGACTGTCGAAACTGAATTTAGCTGTCGAAACTGAATTTTACTGTCAAAACTGAACACACTATTAGCAGAAAAGCAGTAGCAGCAGCGCCCGGAGCAACAATGCGTGCAAGAGCCGGGGCAGCTGGTCGTGTCACAACATCTCGGGTAGCAGCTGCAGGGCTCGAGGGAGAGCATGATCTACTGGTCGTGCAGCAGTAGCGCGTGCAAGATTAGAGCAGCAGCAGAGCATGCAAGAGTAGAGCAGCAGCGCAAAGCACGAGCAAGAGCGAGAGTAGTAGCACAAGCAAGACCGAGACCAGCAGCAAGAGCAAGAGCAGACCAGGCTAGCGACCGAGAGTAAGAGCAGAGCAACAGCGCGAGCGAGAGCCAAATAAGTTGCAGCTCCTACTGATATGGACGTCGCCGCCGAGGGAGCGACGCCAAGGAAGTGGCTGGCGATGCCACCGTGGAGGGAGCCGCGCCATGTCGGCTCGGGACCGAGCGCCTGCAGCACCATGAGATCGAATCAATAAGAAAATGTGGCGATTAGTGTACAACCTCTTTGGTGTCGAAGATTAGGTCTCAGCTTCATCCGAGGAACGGTGATGATGCTTCTCTTCAGGTGGTGCAGGTGAAGACGGTGTTGTGGGAATGGACGTGGCGCAAAGGACGAGGGGAC
This sequence comes from Triticum urartu, assembly GCF_003073215.2. Classification (NCBI taxonomy): domain Eukaryota; kingdom Viridiplantae; phylum Streptophyta; class Magnoliopsida; order Poales; family Poaceae; genus Triticum; species Triticum urartu. The sequence continues at coordinate 304,030,565 of NC_053027.1, forward strand.
CGTCAGGACAGCTCCTTGGAGGTGGAGGACGGGGTGGCTAAACTGGTGGGACGACGAGATCAACGATGGATCATCATCCGGTGCGGTGGATGAGGGATGTTGAGGTGTTGTTGTGGACGACATCATTGGGGAAGTCACTCCGACTGGACGGAGGAGGGTGTGGAGCTTCGCAGGTTTTTGTGGCCTTGGTGTATGAATGGTGGGCGGATGGGACGTAAGGGGGGAACCATGGCTTAGGGACGCGCTTTTCCAGAATGTGGGGTAAGTTATGAAAGTACCCCCCACCGATTTGACCTAGGCGGCTCTTTCGGTTCAGGGGTATCATGGGCATTTCGCGTGTTGGGATTTCGCAGGAGGTGGGAGTTTTCACGTGCGTTGTAATTTTGGGATAGCAAGGCGCGGGTTGAGATGGAGGGAGTTTTCGGAGCATACGAGACAAACATATATCTTTAATATTTCGGGGTAACAAGGCGCGAGTTGAAATTTCCGGACAAGCCTAACGTGTACTGTACCAAATCAATTCGCACTTCCGTGGAAGAAAAAACAAAAAGAAATCAGTTCGCACCACACAAGAGAGTCGAGTCCCGTGTATTGTACCAAATCAATTCGCACTACAAATGCCATTCAATACTTTGAGTTCATGTTATGTTCTATTAAAATATTTCGCTACATGTATATTGCATGCAACCTGCTACTCAAATGAACATTTTAGTGCATTCCAAACGTATATACTACCGCTTCAATATGAACTAAATTTGAATTTGTTTCTCTATTTGAATAACATCTACAATCATGATTGTTCTGAAGTTAAACCATTTGAATTCATTTCTCTATTTTAATAAGATCTACAATCATCATTATTGTCAAGTTAAAACATTGTTTGTGTATTATCTTCACAGCACACCACATGATTATTGTCGAGTTAGATATGAACTATGTGTACTGTATGAACTCTACCTACAACATACATACACACTCACCTTCCATCTCCGCCTTTCTGTGTCCATGCCTCGTGTCTCTCATATGGTCCCACACACGTGTAAAATCTCACCCATCTTTTCATCGATCTCACGATCGCACACTCCTCCCCCTATCTAGCTAGTAGCTAGGCCTCTCGCACCACCTCCTAGCTCCATTCCCCCTGTCTATCCGTCTCGCTGGGCCTTATTTGCCTCTAACAAACGGATGTACACCGACCGAACTCCCATTATACATATAGCTAGCTAGGTCATTATAACTCCTTTTCCCCACGCGTCGATCGATCTACCTCATTAGTTATGTCTCTCCCTTCCTCCGACAAACAACAATTGATCTACCGTTCTAGTTAGGTCTGCTTACCAAACACATGGTCCCCCTTCATCATACATGCATGTGTCCCGACTTATCTATCATGCACACGCACATACAGAAACACATGCCCACTCTTATTGATAATATTGCAGTTCTACCCTCAGTCTGTCTAGTAGGCCTCTCCCACCATGTTCGAGAAGCGACTCCATTACCCATCCATCACTATACCCCTCTCCCTCTCTCTCTCTCCTCTCTATGTCTCTCTCTCTGTCCAAACCTATTTCCCGTCCTTCAATTATGTATGAATGTTGAACGATCTCCCACAAGACATAGTTGGGTCTCTCCTTCTCAACACATATACGAGTCGATCTACATTTGTAGTTAGGTATCTGCCTCCCCTCCCCCCACACACACACTGACACATTGAGCGTGTCGGATTATGGGTTCCGGCAAACCCTTTGGTTCGAACACTAGGGTGCGCATGAAGATCTCTCTCCCCCTAGCTCATGCTCTCGCCAGGATCTCAAAGCCTAGCTTGCCGAACCCGAGGAACAAGGGACACAAGATTTTATATTGGTTCGGGCCACCATTGTGGTGTAATACCCTACTCCAGTGTGGTGTGGTGGATTGCCTTGTAGGCATAGGATGAACAAGTACAAGGGATGAACAGCCTCCTGAGGAGAGGTGTTCTTGAGCTCGGTGAGCTTGTATGGTGGCCTTGGTGGAATGGATCCAGTCCCAGATGAGATCCCTCCCTACGGTGGTGGCTAGTCCATATAGAGGCCTTTGTCCTCTCCCCAAATATTAGGTGGGAAGGGAACCCACAACGTACAATTTGAAGGGGACAACTAGTACAAGTTATCCTGACAAAAGGTGGTCTTCGCCTACCAAATACTCTGGTGGTGACGCCGTCATGGGCTCCGTGGTGACCTCCGTCCTATCATCCTGCTATTCTTCATCTCGTTGCACCAATATGGAAACCTTTGCCTGCTGCCTCGGGACTCCTCGCCTGCGCTTGCCCCTTTAGCACCACATAGGCAACTGGTACACTACGCGTGCTGGCGCCTGCCTGGCCTTGGTCGTCATGGCTCATGTCATGCGAACCTCGCAAGGAGCCCCTTGCATAGATCTCTCCACCCCTAGGGAGCCATCCTAGGGAGGCCGTCCCTGAGGAGGTCTTGTGTCGTCCGCCTCACGAGGCTTGGCCCCTCGCGAGGGTCTTGAGTGGTTGTTGATGAAGATGGGCCATACCAGGCCGCTGGTGGATCCAGGCCCTGGGCAGCAGGCAGGCAAGTCTGGGTACCCCCGTTCCCAGGAAGCCAACAGTATCCCCCAAGCCCAAGGCGCGCTCGTACTTGGCTTTACGGCGAAGCCAAGGGTCAAGTGCGGAGCACCGCGGGCCCCAATAGCCTGCAGCCTCGATCAACGCGTGGTGACTGATGGGACATGGGTGCATCCACTTCCCCATGATGTCTCGATTTCCGCCTAGTTAGGCAACTACTTTCGTCTTCGTAGCTCCACCTCCTTCATAGGCATCACTCTCCGCAGCTCCCTCATCTTCCGGAAGGCAGCAGATATCTTCCTATAGTCCAATCTAACACCAACTCCCCCGCCGCCATGGCACCAAGCCGAAAGAAGAAGGGGAAGAAGGAGTCCCGTACCCCGGCCCCCACGATGCTGGTCTTCGAGACCGCCATCGAACGGTCGATGGTGCTCAACCAAGAGGCGATGGGCAAGGTGCGCCCGGCGCCTGCCACCGATTTCAATGAGTGGGGGCGATGGTGGCCTGGCCTTCTTCCCGCACCGAAGTTGACAGGATGTCCACCGAGGTCCCCATCCATCTTCACGCCCTCTGGGCAGGCTTGATTCCCACCTTCTCCAATTTCTTTAATGTGGTGTTCCCGCATTACCAGATCAATGCGTTGCATCTAGATCCTCAATCCATCATCCTCCTTGCTGTCTTTGCCTTCGTCTGCGAAGCCATGGTGGGCATTGCCCCTTTCGTGTTCCTGCTTCGCCACTTCTTCTTGCTGCACCTGACAGATCCTCTCCGGCGCTCAGGGTGTGTATCCCTTCAGGCCGTCATGGCGATGACTGGCTTGGGGATCGACTTCAAGCTCTCACTGGTCATCGGAGGCTTTAGGAAGAGGTGGGTGTTTGTGGACGTCGGCGTGCGCAGCCCCCTGCTCCTGCTCCCCCGGATTCCAGCTGCTCCGAGCTCCGGTTGGGGGCACGTGAAGCTCACCGATCGGCGGCTCGCCCATGTCTGGCTCTGGCTTGGCAGGCTGAAGGACCTTGGAGTGACGGCGCCCATGGTGGTGAAGGAGTTCATCCGATGTCGCATCGCTCCGCTTCAGCGCCACTGTCGGCAAATGTGGACCTTCTTTGGCTACGGGGACCCGCATGAGGCTTCAGGATCTGGCTCTTCCTCCTAAGGCGCGGCACACGGTGATCGAGCTCCTGACGGTCGACCCAATGCCAGCCAACCTGCCGGAGGAGGGCTGCCTTCTATACTGCTGCTCGAACAAGGTGGAGTTCATGAAGTACATGCCCCTCTTCAATGAATGGGGACCACGCCCATTTGGCCTTGAAGGGCCTCGCGAGAGCCCTGTCTTCGTGGCCCCCTTCCTGCCGCGAGCGTGATGCCCGCACCAGGAGCGGGCGTAGAGGGGCGGTCGCTGTCGAGTTATGGTGGCGCTGCTGCTGAGGATCCGGCACCACTCGGGACTCCTGAGGTGCCATCCCACGGGACACTGGAGAGCCGTCCTGAGGAAGCGGCCTGGGGGACGACGCAGTCCGATGCTCCTGAGGCCGGAGCCGCCGAGTGTCGGATTACGGGTTCCGACAAAACCCGTGAGGTTCGAACACTGGGGTGCGCACGAAGATATCTCTCCCCCTAGCTCACACTCTTGCAACGATCTCAAAGCCTAGCTCGCCGAACCCGAGGAACAAGGGACACAAGAGTTTATACTAGTTCGGGCTACCATTATGGTGTAATAACCTACTCTAGTGTGGTGTGGTGGATTGCCTTGTAGGCTTGGGATGAACAAGTACAAGGGAAGAACAGCCTCCCGAGGACAGGTGTTCTTGAGCTCGATGAGGTTGTGCGTGTGTGGATTGTCCGGTTGCTCTCCAAATCTGATGAGGTTCCATCTCCCCTCTATGGTGGTGGTTGGTCCTATTTATAGAGGCCCGGGTCCTCTTCCCAAATATTAGGCGGGAAGGGATCCCACAACGGCCAATTCGAAGGGGGGTGAGGGAGTCCTAGATTAGGGGGTATTCAGGTAGCCGGACTATACCTTCAGCCGGACTCCTGGACTATGAAGATACAAGATTGAAGACTTCGTCCCGTGTCCGGATGGGACTTTCCTTGGCGTGGAAGGCAAGCTTGGCGATGTGGATATTCAAGATCTCCTACCATTGTAACCAACTTTATGTAACCCTAACCCTATCCGGTGTCTATATAAACCGGAGGGTTGTAGTCCGTAGGCAATCAACTCCATACACAACAATCATACCATAGGCTAGCTTCTAGGGTTTAGCCTCCTTGATCTCGTGGTAGATCTACTCTTGTACTACCCATATCATCAATATTAATCAAGCAGGAGTAGGGTATTACCTCCATCGAGAGGGCCCGAACCTGGGTAAAACAAGGTGTTCCCTACCTCCTGTTACCATCCGGCCTTGACGCACAGTTCGGGACCCCCTACCCGAGATCCGCCGGTTTTAACACCGACATTGGTGCTTTCACTGAGAGTTCCTCTGTGTCGTCGCCTTTAGCCTGATGGCTCCTTTGATCATCAACAACGATACGGTCCAGGGTGAGACTTTTCTCCCCGGACAGATCTTCGTCTTCGGCGGCTTCGCTCTGCGGGCCAATTCGCTCGGCCACCTGGAGCAGATCGAAAGCTACGCCCCTGGCCATCAGGTCAGGTTTGGAAACTTAAACTACATGGCTGACATCCGGCGGGACTTGATCTTCGACGGATTCGAGCCACTGCTAAGCGCGCCGCACTATCATGAGGGGCACGATTTAGCTCTGCCTCCGAACATTATCCTGGAGGCCGCACACGCACCGGTTCCGACCCTTAATTCGGAGCCTATTGCGCCAATCGAGGATGAGCGGTTAGACATCACCTCGGGGGCTGCGATCTCAAAAGCAATCGAGCCAAACGCTAGCCCCGCACTCTGCACGACCCGTGACTCCAAGGATCCGGACTCCTCCCCGGACTCCGAACCCCCCGCGCCCCCGCCAATCGAATCCGATTGGGCACCGATAATGGAGTTCACCACTGCAGACATCTTTCAGCATTCGCCTTTTGGTGACATCCTAAATTCTCTTAAGTCTCTCTCTTTATCAGGAGAGCCCTGGTCCGACGACGGTCAGCGAGGGTGGAATACGGACGATGAGGAAATTCAAAGCCCACCCACCACCCACTTTGTAGCCACTGTCGACGATCTAACCGACATGCTTGACTTCAGCTCCGAAGACATCGACGGGATGGACGAGGATGTAGGAGACGAACAGGAACCAGCACCTGTAGGGCGCTGGAAGGCCACCTCGTCATATGACATATATATGGTGGATACTCCAAAAGACGGAGATGGCGATGGAACAGTGGGGGATGACGCCCCCAAGAAGCAGCCAAAGCGCCGGCGTCAGCGACGCCGCTCTAAATCCCGCCAAAGCAAAAACGGTGATTCCGGCACGGGAGATAATACTACCCCGGATAGCACCGAAGAACACCCACCTCAGCAAGATTCAGCACAGGAAGATCGAGAAGCCAGCCCTCATGAGAGAGCGGCAGACCAAGAGGTCGAGGATGATAACTATATGCCTCCCTCCGAAGAAGAGGCAAGCCTCGATGACGACGAATTCGTCATACCATCAGACCCCGCCGAACAAGAGCGTTTTAAACGCAGGCTTTTAGCCACGACAAGCAGCATCAAGAAAAAGCAGCAACAGGTTAGAGCTGCCCAAGATTTTCTAGCTGACAGATAGACTGAAGTCCTTGCGGCCGAAGAGTATGAACTCGAACGCCCCTCCAAGAGTTACCCGAAGCGCAGGCCGCTACCCCGATCAGAGGAGGAAGCACCTACATCATCAACACATGACATGGCAGACCGGCCACCTCACGGCCGCGATAGAGAGGACTCTCGGCCCTCCACCCAAGCCATGCCCCGACGCCGCTCAACTAAGGCACGGGAAAATGCGCCCGACCTGCGAGACATACTGGAGGATAAGGCAAGACAAACAAGATCGATCTACGGATCACGCTGGCGCCCTACGGCGTGTGACAATGATCTTCATGCCGGATACAACAAATCCGGCCGGGCCGAACACAACAGACATAGCTCTTCCGAACTGCGTCGTGATATAGCCCAGTACAGAGGCGCCGCACACCCTCTATGCTTCACGAATGAAGTAATGGATCATAAAATCCCAGACGGTTTCAAACCCGTAAACATCGAATCATACGATGGCACAACAGATCCGGCAGTATGGATCGAGGATTATCTCCTTCACATCGACATGGCACGCGGCGATGATCTACACGCCATCAAATACCTCTCGCTCAAACATAAAGGACCGGCCTGGCATTGGCTTAACAGCTTGCCAGCATACTCAATCGGTTCTTGGGAGGACCTGGAAGCCGCATTCCTCGACAATTTCGAGGGCACTTACGTGCGACTGCCGGATGCCGACGACTTAAGCCACATAATTCAGCAGCCAGAAGAATCGGCCAGACAATTCTGGACACGGTTCCTAACAAAGAAAAACCAGATAGTCGACTGTCCGGACGCAGAGGACCTAGCAGCCCTCAAGCATAACATCCGCGACGAGTGGCTTGCCCAGCACCTGGGACAGGAAAAGCCAAAATCCATGGCAGCCCTCATGACACTCATGACCCGCTTTTGCATGGGAGAAGACAGCTGGCTAGCTCGCAGTAACAACTTATCAAAGAACCCTGGTAATTCGGATACCAAGGACAAAAGTGGCAGGACACGTCAGAATAAGAAAAAACGCCGCGTTAACAGCGACAGCAACGAAGACACGGCAGTCAATGCCGGTTTCGAAGGCTATAAATCCGGTCAGCGGAAAAAGCCATTCAAAAAGAATACTCAGGGCCCGTCCAGTTTGGACTGAATACTCGATCGCTTGTGCTAGATACATGGCACCCCCGAAAGGCCAGCCAATCACACTAACAGGGATTGTTGGGTGTTCAAGCAGGCAGGAAAGTTAAGGGCCGAAAACAGAGACAAGGGGCTGCACAGCGAAGACGAGGAGCCCAAGCCGCCGAAAAACAATGGACAGAAGGGCTTTCCCCCACAAATGCGGACGGTGAACATGATATACGCAACCCACATTCCTAAGCGGGAGCGGAAGCGTGCGCTACGGGACGTATACGCGATAGAGCCAGTCGCCCCAAAGTTCAACCCATGGTCCTCCTGCCCGATCACTTTTGATCGAAGGAACCATCCCACTAGCATCCGTCATGGCGGCTTCGCCGCATTGGTTCTCGACCCAATCATCGACGGATTTCATCTCACAAGAGTCCTCATGGACGGCGGCAGTAGCCTGAACCTGCTTTATCAGGATACAGTGTGGAAAATGGGCATAGATCCCTCAAGGATTAAGCCCACAAGAATGACCTTTAAAGGCGTTATACCAGGTGTAGAAGCCAACTGTACAGGCTCAGTAACACTTGACATGGTCTTCGGATCCCCGAATAATTTCCGAAGCGAAGAGTTAATCTTCGATATAGTTCCGTTTCGCAGTGGCTATCATGCCCTGCTCGGACGAACCGCATTCGCAAAGTTCAATGCGGTGCCGCACTACGCATATCTCAAGCTCAAGATGCCAGGCCCTCGAGGAGTAATTACGGTCAACGGAAACACCGAACGCTCCCTCCGTACGGAGGAGCATACGGTTGCTCTCGCAGCGGAGGTACAAAGTAGCCTTCTCAGGCAATTCTCCAGTCCGGCCATTAAAAAGCCAGATACTGCCAAGCGTGCCCAGAGTAACCCACAGCAGGACCGCCTGGCACACTCTGAGCAAGCGTAGCAATGCGGCCCCAACCCCAGCTTTCGCGACATAGCGAAACCAGTACCTCGCGTACATAACTACGCCCTTGAAATACCATGGGCACAGGGGAAGGGGCACAATAACGGCACGCCCAGAATACGGCTTAAAACTTACTAGGGGCTGCCGGATTCTTTTTTTAATTTTTTCTTACTTTCAGGACTCCTTACTTCGGACGACCTGTTCGGCAATTCGACTGCCGCACAAACGACGCAAGATCCAGGGAGGCAGACAAGCCATGCCACGTTGAACTCCCAGGTGGTCTCTGTTACGAGCGGTATACCTGTTTTAAATACAATTCCGCGGCCTGCCCCTGGTCAGGACATACTGAATAGTCCAATATCTTTTGCTTACCGCACTACTTGTATCGTTCGGCTTTGATAAATAGCCTCTCTATAAACAATGCATAGCTTTTGTCTATTTTCTGCATTACTCTCTTTTATATATGTTCATTAATGACATGTTGCACCCGTACACTGTGGTACGGTAAGTACGCCAGGGGCTTCAGTACCCTTTAATATGGTGTGAGAAGTCCGTACACTTTCACAAGTGCGGCACCTCGAACTTATAGCACTATATGCATTGGCTCCGAATCATGATTTGGGTCAATAGTTGGGTTTGCCCGGCTCCTATGTTTTGGTGCCTTACGTTCCGCTATATCGGCTAAGGTAGCACTAGGAGGACCACTGCGATTGTGCCCCGGTTGAGCTGGGTTAAGCACCTCAGTGGAGAAAGCTAAAACTGACTGTCATGATGAGGCGAGAGACCGGTCGCTATTCGAGAGGTTTTTTGAGTCCCTAAAGACTTATGCCGCTTCGAGTGAGGAGCCGGATTTGTCCGGCCAAGGCGTGGATAGCGCCCCGAACTCGGTCTTCCGAACTAGGGGCTTCGCCAAAATTTAAAATTATAAAGTTCTATGGCTAAGTGAGAGTGTTCAAGCATTATAGTCCAATTGCCTGGTTCATTGTGCTGAGCGCCTCCCTCGAAGGACCCAACTATGGGAAAAAGAGCGCTCAAGTTTAACCCGAACACCCCAGCACTAGTGGCATGGGGGGCAGAAGCCGACGACTGGCCATCTCTCAATTTTTTGATAAACGGCCGCACAGAAAATAATATTTTAAATTCAACATGCATTGCTTAAGCGCCTATGAACAAGTTTTCAGCGCACAGGATAAAAATGAGCGAGTTTATTCAAAAATTACATCCTTGGTACATTCATCCGCCACAAGGCGGGCACCCGCAAGAACATCCTTGTAATAGTTCTCGGGCTTGCGATGCTCCTTCCCCGGCGGTGGCCCATCCTTCACAAGCTTCTCACCGTCCAGCTTACCCCAGTGCACCTTTGCATGGGCAAGGGCCCGACGGGCACCTTCGATGCAGACGGAGCGCTTGATGACCTCTAGCCTTGGACAGGCGTCCACCAGCCGCTGCACCAGCCCGAAGTAGCTTCCAGGCAGGGCCTCTCCGGGCCACAGCCGAACTATGAAGCCCTTCATGGCCTGTTCGGCCGCCTTGTGGAGCTCGACTAGCTGTTTCAGCTGGTCTCTCAAGGGCACAGGGTGTCCGGCCTCAGCATACTGAGACCAGAACACCTTCTCCGTCGAGCTGCCCTCTTCAACTCGGTAGAATGCGGTGGCGTTGGATACGCTGCGGGAAAGATCTGCGAATGCCCCTGGTGAACTCCGGATTCGGGTAAGTAACAAGTACTTTACTTTTATATTTCTGCTTTGCATAAAGAATGCCTTACCCGCTGCTATCTTCTTAATCTCCTCCAACTCTTGGAGGGCCTTTTGGGCTTCGGCCTTGGTAGACTTGGCAGTCTCAAGGGCCGCCGCGAGCTCGGACGCTTGGGTCTTTGACTCAAGCTCCAAACTCTCATGTTTTTTCATGAGAGCCTGAAGCTCTTGGTGCACCTCGCCGACCTGAGCCCCAAGTTTCTCTTGCTCGGTGCGCTCCGCGGCCGTTTTCTTTTCGGCCTCGGACAGCGCCTGCTTGAGGGTCGCCACCTCAGTCGTGCCCCCTATAATAAGCAGTGCAATCCTGTTATTTTTTGCAATCATGCCTCTCTATAAGGTATTTCTTACCTTCTTTCTCCTCGAGCCGCCGCTTGGCAAGGCCGAGCTCTTGCTCGGTCTGCTCGAGGTCCTATTTCAGGATACCCACCTCCGCAGTCAGTGCGGCGGTGGATAGCAGCGAAGCCTGCACACGCATATTGACTCTTTATTGTTAGACTCCTGCGAAATTTACTAGATCCTCTATTCGGCTTTTCTTTTCGAACGCCAAACAGAGCATTAGGGGCTACTGTCTATGCGGTACTATTTTTACATATTTTTACTTACCTCGAAGCCTGTTAGAAGGCTAGCGCAAGCTTCAGTCAGTCCGCTCTTGGCGGACTGAACCTTCTGGATCACCGTACTCATAATAGTACGGTGTCCCTCGTTGATGGAGACATCGTCAAGCACCTCTAGCAGATTGTCCGGCACCTCCGGTTGGACGGAGGCCGCCGGCTCAGAAGGCTTGCTCCTCTTGGAAGGAGTTCACCTACCGCGGTCCGAAACTGTGGAAGATTCCGGCGCGGTGTCCGGCACAAAGCCGGACTTGGAGCCCTGGGGGGTCTTGTCCCCTTTACTCCTGGGGTCCGGGAGGTCGCCTTGCGGCTCCTCCAGGACCACCTCCTCCTGCCCCGGAGCTCGTTGCGATGCCACTTTGGCGTCGTCCGCAGTGCGGGGGGAGACAGCGGGCGGAACTAAGTTCACGTCCGATGAATCCAAGGAGCCGCTCGACGACTCGTTGAGTTCGGCCCGGGGTGGGCTGCATAATTATGTTCGACATTAGGGAAAGTTGTGCAACAAAGGAACATCATGAGTTATTCTGATATCTGAACTTACGATTTCACCGGACGCTTGGCCCTGTTTGGCCACTCCTCTTTGCCCTCTACGGCGTTGGGGGCGTAGTCCGGCGGAGGGGTCTTCCTTTTCCTAGACCTCTCGGCCTCCCCCGTTGGGGCGGCCTTCCTCTTCTCTTCTCCCCCCGCTGGGGGGAGAGGTTTCTTCTTCCTCGTCCTCGTCTTCACGGGAGGAGTGCATCTCGGACTCGTCGGACGACGAGTCCGACACCACCATATGCAGGGAACTCTTTCGAGTCCCCGTGGCCTTCTTCTTCTTGGCCTTCTTCTCCGGCACCACATAAGGTGCCGGAACCAGCAGCTTCGCTAGTAGAGCGGGGGCTGGGTCTTCGGGTAAGGGAGCCGGACAGTTAATTGATCCGGACTTCGCTCGCCAAGCCTGTCAAAGGTAAGGGAGTTTAGATCCCGCATAGAGTCAAACTATGAAAAAACTTAACATCCTGTAAAAGGTGAAAATAGCTTACCTCGCTAGCGTGACGCTGCGAGCTGTATCCGCGGTCCTTAGAAGCGGATGTGGGAGCCTCGGCGCCTTTGGTTAGCGCCTTCCAGACATCTTCATACGTCGTGTCGAAGAGCCTGTTAAGGGTTTGGTGCTATGCCGGGTTGAACTCCCATAGATTAAAGCCCCGTTATTGACACGGGAGGATCCGGCGGACGAGCATAACCTGGACTACATTGACAAGCTTGATCGTCTTGTTCACCAGGGACTGGATGCATGTTTGCAATCCGGTCACCTCTTTTTCGTCACCCCACGACAGGCCCGTCTCTTTCCAGGACATAAGCCGCGTGGGGGGTCCGGATCTGAATTCAGGGGTTGCGATCCATTTTGGATCGCGCGGCTCGGTGATGTAAAACCACCACGATTGCCACCCCTTCAGGGTCTCCACGAAGGAGCCCTCGAGCCATAGGACGTTGGCCATCTTGCCGGCCATGGCGCCTCCGCACTCCGCCTGGTTGCCACGCACCACCTTGGGCTTGACGTTAAAGGTCTTGAGCCAGAGGCCAAAATGGGGGCGGATGCGGAGGAAAGCCTCGCACACGATGATAAACGCCAAGATGTTGAGGATGAAGTTCGGGGCCAGATCATGGAAATCCAGGCCGTAGTAAAACATGAGCCCCCGGACAAATGGGTGGAGTGGAAAACCCAGTCCGCGGAGGAAGTGGGGAAGGAATACTACCCTCTCATGGGGCCTTGGGGTGGGGAGAAGCTGCCCCTCCTCGAGAAGCCGGTGCACGATGTCTTTGGACAAGTATCCGGCCTTCCTTAGCTTTTTGACATGGCCCTCCGTGACGGAGGAGACCATCCACTTGCCTCCCGCTCCGGACATTGCTGGATAAGGTTGAGGTGGGAAGTGCGGGCTTGGGCGCTGGAGCTCGAGTGCGCAGGAGATGGATAGGCAAAGGAGGAAGAAGGCGTAGGTAAAAAGGTGGATCCTTATCCCCTTATATGGGCGGACGCAGTTGTGCGTCCCCACCAGCCTAGTAAAACTCGCTTGTCTCCCAAGCGCCGTGATAAATGGCGCGGTTAGGGTTACCCACGTCCGTATTGATGAGAATCCCGTAAAGGGGGTACACGATATCTGCTTTGACAAGACGTGCCAAGGAAACCGCCTCGCAAAACATGCTGAGGTGGAAAGGTAAAAATGATTCGAGTAAAGGACTTGGCCGTAGTGTGATGGCGCACTGCGGAATACGTCAGCAGATTTGATTTGTGTTTACAATCATTCTTTCTATGGCAATATGTGGAAGCCTATTTTGCAGAGCCGGACACTACTCTTGGTGTTTACAATCTTCTATGAAGGACTTGCAGGAGGAACCCGCCTTGCAATGCCGAAGACAATTTGCGCACCGGACTCGTCGTCATTGAAGCCTCGTTCAGGGACTACTGAAGGAGTCCTGGATTAGGGGGTGTTCGGGTAGCCGGACTATACCTTCAGCCGGACTCCTGGACTATGAAGATACAAGATTGAAGACTTCGTCCCGTGTCCGGATGGGACTTTCCTTGGCATGGAAGGCAAGCTTGGCGATGCGGATATTCAAGATCTCCTACCATTGTAACCGACTTTATGTAACCCTAACCCTATCCGGTGTCTATATAAAACGGAGGGTTGTAGTCCGTAGGCAATCAACTCCATACACAACAATCATACCATAGGCTAGCTTCTAGGGTTTAGCCTCCTTGATCTCGTGGTAGATCTACTCTTGTACTACCCATATCATCAATATTAATCAACCAGGAGTAGGGTATTACCTCCATCGAGAGGGCCCGAACCTGGGTAAAACAAGGTGTTCCTTGCCTCCTGTTACCATCTGGCCTTGACGCACAGTTCGGGACCCCCTACACGAGATCCGCCGGTTTTGACACCGACTGGGGGCAACTAGTACAAGTTATCCTGACAAAAGGTGGTCTTCGCCTACCAAAGGCTTAGGTGGTGTCGCCATCGTGGGCTCCGTGATGACCTCCGTCCTGCCGTCCTGCTGGTCTTGGTCTCGTTGCACCGATATGGAAAACTTTGCCTGATGCCTCGGGACTCCTCGCCTGTGCCTGCCTCTTCAGCACCAAAGAGGCAACTGGTACTTTGCGCCCACTGGCGCTCGCCTGGCCTTGGCCATCATGGCTCACGTCACGAAAACCTCACGAGGTGCCCCTCGCGTTGATCTCTCTGCTCCTTGTGAGCCAGCCTAGTGAGGCCGCCCCTGAGGAGGTATCGTGTAGTCCACCTCACGAGGCTTGGCCCCTCGCGAGGGTCTTGAGTGTTTCCTGATGAAGATGGGCCGTACCAGGGTGCTGGTGGATCCACGCCGTGGGCCGCAGGAAGGCAAGTCTGGGTACCCCCATTCCCAGAATGCCAACAGTAGCCCCCGGGCCCAAGGCATGCTCGTACTTGGATTTGAGGCGAATCCAAGGGGCGATTGTGGAGTGTCGCGGGCCCTAACAGCCTACGGCCTTGATTGACGCATGGCGATTGACAGGATGTGGGCGTCTCCGCTTCCCCATGCTGCCTCGGCAACCGCCTAACTTGACGAGTCCCTGTTGCATGCAGAAAAATGTCATCATTACCTTATATTGTGGAGGCCGGCAGTTGGCCTCCTCCTGGCTATAAATGGGACGGGGGCAGAGTCACCGTCACCCATCTCTTCCTCCACTCCTCCTGCGTCTTCTTCTTATTCCTTGGCGCAACACCTATGGCGCCAGTGAAGAGGTTCTCAGCCGCCGAGAAGGGGAAAGCTCGCCAGGAGGGGCCTGGCTCGCCACCGCCTAAGAGGGGGCACAGCCTCCCACGCAAGCATGTCGCAGCCCCCGCTGCGGTCCCTCGTGGGCGCGGGCGAACTCCTTCGGCGTCCGGTGCTGTCCTTGGCGGCCGCAACAGTGCTTCTTCACGAGGCGGGAGTCGCTTAGGTCGGGACAGCCCCGTCAATGAGGGGAGAAGTGCCATAGTCGCCCGGCCTCCCCGGCCGCGCTTCCACTCGACGGAGGAGCTGCCGGAGTTTGTCGTGTGGTCGGAGAACCCGGCCGACACTTGGCTTAAACTTCCGCGCTCCCTCGTTGACGAACTGCCGGCCCCAGGTCCCGGTGGCCTCTGGCTGCAGGCCGACGGCTGCTGTAGCAAGGCTTCATGGGTCGCGGTGGAGATCTCCGTTGTGGGGAACGTAGCCCTGACCCGTTGCTGGAAAACATTTGCCCCCGCGCGTGGCCTGTGGACGCGGTGCACCCTCCATTTCAATTACGACGGTGTAGCGACCCTCTTCGTGAGGGTGTTCGAGGAAGACGGTCACCGTGTCGGATGCTGCCCTGAAGACGACGACGATGGTGGCGAGGTGCTTGGTCTTGGCGATGGCCGCGACAAGCATGAGGGTGACCTTGCCCCCAGCGGCGGCTGTGGTCCGCCCAGCAATGGCAGCTCCTCCTTCGGCGAAATCTCCAGCAGCGGCGGCTACGACCAGCCGCCACGCCGTCGGGTTCGCTTCAAGGACGGTGGTAGGTCATCCCGTCATCGCACCCCGGTGAAGCGCGAGGAGGGCTCTGGCTGAGTCCAAGGGGCTGATCCTCACGAGCAGCTGCGTCCCAGGAGCCGCTTTCGCTTATCCTCTCCTTTCCTTTCCCCTGCATTGTCAGACACGAATATGGGGCCCTGCAAGGGTGTGTAATGAACCATGGTGCTTATGTTGCTTTTGTAGTGTGGTTATTGCTTCCGGGTTGTGTTGTGAGATCTATGCCTTATATGGGTGTAGAGGGGTAACTTAGCTCGATGCATCTGGGTAGCTTTGGCCTCATGAGGGCGCACGTCTCTAGCCACCTGGTGGGGCTTCCCCACTGTTGATTGAGGTGACATCGCGAAGCTGCAAAAATTCTTTAAGAAATCCTTAACCCTTCCTGCACGAGGCCTTAGGTATGGGCTGGTTATGGAAAAACGCATCGCGTCGCGGTACCTATGGGGCACGAACTAAAAGAGGATGCGACGGTCACAAGCTCAGACGAGAACGCCTCATAGAGACCAGGGGAGTGCGCACGCGCATACTACCTATCCAGCCCCCCTCGCGGGGCGTGCGAGGGAGAGCGTCGGGCAACTGCCGCCATCCCTGGCGAAAAACAAAGAATCGAGGGAAGAAACGGAAAGAAGAGGGGGTGAAACCAAACCATCGAGAAACACTAGAACTCCAAATTTCATTAAAGGAAAAGAGGTAAGCCAACTACAGAAAGAAAATGAACAGCTGCGTCCGGCACCTAGTCTAGTCTTCTCACCGGCGCAGAGCTAATTGCTGCCACTAGGACGTGGGAGGGAGCCCTCGAGGCCCGAGGGCGGCACTCCGGAGACTCCGGGGCGTGTATAGCCCCACTCATTATTACGTGAGAGTGTCATGAGCGGAGACCTACACAGGCACTAGGCCTTGCTTCATGGGTAGAATTTCCGGAGGTGCTGGATGTTCCAGGCGTTCTGGATGGGGATGCCGTCCTACGTCTCCAGGCGCACGGCGCCAGGCCAGGAGACGCGGGCAATCCTAAACGGGCCCTCCCAGTTGGGTGAGAGCCTATGCAGCCCTTCCCTGTAAAGCACCCGCCTCAGGACGAGATCGCCCACCTCGAGCGTCCTGGAATGGACGCTGCGACAGTGGTACCATCGTAGCGCCTGCTGGTAACTTACCACTCGGATCGAGGCTTCGCAGCAGCGTTCCTCCCCTGCACAAGGTCCATCCCCCGCATGGCGTCCTGCTGCGTCTCATCAAATGCCAGGACCCGCGCGGAGCGATGCCTGACCTCGTGAGGGAGAACCGCTTCTGCTCTGTAGCCGAGGAAGAACGGGGTCTCGCCTATTGGCTTGGTGGTAGTGGTGCGGTTGGACCACAGCACGGACTCGAGCTCGTCGTGCCAGCCCCTGTAGCAGGCTTCGAGCTTCTTCTTGAAGGTCCGGGTCTTGAGGCCTCTCAAGAGCTCGGCATTGGCGTGCTCAGCTTGGTCATTGCTCCCAGGGTGCGCCACCGAAGCGTAGCAAATCTGCGTTCCAAGGTTAGCACAATAGGTCTTGAAGATATTGCTAGTGAACTGCGAGCCGTTGTCGGTGATGATGCGGTTAGGGACCCCGAACCGGCTCACGAGGCCCGTGCTGAACTTAACTACTAACCCGGCCAGGATGGTGTGGACGGCTTCCACCTCTGCCCATTTGGTGAACTTGTTGATGGCGACATAGAGGTAACGGTAGCCCCTAGGCGCTCGCAGGAACGGACCCAGGATGTCCAGCCCCCAGACCGTGAATGGCCACGAGAGCGGGATAGTCTGTAGGCCCTGGGCTGGCTGGTGGATTTGCTTGGCATGGAACTGGCAGGCCTCACAGGACCTTACCAGCTCGGTCACGTCGTTGAGTGTCGTGGGCCAGTAGAACCCGCTGCGGAACGCCTTGCCAACCAAGGTACATGACGAGGAGTGATGCCCGCAGTCTCCATCGTGTATGTCAGCCAGCAGCTCGTTCCCCTGCTCCCTGGAGATGCATTGCAAGTAAACATCATTTGGTTGTTTTCTGTACAGGTCACCGCCTTGGATGCAGTATGTTGTAGCCTGCCGGGCCACACGCTCCGCGTCCTCCTCCTTCCCCGGCAGCGTCCCATGCACCAAATATGCCTTGAACTCCTCGGTCCAGCACCCCTCCTGAAGCTCGAGCGCCAGGAGCAGACGTGCTCCTGAGGTCGGACCGCAAGCGGGGGCTCCCGAGGCTCGTGGCTGGGGGGAGTTCCTCTCGAGATGATGTAGTCTCTGAAGCCGCAGGGGTCGCCGAAGGCTTGAAGAGTTACTCTTCGAACACACCGGGTTCTTGGGTTAGACGCCTTGACGCCCTCTTAGTCCTTGTTGGTGCCGCGTGGCACATGATGTAGCTCTAGGCCTAGGAATTGCTTCTCCATCTTGCGCACTTCCGCGAGGGTATGCCTCCATATGCTCGTTCCTTGGTTCGTACACTTTGTTGGAGAGGTTGACGAGGAGCTACGAGTCACCCTTGATGGTGAGACGCTTCACCCTCAAGGCGGAGGCGGCCTTGAGGCCAACGATCAACCCTTCGTAATCCGCGATGTTGTTGGAGACCTTCTCACCATACTGGAAGAAGAGCTACATGGCATAATATAGCTTGTCTTGCGTGATCGAGATGAGCACAATGCCAACCCCCGCACCTTGTCGTGCGAAAACGCCATAGAAGTACATGACCCAGCCATCCGGTGCTTCATTTCTTGGTGAGAGGGATCAGCTCTCGCCCGCTTCGGGCTCCAGCGCGTCGATCCATTCTACAACGAAGTCGGCAAGCGCAGATCCCTTGATAACCCTAGTCGTGTTGAACCCCAACTGAAATGCTTGCAGTTCAATGTTCCATTCAGCGAATCTCCCCGCGGCATTGGGGCTCCGGAGCACCCTCTCTAGGGGTTAGGCTGAGACGACCTTAATTGGGTGGCCTTGGAAATAATGGCGTAGCTTGCGTGAGGCCACTAGGAGCACGAGTAAGATCTTTTGCGGCATTGGGTACCATGCTCCCGCGTCCCGTAGCACGGTGCTGACAAAGTATGTCGGGTGCTCAACAAGGGCAGGAGCGTCAATGGAGCCTGTGTCCTCTGGAGGTTGTGGTACCTCCTGAGGTGGGGGGCCTCAGGAGCCTGGTCGCCCGTTGAGGCCTCCGCAGGCCCTTGAACGCCATCTTGTGGGGTGTGATCGTCTATGGGCATCGTCTTGGCCTTAGCAGTGCCGTCTCGTGACTGCACCATTCCAGCTGAGGGAGCGGCATTGCGCTATGGGTTCTTGGCCCGGCGCTCATCCCGAACTGCCACAAATGCCGCACTGGCGGAGTGAGCCATAGCGGCCAAATAGAGCACCAGAGGCTCGAGGGGGCAAGGTCCCACCATCACCGATGAGCTGGTTAGGTATCTCTTGAGGTCTTGAAACGCCAGATCTGCCTCTGGGGTCCATTCGAACTGGCCCTTCTTCTTCATCAGCTTGAAGAACGGCAGGGCACGCTCCCCCAGCTTAGAGATGAAGCGCCCCAGCGAGGTCACGCAGCCTGAAAGCTTTCTGCATTTCCCTGAGAGTTTTTGGTGGGCTCATGTCTTCTATTGCCTTGACCTTATCGGGGTTAGCCACGACCCCCCTGTGAGACACAAGGAAACCCAGTAGTTTACCGAAGGGGACATCGAACACGCACTTCTCCGGGTTGAGCCACAAATCCACCTAACGCAGGCTAGCGAAGGTCTCGTCCAAGTCCTGAATCAGGGTTCTCGCCTCCTGAGATTTTACCAATATGTCATCGATGTAGGCTTCAGCGTTTCTCCCGAGCTGCTGACCGAGGGCGATGTGCATCAGCCGCTGGAAGGTCGCCCCAGCGTTGCGTGATACGTCTCCAACGTATCTATAATTTTTGATTGTTCCATTCTATATTATATTCTGTTTTGGACATTATTGGGCTTTATTATACACTTCAATATTATTTTTGGGACTAACCTATTAACCAGAGGCCCAGCCCAGAATTGATGTTTTTTGCCTATTTGAGGGTTTCGCATAAAAAGAATATCAAACGGAGTCCAAACGGAATGAAACCTTCAGGAGCGTGATTTTCGGAACGAACATGATCCAGGGGACTTGGACCCTACGTCAAGACATCAACCAGGAGGCCACGAGGTAGGGGCATGCCTACACCCCTGGGCGCGCCCTCCACCCTCGTGGGCCCCCTGTTGCTCCACCGACGTACTCCTTCCTCCTATATATACCTACGTACCCCCAAACAACCAGATACGGACCCAAAACCCTAATTCCACCACCGTAACTTTCTGTATCCACGAGAACCCATCTTTGGGCCTTTTCCGGAGCTCCGCCGGAGGGGGCATCGATCACGGAGGGCTTCTACATCAACACCATAGCCTCTCCGATGATGTGTGAGTAGTTTACCTCAGACCTACGGTTCCATAGTTATTAGCTAGATGGCTTCTTCTCTCTTTTTGGATCTCAATACAAAGTTCTCCCCCTCTCTTGTGGAGATCTATTCGATGTAATCTTCTTTTGCGCTGTGTTTGTTGAGACCAATGAATTGTGGGTTTATGATCAAGTTTATCTATGAACAATATTTGTATCTTCTCTGAATTCTTTTATGTATGATTGGTTATCTTTGCAAGTCTCTTCGAATTATCAGTTTGGTTTTCCCTACTAGATTGATCTTTCTTGCAATGGGAGAAGTGCTTAGCTTTGGGTTCAATCTTGCGGTGTCCTTTCCCAGTGACAATAGGGGCACCAAGGCACATATTGTATTGTTTCCATCGAGGATAACAAGATGGAGTTTATTTCATATTGCATGAGATTATCCCTCTACATCATGTCATCTTGCTTAAAGCGTTACTCTATTCTTATGAACTTAATACTCTATATGCATGCTGGATATCGGTCGATGTGTGGAGTAATAGTAGTAGATGCAGGCAGGAGTCGGACTACTTGTCTCGGACGTGATGCCTATATACATGATCATACCTAGATATTCTCATAACTATGCTCAATTCTGTCAATTTCCCAACAGTAATTTGTTTACCCACCGTGAATACTTATGCTCTTGAGAGAAGCCACTGGTGAAACCTATGGCCCCTGGGTCTATCTTCCATCATATTAATCTTCCAATACTTAATTATTTTTATTGCCTTTTATTTTACTTTGCATCTTTATCATAAAAATACCAAAAATATTATCTTATCATATCTATCATATCTCACTCTCGTAAGTGACCGTGTAGGGATTGACAACCCCTTATCGCGTTGGTTGCGAGGATTTATTTGTTTGTGTAGGTGCGAGGGACTCGTGTGTGTCCTCCTACTGGATTGATACATTGGTTCTCAAAAACTGAGGGAAATACTTATGCTACTTTGCTGCATCACCCTTTCCTCTTCAAGGGAAAACCAATGCAAGTGCTTAAGAGGTAGCAAGAAGGATTTTTGGCGCCGTTGTCGGGGAGGTCTACGCAAAATTCAACACACCAAGTACCCATCACAAACCCTTATCTCCCGCATTACATTATTTTCCATTTGCCTCTCGTTTTCCTCTCCCCCACTTCACCCTTGCCGTTTTATTCACCCTTCTTATGTTTGTCTTTTTGTTTGCTTTTATGTTTTACTTGGATCGTTTTCTCGTTTGGTTGGAATAGTTGTTTATTTATTACTAAACAGAGAACCTAAGATCTATGGATCCTCATCCACTTGCTAATCTTTTTGAGCGATCCAATTATGATGAACCAATTGCTAGTGAGATTTGTGCACCAGATTATCTTTATGAGGTTTTGCTTGAAATTCATGAATCTGAAAAGTGTGATGAATTACTTTATGAAGCGATCCACGATAGATCTTTGAATAAAAAGCATGATTGCAATGATTTTATTATAAATTCTATTTAGGTAAATTGTGCTAATAATATGCAAGACCCTAAGCTTGGGGATGCTAGTTTTGCTATGTCCTCTACTTGTTGCAATGATCATGATTGGGGTGATTCTTCTTATGATCTTGAAAATTTATTTAAGCCCCATGATCAATATGAGATTGTTAATATTGTTTGCAATATTATTGAAAGTGGGTTTGGAAGAGTGTTAACCTTAGATCCCACTATTTTTGAAGAGTATCAACTTTTCATGCATGTGGATCATGTTGAAAATATTTTATGTGATAGCTATTTTGTTGAATTTTCTTATGATCCTACATGTAATTATTATGAGAGAGGAAAATATGGTGGTAGAAATTTTCATGTTACTAAATTACCTCTCGTTATGTTGAGATTGCTATTGTTTCTTTCCGCTTCCTTGCATATGCTAGTTTTTGCTTGCCTTGATAATTTGTTTGCCTATAAGATGCCTATGCATAGGAAGTATGTTAGACTTAGATGAATTTGTCACGTGTTTTATGATGCTCTCTTTGTGCTTCAATTCTTGTCTTTCATGTGAGCATCATAGAAATATTATGCCTAGCTATAAGGCTTTAAAGAAAAGCGCTTGTTGGGAGACAACCCAATATTTTTTCCTCGCTGTTATTTAATAAATAATTTATCTAGCCTCTGTTTTGTTTGTGTTTTTGTGTTTAATTAGTGTTTGTGCCAAGTAGAACCATTGGGAAGACTTGGGGGAAGTCTTTTTAATCTTGCTGTAAAAAACAGAAACTTTAGCGCTCACGAGAACTGCTTCCATTTTTATTTGGAAAGCTCTATTTAGTTAATTCTTCTTGGAGATGATTAATAGATAAATTACTCACGTCCAGAAATTTATTTTAGAATTTTTGGAGTTCCAGATCTTGCGTTAGCTACAGATTACTACAGACTGTTCTGTTTTTGACAGATTCTGCTTTTCGTGTGTTGTTTGCTTATTTTGATGAATCTATGGCTAGTAAAATAGTTTATAAACCATAGATAAGTTGGAATACGGTAGGATTAACAACAATATAAATAAAGAACGAGTTCATTACAGTACCTTGAAGTGGTGTTTTGTTTTCTTTCGCTAACGGAGCTCACGAGATTTTCTACTTTAAGTTTTGTGTTGTGAAGTTTTCAAGTTTTGGGTGAAAGATTTGATGGATTATGGAACAAGGAGTGGCAAGAGCCTAAGCTTGGGGATGCCCATGGCACCCCAAGATAATCTAAGGACACCTAAAATCCAAAGCTTGGGGATGCCCCGGAAGGCATCCCCTCTCTCGTCTACTTCCATCGGTAACTTTACTTGGAGCTATATTTTTATTTCCCACATGATATGTGTTTCACTTATATCTTTTGAGTTATATAGTTTTTGCTCTAGTGCTTCACTTATATCTTTTAGAGCACGTCTGTGGATTTGTTTTATAGAAACTATTGTTCTCTCATGCCTCACTTAGATTATTTTGAGAGTCCTACAAAACAGCATGGCAATTTGCTTTAATTATGTTAGGCATTCAAGATTAATAATAAAAAAATCTTATGAGTGTGCTGAATACTATGAGAAGTTTGATACTTGATAATTGTTTTGAGATATCGAGATGGTAATATTAGAGTCATGCTAGTTGAGTAGTTTTCAATTTGACAAAATACTTGTGTTAAAGTTTGTGATTCTCGTAGCATGCACGTATGGTGAACCGTTATGTGATGAAGTCGGAGCATGATTTATTTATTGATTGTCTTCCTTATGAGTGGCGGTCGGGGACGAGCGATGGTCTTTTCCTACCAATCTATCCCTCTAGGAGCATGCGCGTTATACTTTTCTTTGATAACTTGTAGACTTTTGCAATAAGTATATGAGTTCTTTATGACTAAGGTCGAGTCCATTGATCATACGCACTTTTCTTCCTTCCACCATTGCTAGCCTCTCTAATACCGCGCACCTTTCGCTGGTATCATATACCCACCATATACCTTCCTCATATACCTACCTATCATGGCATTTCCATAGCCATTCTGAGATATATTGCCATGCAACTTTCCACCGTTCCGTTTACTATGACACGCTCCATCATTGTCATATTGCTTTGCATGATCATGTAGTTGACATTGTATTTGTGGCAAAGACATCGTTCATAATTCTTTCATACATGTCACTCTTGATTCATTGCATATCTCGGTACACCACCGAAGGCAATCACATAGAGTCATATTTTGTTCTAAGTATTGAGTTGTAAGTAAATAAAAGTGTGATGATCATCATTTTTAGAGCATTGTCCCAAGTGAGGAAATGATGATGGAGACTATGATTCCCCCACAAGTCGGGATGAGACTCCGGACGAAAAATAAAAAAAAAGAGGCCAAAGAAGCCCAAATAATAAAAAGAGGCTATAAGAAAAAGGCCCAAATAAAAAATATGAGAGAAAAAGAGAGAAGGGACAATGCTAGTATCCTGTTACCACACTTATGCTTCAAAGTAGCACCATGATCTTCATAATAGAGAGTCTCCTATGTTATCACTTTCGTATGCTAGTGGGAATTTTTCATTATAGAACTTGGCTTGTATATTCCAATCATGGGGTTCCTCAAAATGCCCTAGGTCTTCATGAGCAAGCGAGTTGGATGCACACCCACTTAGTTCCTTTTGTTGAGCTTTCATATACTTATAGCTCTAGTGCGTCTGTTGCATGGCAATCCCTACTCACTCACATTGATATCTATTGATGGGCATCTCCGTAGCCCGTTGATACGCCTAGTTGATGTGAGACTATCTTCCCCCTTTTTTGTCTCCTCCACAACAACCATTCTATTCCACCTAAAGTGCTATGTCCATGGCTCATGCTCATGTATTGCGTGAAGATTGAAAAAGTTTGAGAACACCAAAAGTACGAAACAATTTCTTGGCTTGTCATCGGGGTTGTGCATGATTTAAATACTTTGTGTGGTGAAGATAGAGCATAGCCAGACTATATGATTTTGTAGGGATAACTTTCTTTGGCCATGTTATTTTGAAGAGACATAATTGTTTAGTTAGTATGCTTGAAGTATTATTATTTCTATGTCAATATTGAACTTTTCTCTTCAATCTTTCGGACCTGAATATTCATACCACAATTAAGAAGAATTACATTGAAATTATGCCAAGTAGCATTCCACATCAAAAATCCTGTTTTTATCATTTACCTACTCGAGGACGAGCAGGAATTAAGCTTGGGGATGCTTGATACATCTCCAACGTATCTATAATTTTTGATTGTTCCATGCTAAATTATATTCTGTTTTGGGCATTATTGGGCTTTATTATACACTTTTATATTATTTTTGGGACTAACCTATTAACCGGAGACCCAGCCTAGAATTGTAGTTTTTTCCCTATTCTAGGGTTTCGCAGAAAAAGAATATCAAATGGAGTCCAAACGGAATGAAACCTTCGGGAACGGGATTTTCGGAACGAACATGATCCAGAGGACATGGACCTACATCAAGACATCAACCAGGAGGCCACGAGGTAGGGGCGCGCCTACCCCCTGGGCGCGCCCTCCACCCTCGTGGGCCCCCTGTTGCTCCACCGACGTACTCCTTCCTCATATATATACCTACGTACCCCCAAACTACCAGATACGGAGCCAAAACCCTAATTCCACCGTCGTAACTTTCTGTATCCACGAGATCCCATCTTGGGGCCTTTCCAGAGCTCCGCCGGAGGGGCATCGATCACGGAGGGCTTCTACATCAACACCATAGCCTCTCCGATGAAGTGTGAGTAGTTTACCTCAGACCTACGGGTCCATAGTTATTAGCTAGATGGCTTCTTCTCTCTTTTTGGATCTCAATATGTAGCACCCACGATGCGGCTATATCTCCCACGTGTCGGAGCACGACTTAGAGGAATAACCGCATAGTAGGCATGTCACAAGAGGGGTAATCTTTACACATCCCATGTACTGAATAAGAAAGGGATAAAGAGTTGGCTTACAATCGCCACTTCACACAATACATGAATATAGCATTACATCATCCATATACAATCAAGGTCCGACTACGGAACCAAATAAAGAAAGACAACCCCTAATGCAAAAGATGATCAAAAGGAAAACTAAACAACACAACAAACAAGATCTTCATCGCGCTCCCACTTGATCTCATCGGCGTCATCTGCACTGGTATCATCGGCACCTGCAACTGTTTGGAAGTATCTGTGAGCCACGAAGACTCAGCAATCTCACACCCGCGAGATCAAGGCTATTTAAGCTTATGGGTAGGGAAGGTAGTGAGGTGGAGCTACAGCAAGCACTAGCATATATGGTGGCTAACTTATGCAAATGAGAGCGAGAAGAGAAGCAAATCACGGTCGTGAACTAGAAGTGATCAAGAAGTGATCCTGAGACTACTTACGTTCAAGCATAACACAAGAACCGTGTTCACTTCCCGGACTCCGCCGGAAAGAGACCATCACGGCTACACACGCGGTTGATGCATTTTAATTAAAATCAAGTGTCAACTTCTCTACAACTGGACATTAACAAATTCTCATCTGCCCATAACTACGGGCACGGCTTTCGAAAGTTCAAAACCCTGTAGGGGTGTCCCAACTTAGCCCATCACAAGCTCTCATGGTCAACGAAGGATATTCCTTCTCCCAGGAAGACCCGATCAGACTCGGAATCCCGGTTACAAGATATTTCGACAATGGTAAAACAAGACCAGCAAGACCACCCGCCATGCCGACAAATCCCGATAGGAGCTGCACATATCTCATTCTCAGGGCACACCGGATAAGCTAAGCATACAGGAGCCGACGTAACCCAAGTTGCCAAGGGATGTCCCTGCACGGTGCTCTAGTTTGGACCAACACTCAGAGGAGCACTGGCCCGAGGCTTTAAATAAAGATGACCCTTGAGTCTGCAGAACCCAAGGGAAAAAGGCTTAGGTGGCAAAAGGTAAAACCAAGGTTGTGCCTTGCTGGAGGAGTTTTATTCAAGGTGAACTGTCAAGGGGTTCCCATTATAACCCAACCGCGTAAGGAACGCAAAATCAAGGAACATAACACCGGTATGACGGAAACTAGGGCGGCAAGAGTGGAACAAAACACCAGGCATAAGGCCGAGCCTTCCACCCTTTACCAAGTGTATAGATGCATTAATTTAAATAAGAGATATTGTGATATCCCAACAAATATCCATGTTCCAACATGGAACAAACTTCATCTTCACCTGCAACTATCAATGCTATAAGAGGGGCTGAGCAAAGCGGTAACATAGCCAAACAACGGTTTGCTAGGACAATGTGGGTTAGAGGTTTGACATGGCAATATGGGAGGCATGATATAGCAAGTGGTAGGTATCGCAACATAGCAAAAGAGCATGCAACTAGCAAGCAAAGATAGAAGTGATTTCGAGGGTATGGTCATCTTGCCTGCAAAGTTCTCCGAGTTGACGAAAGCTTGAACCTCGAAATCATACTCAACAGGTTCCTGGATCACTTAATCGCCTCCCGGCTCTACCCAATGCAAGAACACAAGCAAAGGAAACCACAATCAACCACGGTGCACTGCGCAAGCAACATGATGCAAAACCTAACATGATATGCGGGAAGTGATATGCAATGCATATGCGTGCTTCGGAAGGAAAAGATTGAAACAGGCCTCAACTTGCCAAACCAAGAGAGGCGCTGGAAAGATGTGTTGATTTCGGTCGAAATTGATATAAAGATCACCAGAATCGGATGCACGGTTTGCAAATGGCAAGCAAAACAATAATGGCACTATTCTGCGATTAACAACATGATGCCATCTAGAATGCAACAGAAACAAAGTTACTGCACTCCAACATAGCAACAAAGCACACGGCAGTGATCTACTCAAGATGCTTGACAAAAGATGAACACTGAGCTATGGCTAAATCACACAAGAGCAGGTTCAAACATGCATGGCAAAAGTGCAAAAGATAACAACATCACAGACTTAGTGAAAACAACAACATGACAGGAATTAACATCAGGTAGCAATGTTTAGAGCAAGATAACAACATGCTACAGGATCAGATCATAGCAATACAAGGCATGGCATGAATCTACTCAAAGAATATAACAAAAGTCCCTTACTAACCATAAGCCAAAAAGGATCATAAGATAAGATGGCACCCATGTAAACATAGCAAGTTTCGTTAACAGATTCAGACTTAGCAGAAAACTAGACATGGCATAAACAGAATTATGAAGGCATGTTTGTGAGCTCGAAGCACTCAACACAAGGCATTGCATGACAAACTAATCATACTCCCAGCAAGAAGACATGATCAAGAAGCTAACCATGGCAAGAACAATCTCATAGCATGCATGGATCAACTACAACAACCTTGGCAAAATTGATTAACACGTAAACAATCTGCCAGGAACATTTTATAGAAAAAGTAGAGCAAGATTGAGTCATGCTAGGGTACTCCATAAATGCAAACAAGGGCATGGATGGATATAGCATAACAATATCTCAAAATCATCCTTACTGAACATGCTCAAAAGAGGCATGGATCACTCTGTAGCAACATGAATACATGGCATAAAAATAACAGCAGGAAAAGGACTTGGTGAAATCCCGAGATCCTGAAATCAGCAACATCACGAGAGCTACTTTGCATGGTTGTGCTAGTCACCACATTGATCACAAAAATACATGGCATACACCGCTGTAAAGATGTCATGGCATAGCCCTCATGTAGACCTCATGCTCATATGCAGCACACAATAATCATGGCAAAAATGACAAATGCTCATAAACTGATAAGAATCAGGAACTAACATTTTATAGCACTCTTGCAACAGCAATTAGGGCATCAAGATGGACTCAAACAAGCATGGTGCAATGGAACAAAATGAAGAGGACATCCAGATGAACATTTTGATATATCATGCATGCAAAATGGAGCAACGGTGATGAAGTTATGATGCGATGAACATGGCCTGAAAATATGAGGGGGAAAAGGACTTAGTGGATTTTCACCTCGCGAAAAAGTCAACGGGACGAGAAGAACCCGGGACGGAGCGGATCGGGATGCGGGGAGGCTGTTTGGTTGGTGGACCGGGTGGATCTGGTCCACTCTCTGCGGATCCGGCCGGAGAAAAACTCCGGCGAGCTCGAGGCCGGCGACGAGGGGGGCGCGAGGCCTCCGGCGAAGAATGTCAGTGGCGAGGCGGGCGCCGTGCGGTGAAGGACGGCGAGGCGGCGGTGGTCGGGCTCGCGGTGGCCGGAGCTGCTCCGCGGGGTGCAGACGGCGAGCGCGGGCGGCTTGCTCGCGGTGGCCGGAGCTCGAGGTCATGGCGCATGCGGCGAAGCGGCGGGATGAGGCGGCGCAAGGAGAAGCGGGCGGCGGGCGGCGCCGCGCGTGCGGTGGAGGCAGCAGCGAGGCGAGGGGCGGCGCAGAGCGAACGGCGGTGGGGATCCGGCAGGTTGTTCGCCGGCGGCGAGCGGCTGGATGATCCGGCGAAGGCGGCACAAAGTCCGGCCGGGCAGCGCAAAATCCTGGCTGCTCGGGCCGATCGGGCCCGCCGTAGCCCGGAGCGGGCCGGAGATGGGCTCCGCGGGCCCGTCGGCGAAGTGGGGCACGGGATGACACGTGGCGCGGCGGGGTTGGACGCGGGGGCGGTTGGAGCTGACGTGGCGGCTCACGATTGGCCGGGGTGATGTGGCCGGATGCGGCGTACATGTCCGGCGCGGTGCGGACGCGTCCGGCGACACGGAGGGAGCAAGGCTAGGGTTTCATCTGCGCGAAATTTTTGGAGGGGATCACATATATATAGGTAGAGGGAGCTAGGAGAGTCCAAATGAGGTGCGGTTTTCCGCCACGCGATTGTTATCGAACGACCGAGAGGATGGAGGGGGTTTGGATGGGTTTTGGGACACTTTGCAGGGGTGTTGGGATGCAACACACACGAGGCCTTTATGGTTCCCCGGTTAACCGTTGGAGTATCAAACGGACTCCAAATGGCACGAAACTTGACAGGCAGTCTACCGGTGTTGTACCAAGGCCGCTTGGCAAATCTCGGTCCAATCCGAGAACGTTTAACACCCGCACACGAAAAGAGGCAAAAGGGGGTTGCCGGAGGACATAGGAGTGTCGGATTGAGAAACGGACAACAGGGAAAATGCTCGGATGCATGAAACGAACACGTATGCAAATGCGATGCACGTGATGATATGATATGACATGCATGACACGCAAGCAAATGACAAGGCAACAACAGCGAATAACTGAAAGACACCTGGCGCAACGGTCTTGGGGCGTTACACAATACAAAGTTCTCTCCCTCTCTTGTGGAGATCTATTGTATGTAATCTTCTTTTGTGGTGTGTTTGTTGAGTGCGATGAATTGTGGGTTTATGATCAAGTTTATCTATGAAAAATATTTGAATCTTCTCTGAATTCTTTTATGTATGATTGGTTATCTTTGCAAGTCTTTTTGAATTATCAGTTTGGTTTGGCCTACTATATTGATCTTTCTTGCAATGGGAGAAGTGCTTAGCTTTGGGTTCAATCTTGCGGTGTCCTTTCCCAGTGACGGTAGGGGCAGCAAGGCATGTATTGTATTGTTGCCAACGAGGATAACAAGATGGGGTTTATTTCATATTGCATGAGTTTATCCCTCTACATCATGTCATCTTGCTTAAAGTGTTACTCCGTTTTCTTGAACTTAGTACTCTAGATTCATGCTGGATAGAGGTCGATGTGTGGAGTAATAGTAGTAGATGCAGGCAGGAGTCGGTCTACTTGTCTCGGACGTGATGCCTATATACATGATCATACCTAGATTTTCTCATAACTATGCTCAATTCTGTCAATTTCTCAACAGTAATTTGTTTACCCATCGTGAATACTTATGCTCTTGAGAGAAGCCACTAGTGAAACCTATGGCCCCCGGGTCTATCTTCCATCATATTAATCTTCCAATACTTAGTTATTTTTATTGCCTTTTATTTTACTTTGCATCTTTATCATAAAAATACCAAAAATATTATCTTATCATATCTATCAGATCTCACTCTCGTAAGTGACCGTGTAGGGATTGACAACCCCTTATCGTGTTGGTTGCGAGGATTTATTTGTTTGTGTAGGTGCGAGGGACTCGTGCGTGGCCTCCTGCTGGATTGATACATTGGTTCTCAAAACCTGAGGGAAATACTTACGCTACTTTGCTGCATCACCCTTTCCTCTTCAAGGGAAAACCAACACAAGTGCTCAAGAGGTAGCATTGCGCAGTCCTAATGGCATGCAAGTGTAGCAGTACACCCCACATGGGGTCAGGAAGGAGGTCTTATCCACATCCTCCACCGCCATCTTGATCTGGTGGTAGCCCGAGAACGCGTCCAGGAAGCACAGCAGGTCGCACTCGGCGGTGGAGTCGATGATCTAGTCGATGCGTTGAAGCGGGAATGGGTTTTGGGGACAGGCCTTGTTGAGGTTGGTGAAGTCGACACACATGCATTCCTTCCCGCATTTCTTTGGCACGATGACGGGGTTCACCAGCCACTCCGGATACCAGACCTCACAAATGACACCTGCCGCATCTAGCTTGCAAGTTTCCTGGACGATGAAGGACTGCTTTTCCAAGGACCGTCGCCGCACCTTCTGCTTCATAGGTCCCACATTGGGGCACACCCTTAAGTGATGCTCGATTACCCCCCTTGGGACCCCTACCAGCTACTTGGGCTCCCAGGTGAATACCTCCTTGTTCGCGCGCAAGAACTTCACCAATGCCTTCTCTTGACCTTGGTCGAGGCTGGAGCCTATGTGAAGCTGGCTCCCAAGGATCCACCTTCCTCGACCGGCACTTTCTTAGTTTCGGCCGGGTCTTAACTGAATAGTTGTTTCTTCTTCGCCGACGCGGCCTCCTTAGGCCTTGGGGTGGCTTCGCCGGCCAAGTGCGCTGCCATTGCGGCTCTGAAGCTAAGCTTGAGGGCCGCTAGAGCTTCCTTGGTGTCTCCGGACATGGTGAGGAAGCCGCTGCTCCCCGGCATTTTCATGAGGTTGTAGGCCAGATGGGACGCTGCCATGAACTAAGCCAAAGCAGGGTACCCGAGGATGGCGTTTTACGGGAGGCCGATGCGGGCGATGTCGAAGTCGATGAGCTTCGTGCGGTAGTTGTCCTGGGTACCGAAGGTGACCGGGAGGTGTGTATTTCGCCCAAGGGGCTGGTGGACCCGCTGCCGACTCCGGAGAAAGGCTTGATGGGGCGGAGCCGGCCGTACGGTACATGAAGCAAGCCGAAAGATTCCATAGAGAGCGCGTTGAGGCCCGCTCCACCGTCGATGAGAGTCTTGGTCATGGCGATGTTGCCAATGGTGGGCGTGCAAAGCATTGGGAGCGCACCCGAGCCAGCAGTGGTGGCGGGGTGATCCCCTGAGTCAAAGGTGAGGTCATTCTTGGGCGCCGCCCATCCCGGAGGGGCTCCCCGCTGCACAGAGGCGGTGCCGATCTAGCGGAAGAACTGCTTGGTGTGGCGGTCCGATGGCGGTGCTTGCGAGCCGCCTAGGAGAGCCGCGATGGCGACAGGCGCCGGTGCCGCAAAGCGTGCGATGAAAAGGCTACGCAGCTCCTCCCAAGAAGCCACAGAGGATCCTAGCAGGTTGAGCAGCCAGGCGCGTGGTGCGCCAGCGAGGGCCAGGGGGAACCAGTTGGCCATGACCTTGTCGTCGCCTCCAGCCTCCAGGACAGCCTCATCATATGCCAGCAGGAAGGCCGATGGATCCGACGCGCCATCGTAGCGAGGCGGCATCTCTGGCTTGAACTTGTGCAGCCACTTCACTCACCGCAAGGCGGGGTTGAAGGCCTTGAGCCCCCTGGGGCCGCCGTGGTCGCCCATCGATCATGTCAGAGGAGCAGCGTCGGCCATGGGGATAAAGCGGAGAGGTGCAGCCGGTGGAGGGGCGAAACTTCGGCGCACCCCTACCTCGTGCGCCAAATGTCGGATTACGGGTTCCGGCAAAACCCTTGAGGTTCGAACACTGGGGTGCACATGAAGATCTCTCTCCCCCTAGCTCACACTCCCGCAACGATCTCAAAGCCTAGCTTGCCGAACCCGAGGAACAAGGGACACAAGAGTTTATACTGGTTCGGGCCACCATTGTGGTGTAATACCCTACTCCAGTGTGATGTGGTGGATTGCCTTGTATGAAGGGATGAACAAGTACAAGGGAAGAACAGTCTCCTGAGGAGAGGTGTTCTTGAGCTCGATGAGGTTGTCCATGTGTGGATGGTCTGGTTCCTCACCAGATCTGATGAGGTTCGATCCCCCCTCTATGGTGGTGGCTGGTCCTATTTATATAGGCCCCAGTCCTCTTCCCAAATATTAGGCGGGAAGGGATCCCACAATGGCCAATTCAAAGGGGGACAACTAGTACAAGTTATCCTGACAAAAGGTGGTCTTCGCCTGCCAAAGGCTCTGGTGGTGACGCCGTCGTGGGCTCCGTGATGACCTCCGTCCTGCCGTCTTGCTGGTCTTGGTCTCGTTGCACCGATATGGAAACATTTGCCTGATGCCTCGGGACTCCTCGCCTGTGCTTGCCTCTTTAGAACCAAAGAGGCAACTGGTACTTGCTACCTCTTGAGCACTGCGTTGGTTTTCCCTTGAAGAGGAAAGGGTGATGCAGCAGAGCAGCGTAAGTATTTCCCTTAGTTTTTGAGAACCAAGGTATCAATCCAGTAGGAGGCCACGCACGAGTCCCTCATACCTACACAAACAAATAAACTCCTCACAACCAATGCGATAAAGTGGTTGTCAATCCCTTCACGGTCACCTACGAGAGCGAGATCTGATAGATATGACAAGATAATATTTTTGGTATTTTTATGATAAAGAGAAATAAAGATGCAAGTAAAATAAATGGCAAAGGAAATAACTAAGTATTGGAAGATTAATATGATGGAAAATAAACCTGGGGGCCATAGGTTTCACTAGAGGCTTCTCTCGAGAGCAAAAATATTATGGTGGGTGAACAAATTACTGTTGAGCAATTGACATAATTGAGCATAGTTATGAGAATATCTAGGTATGATCATGTATATAGGCATCACGTCCGAGACAAGTAGACCGACTCCTGCCTGCATCTACTACTATTACTCCACACATCGACCACTATCCAGCATGCATCTAGAGTATTAAGTTCAAGAGAACGGAGTAACGCTTTAAGCAAGATGACATGATGTAGAGGGATAAACTCATGCAATATGATAGAAACCCCATCTTTTTATCCTCGACGGCAACAATACAATATGTGCCTTGCTGCCCCTACCGTCACTGGGAAAGGACACCGCAAGATTGAACCCAAAGCTAAGCACTTCTCCCATTGCAAGAAAGATCAATCTAGTAGGCCAAACCAAACTGATAATTCGAAGAGACTTGCAAAGATAACCAATCATACATAAAAGAATTTAGAGAAGATTCAAATATTGTTCATAAATAAACTTGATCATAAACCCACAATTCATCGGTCTCAACAAACACACCGCAAAAGAAGATTACATCGAATAGATCTCCACAAGAGAGGGGGAGAAGTTTGTATTGAGATCCAAAAAGAGAGAAGAAGCCATCTCGCTAATAACTATGGACCCGTAGGTCTGAAGTAAACTACTCACACTTCATCAGAGAGGCTATGGTGTTGATGTAGAAGCCCTCCGTGATCGATACCCCCTCCGGCGGAGCTCCGGAAAAGGCCCCAAGATGGGATCTCGTGGATACAGAAAGTTACGGCGGTGGAATTAGGGTTTTGGCTCGGTATCTGGTAGTTTGGGGGTACGTAGGTATATATAGGAGGAAGGAGTACGTCGGTGGAGCAACATGGGCCCCACGAGGGTGGAGGGCGCGCCTCGGGGGGGGGGGGGGGGGGGGGCCTGATAAGATAATATTTTTGGTATTTTTATGATAAAGATGCAAAGTAAAATAAAAGGCAATAAAAATAATTAAGTATTGGAAGATTAATATGATGGAAGATAGACCCAGGGGCCATAGGTTTCACCAGTGGCTTCTCTCAAGAGCATAAGTATTCACGGTGGGTAAACAAATTACTGTTGGGAAATTGACAGAATTGAGCATAGTTATGAGAATATCTAGGTATGATCATGTATATAGGCATCACGTCCGAGACAAGTAGTCCGACTCCTGCCTGCATCTACTACTATTACTCCACACATCGACCGATATCCAGCATGCATATAGAGTATTAAGTTCATAAGAATAGAGTAACGCTTTAAGCAAGATGACATGATGTAGAGGGATAATCTCATGCAATATGAAATAAACTCCATCTTGTTATCCTCGATGGAAACAATACAATATGTGCCTTGGTGCCCCTATTGTCACTGGGAAAGGACACCGCAAGATTGAACCCAAAGCTAAGCACTTCTCCCATTGCAAGAAAGATCAATCTAGTAGGCCAAACCAAACTGATAATTCGAAGAGACTTGCAAAGATAACCAATCATACATAAAAGAATTTAGAGAAGATTCAAATATTGTTCATAAATAAACTTGATCATAAACCCACAATTCATCGGTCTCAACAAACACACCGCAAAAGAAGATTACATCGAATAGATCTCCACAAGAGAGGGGGAGAAGTTTGTATTGAGATCCAAAAAGAGAGAAGAAGCCATCTCGCTAATAACTATGGACCCGTAGGTCTGAAGTAAACTACTCACACTTCATCAGAGAGGCTATGGTGTTGATGTAGAAGCCCTCCGTGATCGATACCCCCTCCGGCGGAGCTCCGGAAAAGGCCCCAAGATGGGATCTCGTGGATACAGAAAGTTACGGCGGTGGAATTAGGGTTTTGGCTCGGTATCTGGTAGTTTGGGGGTACGTAGGTATATATAGGAGGAAGGAGTACGTCGGTGGAGCAACATGGGCCCCACGAGGGTGGAGGGCGCGCCTCGGGGGGGGGGGGGGGGGGGTAGGCACGCCCCCCTACCTCGTGCCTTCCTGGTTGATTGCTTGACGTAGGGTCCAAGTCCTCTGGATGATGTTCGCTCCAAAAATCACGTTCCTGAAGGATTCGTTCCGTTTGGACTCTGTTTGATATTATTTTTCTGCGAAACTCTGAAATTGGCAAAAAATATCAATTCTGGGCTGGGCGTTCGGTTAATAGGTTAGTCCCAAAAATAATATAAAAGTGTATAATAAATTCCAATAATGTCTAAAACAGGATATAATATAGCATGGAACAATCAAAAATTATAGATACATTGGAGACGTATCAGTACTCTGCGCCCGCTAGCGCCTGCCTGGCCTTGGTCGTCATGGCTCATGTAACGGAAACCTCACGAGGTGCCCCTCGCCTTGATCTCTTCGCTCCTCGCAAGCCAGCCTAGTGAGGCCGCCCCTGAGGAGGTCTTGTGTCGTCCGCCTCGTGAGGCTTGGCCCCTCGCGAGGGTCTTGAGTGTTTTTGCTGATGAAGATGGGCCGTACCAGGCCGCTGGTAGAGCCACGCCCTGGGCCGCAGGCAGGCAAGTCTGGGTACCCCATTCCCAGAACGCCAACACCGAGGCCTCGGTGAACCGCCACGAGGCGACTACCGAGGTCTCCACGCGGTCCAGCACCCCTGAGGTCGCCTCCTCAGGAGTCACACCATCCGCGCCCGGCCTTGGTGACCGCACCCAGGGCTTCGGCCAGCTCCGACCAAATTTCGCGGCACTCCGCAAGAGGAAGGGTCTCCAAGCTGAAGTGGTGACGCCTTCCGCCCATTGAAGCAAAGGAAGTACATTGCTATTGACGAGTGACTACCTTATCTTCATAATTTCTCGAGCGCCGCTTCTCCTCCTGACCATAGTTCTTCAGGACCCCTTCCGCCAGGGCGATGGAGTCTCCCGAGAAGCAACCTTCGCCTGCTTCGGGCTCTCTGCTGACCGTGAGTGCCTCCAATTGACCCGCCACACGCAGCGCAAGACCTGATGGGAAGGCGGACGCGCCTGCCTGGCATCTTGACCCCGCGCTCTTGTCGTCCCTCCTTCGCAGTTCGGCCTGGGGTGCGGGGAGTGTGCTGAGGGCCCCATCAATGGGCCTCGCCCGTGGCTGTGCGGCCTCAACTCTGGCCTTACTGCCGAGGGACGAGGCCCCGCCCTACCGGGCCTCCGCCGAGCTACAAAGGGCGACCGGAAAGGTGCCGGTCCCCAGCCCCCTGTCGGGAGCGGGCGAGCCACTTCGAGCTTCTCCAACACATCCTGGCGCGGATGACGGACACAGCCGCGCATTCGAGCTTGCACGCGAGCACGGAGCAGTCCATCATGAGCTCTTCCATGAGGCGATGGGCGCACTAAGCTGGCTCGGGCAAGAGTTTGTGTACTTTGACACCCGCCTCGAAACCGAAGGCCTTTGGCTGGCGGACGAATGGCATCAACTGAAGGTGGCCATCGACTTCGGGCTTCTCCAGCGCGAGCGTGCCAACGCGAAGGTCGAGGCATCCCTTGCCACCTCGCGTGAGGCCTGCACCCGAACCTTGGAGGAGGCCAGGGAGGTTGACCACTGTCGTGTGGCCGCAGAGGAACGCGAAGGGGAGCTCCAGGCTCTGAACGCCTCCTTGGAGCAGCAAGTCGAGGTGCGTAAGGGTGCCCTGGCGTCGATGAAGGGGGTGCCCTTCGAAGAAGAGGAGATCTTGAGGTGCGAGGACGCGCTGATGCTGGAGGCCACAGAGCGCAGCCTCGATCTTGAATGGATGGAGACGAGGGAGCGCCAGGTTGCCCAAGCGGAGGATGCTGCCAGTGCGCGCGAAGTCAAGATTCAGGAGGAGATCGATCATAGGGTGGTGGAGGCTCAGGCGGATCTTGCCAGAAGATATGACCTAAAGTTGAAGCTTATGGAAGCCGAAGCTGAGGGCAGAACCACCGCCCTCGGGTCAAGGTTGGATGAAGCGGAACCACGTGAGAAGGCCGCTGCGGCGGCCTTGGTCTCCATCCAGGCCGAGCTGGCCTCCGCCCGCGCCGAACTGCTCCTGCTCCAGCGGCGGTTTGCTGATGCTGAGTCCCTCACGCAGCAAAGTAGGGAGGAAGCGCTCCGCCGGCAGACGTTACTACGCTAGCATGCTCCCATGCTCCGGGCCCTCAGGATGTGGGCCAACCAGGCGCTGGGTGCCATCTGCGACGAACACGCCCCTCACCCCCATGCAGAGGACTATGCCGGCCATCTTTGCTTCTTCACCGACGTCGTGACGTGCCTGGAGGATCGGGCCGAGAGGGCTCATGAGCTTGTGGATGAAAAGAGCCAAGGCCTCCTTGGATGCGCGTTCTCCAGCGTATTCAGCCATCTTCAAAATGCCAACCCCAACTTCGACTTCAAAGCCACTATCGCCCAAGTACCCGGAGCTATCCGGGACAACCTGGCGTGATGGGTGGATGATAACGTTGATGCTCTCGTCAGAGCTTTCGCTTTTGACGACAACGCAGTGCTGGTCGTGGTGGATGAAGGTGACGTGGTCGATGATGGTGAAAACGACCCTAGCGATGATGCCAATAGCATGTCCGGGAGCGATTCGGAAGATGCTGCGAGCGACATGTCCGATTGAGCCCGTGCTCCTTGTCCTGAGCCTGCGTGCAAAAGCTTGGGCATGGCCCCCGAAGATGTAAGTGGATTTTGGGGAGGGGAGCCCCTCATGTAATCAGACTATTGTTTTATTCCTTGAGCCAGACTTAAGGCGTGCTTTTGTGAGTTCTCAAGTTCCTCCGTGAGCTTGCTGCTGTAACTTACCTCAGTCTAGGCGGGCGTCAGACTGACCTTGTAGTTCTCGAAGTGTAGTTCTCCCGAGGGGAGTCCTCTGCGGGCTCACAACATTTCGGGATTTTAAGGAGCCCGCTGGTCCGCCTGAGAGGGCCTTGCGAGAGACGACCGTTAGATCACGGTGAGATGCGCGCGTGTACCACGCCCAGCCCCCGCTCGTGAGGCGCTCTAAAGGGAGGGGCAGTAGGAGCTGGCCTCGAAGCTAGGCACGGAGCCAGAAAACTCAAGAAATCAACATGAACAAGAAAAGATGGCACCATGCTTTGCCAATGAAAATACGACTACAAGTTCAAATCCAAAAGGCAGCAAATCGAGCTACAGAAAAGGGGTTGAAAGCAAATGGCCACGTCCGGCACCTAGCTAGTCTTCTTGTCTTCTCACAAGCGTGGAGCCTGGTGCTTTTACTAGCCGTGAGCATAGTCATTGGGGGACAGTGTCGACAGCCAGCGCTGAGCATGGTGCTTCCACTACGACGTGGGCGGGAGCCCCCGAGGCCCGAGGTCGGCTCTCTAGAGACTCCGGGGCGTGTACAGCCCCACTCATTATTACGTGAGAGTGTCACGGGCAAAGGCCTTCACATGCGTGAGCCTTGCTTCATATCGCCAGATGAGGGGCCCGCCTTGCGGCACCCTCAACCACCGTTGGGGCGTCCAGAAACCAGGACGATGCCAAGGGGCAAAGGGGACACTAGCGGCGCCATCGGCGACCACGGGCCCTCTATCGGGGGAGGGCTCGCCGGCGCCTCCCCGGCAGAGGACCTACCTCCAGGTGACGCCTTGCCTCGCG
Organism: Triticum urartu; assembly: GCF_003073215.2. Taxonomy (NCBI): domain Eukaryota; kingdom Viridiplantae; phylum Streptophyta; class Magnoliopsida; order Poales; family Poaceae; genus Triticum; species Triticum urartu. The sequence goes on from NC_053027.1 coordinate 304,069,276, forward strand.
CGACATGAGGGAGGGCCTTGCTCCGGACCCCTTCCGTGCAGCCCCTAGTTCGCCGCCCCTGACTGGAGTGGGGCTGCTGCACTGGGGTCGCCATCCGCCACTGCGGCCTGGTCCACCTACGACCCATGGTTAGCGTAAGCCTGCTCCTGTGATATCAGTGGTACCCTGCGGTGGTTGTCATTGGCGGGGTCGGCGATGCTCCTAGGTGGCTCATGGCAGGCCTCGGCTTCCAGCATCTCTTCTTCCCAGCCTGGCTCAAGGAACATGCAGGGGTCGTCCTCTCGTGTGTACTCCTGATCCACCATGCGGGGCACATAGGCTTCCTGAGCTGCCTCTCCAAAACCCCCGCCGAGGCGCCCTATGCCCCACGCCGCTGAGCCCGTTGCGCCTCCCTGGTGGCTGTAGGGTGGCGCTCGCTTGGGACTGTGAGGAGCAATGTCCGCACCTACGCCACCTGGGGGAGGCAAGGGCGCGACCGGATGTCCGGCACCACTAGTCGTGCTGGCGCTGGCGAGCCCTCCTAGTGCACCTGGGAGCATGCAGGCGCGACGAGGCCCGTCATGCGACCTGGCCACAACTTGAGATGTAAGTAGGGAGCAGAAAGGCGGTGTACCCCTGGCTGCAGCATCCAACGGCTTGACGACGCGTTCCAGCAACGCGTCGTGACCGCTCTCCATCAATCAGCACCGCAGCAGCTCCCGCGCCACCACGAGCACGGCTCCCATGTTCGCATGTTCCCGTCGGGTGTGTGGCGTCATCGCTGCTGCATAGCTTGAGGATCTTGCGGTGGCCCGCGCATGCCGCGGTGTGACGGTGGAAGGCGTCGGTCCATGCTGCCCACGTCTCGCTGTGTTCGGTGGTGTGCGGGCCGCCTGGAGCACGGAGTTGAGGTCTCCTTGGGCGGACAGTGCCGCCCTGGTCGGCATTGGTCCTCGGGTCGCCGCACATTGAGACCGCAGGGTGTTGGCGGATCAGCTGACAGAAGAGAGGCTTCGGCACACCCCTACCTGGCGCGCCAAATGTCGGATTACGGGTTTCGGAAAACCCTTGAGGTTCGAACACTTGGGCACGCACGAAGATCTCTCTCCCCCTAGCTCACTCTCTTGCCACAATCTCAAAGCCTAGCTTGCCGAACCCGAGGAACAAGGGACACAAGAGTTTATACTGGTTCGGGCCACCGTTGTGGTGTAATACCCTAGTCTAGTGTGGTGTGGTGGATTGCCTTGTAGGGTGAGGATGAACAAGTACAAGGGATTGCCTTGTAGGGAGAGGTGTGCTTGAGCTCGGTGAGCTTGTATGGTGGCCTTGCTGGAACGGTTCCAGTCCCAGATGAGATCCCTCCCTAAGGTGGTGGCTAGTCCTATATAGAGAGGCCCGGGTCCTCTCCCCAAATATTAGGCGGGAAGGGATCCCACAATGGCCAATTTGAAGGGGGACAACTAGTACAAGTTATCCTGACAAAAGGTGGTCTTCGCCTACCGAAGACCCTGGTGCTGACGCCGTCGTGGGCTCCGTGGTGACCTCCATCCTGTTGTCCTGCTGGTCTTGGTCTCGTTGCACCAATATGGAAACCTTTGCTTGCTTCCTCAGGACTCCTCGCCTGCGCTTGCTCCTTTAGCACCAAAGAGGCAACCGGTACTCTGCGCGCGCTGGCGCCCTCCTGGCCTTGGTCGTCATGGCTCACGTCATGCGAACCTTGTGAGGTGCCCCTTGCATAGATCTCTCAGCCCTTAGGAGCCAACCTAGGGAGGCCGCCCCTGAGGAGGTCTTGTGTCGTCCGTCTCACGAGGCTTGGGCCCTCGCGAGGGTCTTGAGTGGTTGTTGATGAAGATGGGCCATACCAAGCCGCTGGTGGAGCCACACCCTGGGTCGCAGGCAGGAAAGTCTGGGTACCCCCGTTCCCAGGACGTCGACAGAGTGCTCTAGTCATGTATCCCTACCACACCCAAACTTGCCATGGGCCCTCTGATGTTCCGGTAGGTCAGTCGCCTATATCTTTTACTTGCACACACACAATTTCGATGGCTCTCTTCATCGATCTCGCACCCACCCACTTGATCCTCTCTTCGACTTTATCGATATCTATGACCTCTCTCTCTCTCTTCTCGTGGATCGCCCCCTCTATATATGATATAGATAGGCCTCTATTTCACACAAATTGCATGTGTCAAATTTTTGTTTCAGATATCATTGACACATATTCCCACAAATACGTTCACGAAATAACACCCCCAACAAAAAAACACTAAGAAACGCACACGCCATCTGTCTAGGTTTGTATCTCTCTCACACACCCACGTAGGTGGGGGACGTGCACGAAGAGAAGAGGTGCACGCATGGTGCACGTGCTCCCGTCTCTTTCCCAACCACACCCGCGTGGGTACACGTTGGAGCTCATTTATATATGAAAAGGCAGCCCACTTGGTAATTTGGCATGTGTACTGGTTGTCCACTTGATGGAGGATCATGTACCACAGGTGAACAAACAAATTGCGACTTGACGTGTTGTCTTAAAAAAGAGGCAAACCATGTGGGGCCAACCTTAGAGGCAAGGCTCTATACACTGGAGATGCTTTGTACGTATTACTTTTGATGTGTCCTGTCAACTCGCAAAACGAGGAGAAGCTTGCTTAGTACGCCGTCTCCCCCGCCCACGGGCATGGTGGCTCGTAGGACGAGGTGAGGCTTTCTTACTATGCCTTACGCCCTCTCCCTCGCCCACGCGCAAGGGTGGCTCGCGGGACGAGGAGGAAATTTTACTACTCCCTCTGTTTACTCCTCGTCCCTACATTGGTTAGAGAGATTAACATATTGTTTGAAATATATGTCTTTTAGTATATTTCAATATGAACTACTAGTACATATTCCAAACACTGGTGTATAGATGTATTTCAGAGTGTAGAGTCACTCATTTTGCTCCGTATGTAGTCCATATTGAAACGGACGTAATAGTACGCACTCTCCCTCACCCCTCGCCCCTCGACCCTTGCTCGACCCTCTCCCAAGTGGTGGACGTGCAGCAATTCATTCAGTCTCAGATAGCCAGAACGATATATACTTCAGTACCATTATTGCTCGACTTCCCGAAGAGGCGAAGAGCCAAGCGCAAGGTTAATATTTGGAGATGCCAAGCGTAAGGTTTATAGGAGAACGAGTAGTAGTGGTAGTGGTAGTGGTAGTGGTAGTGGTAGTGGTAGTGGTCATGGTAGTGGTAGTGGTAGTGGTAGTGGTAGTAGTAGTCGTAGTCGTAGTTGTAGTCATAGTGGTAGTCGTAGTGGTAGTCGTAGTGGTACTGATAGTAGTAGTAGCAGTAGTAGCAGTAGCAGGAGCAACAACAACAGCAGCAGCAGGAGCAGTAGGAGTAGCAGCAGGAGTAGCAATAGTAGGAGTAGTAGCAGCAGCAGTAGTGGTAGTAGTAGTAGTAGTAGTAGTAGTAGTAGTAGTAGTAGTAGTAGTAGTAGTAGTAGTAGTAGTAGTAGTAGTAGTAGTAGTAGTAGTGATGGTGGTGGTGGTGGTGGTGGTGGTAGTGGTAGTAGTGGTAGTGGTGGTAGTGGTGGTAGTGGTGGTAGTGGTAGTGGTGGTAGTGGTAGTGGTGGTAGTGGTGATAGTGGTGGTGGTGGTGGTGGTCGTGGTGGTGGTGGTGGTGGTGGTGGCTATCGACGCCAGGCGGGAGCCAGCGCGCGCAGCGTCCTTGTTTCCTCTTTGGTGCAAAGGGGACAAGCGCAGCCGCGGGGTACTGAGGCCTCAGGCAAAGGTTGCCATTTCGATGCAACAAGACCAAGACCATGGACTGCAAGACGGAGGTCATCGTGGAGCCCAAGACGGCATCACCACCAGAGCTTTGTGCAGGCGAAGACTACTTTTGTCAGGATAGCTCGTACTAGCTCTCCCCCTTCAAATTAGCCCACCATTGTTGGCTCCCTTCCCGCTCAATATTTGGGAAGAGGACCAGGGCCTCTATAAATAGGACTAGCCACCATAGAGAAAGGGGCACCGGAGCTTAGAGGGGATCAGAGCTTAGAGGGACGGATCGAACCAAGAGAGACACACACACACACACACAAGTTCATACGCATAAGAACACCTCAACCTCAGGAGGCAGTTCTTCCCTTGTACTATTCATCATCAGCCCAAGAGGCAATCCACCACCACCACACTGGAGTAGGGTATTACACCGCAACGGTGGCCCGAACCAGTATAAAACCTGTGTCTTCCTGTGTTGTGAGTTTGTCAGGTTCGTCTGCAAGATCTTAGCGAGTTAGAGTGTAGATTGGTAGGAAGGGAAAGACTCCGCGCACGCCCCTGCGTTCGAACCTTAAGGGTTAGCCAGAACACCACATCTGACATTTGGAGCGCCATGTAGGGGTCCACCGGAGCTTCTTCTCCGCCAATCAGCTCTCCGACGTTCACCGGCTGCGATGTCTGGCGACCCAAGGGCCGGATCCGACCGCTGGGTAGCTTGGCCGGCCCGGGCGGCGTCGCCTGCCCATGAAGGTCTCAACCCCACACACCAAGCAGCCCGGGCGCCACCAAGCTCCGCCGGGCGTGGAAAGTGTGGCCAAGCATCATCCACCCTCACCCCGCGGCAAGTACGAGCCGCGGCGAGAGCAGCGAGTCACGCCGCAGCAACAGCGCCACACTCACGGTGGGAGCAGGCGAACATGAGCGCGGCACTCACAATGGCAAGGGAGTTGCTGCGATGCAGACTGATGGAGAGCGGCCGGGACACGCTGCTTGAGCGTGTTGCTGAGCTGCTAGATGTAACGGTGTCGGGAGCGCCACCCTTCTGCTATCGACTCCCTTCCCAGACCACTGCAAGGTCGCGCGACGAGCCTCACCACGCCTGCGCGCCATCAACTACACCAGGGGGCTTCATCAACATCAGCACGCCCGGCGGCGTAGGGGGCTCTAACCCCCCCCCCCCCGCCATGCCGCCCTCGACAAGCACGGGTGCAGGCGTCGCCCCCCATGGTCCCGGCCGGATGCCATATTATCATCCCCAGGACGCTATCATGGGCGGGGCAACATGGAGCGTGGGGCACCATGGCGAGGTGTTTGGGGTGACGGCCTCGGAAGCCTATGTGCCCCGCATGATGGACCAAGGGTACGTACCGGAGGATGACATCGGCTCATTCGTTGGAGAAGATTGGGGAGAAGGGGCGCTAGGAGTCGAAGCTTTCCAAGAGCCAGTGGAGAACCACAACGATCGCACCGACGACGGCAACTACAGGGTACCGCTAACCTCTCAGGAACAGGCTTATGCTAACCATGGGCTACAGATGAATCAAGTCACAGCGTCGATCGGCGACCCTGGCGCCGCGGCACCCGTTCCAATAAGGGAGACACGCTGGGGGCCGCCGGGAGAGAGCCAGGAGCAAGGCCCCTCCCCAAGGCACGCGAAACCAGGGGACACCCGGAGGTAGGCCCTCTGCCGGGGTGGCTTCAACAACCTTTCCCCCGGCAGAGGACCCGTGGTCATCGAGGGAACCGCTGGCGTCCTCTTTCCCTCCTTTGTGTCGTCCTAGTCTCCGGTCGGCTCAAAGGAGGTCAAGGGTGGCGCAAGGTGGGGCCCTCGTCTGGCGATATGAAGCAAGGCTAGTACCTGTGAAGAAGGCCCAGTGCCTGTGAAGCTCGCCGCCCGTGACACTCACGTAATAATGAGTTGGGGATGTACACACCCCGAAGTCTCAGGAGCGCCGGCCTGAGGCCCTGGGGCTCCCTCCCACGCCTAGTGGACAGCACTTAGCTCCGCGCTGGTGAGAATACTTGAAGACCCGAAGACTAGACTAGGTGCCGGACGCGGCCTTTTTCTTTGGATCTTTCTTTCTGTGGCTTTGCTTTCTGATTCTGGACTTAAGTTGAAGCTGAATTTTTATCGATGCGCACGGGGGGTGCCATTTCTCGTTGGAGCCGTTTCTCGCCTTCTGGATCTTGTTTGGTTTTGGACTCGCGTCCGCCGCCTCTCCCTCACAAAGCTCCTCGCAAGCCGGACCGCGCAAAGCAGGCGCTAGCACTACGCCTGGTGCTCACCCCTTTGCGGGGCCCATTCAAACGGGGCGATAACCTCCACAGGATTCTCAGGAACTCGTCGCCTCACAACACAGCCCTAAGCAGGCGCTGACTAAGGTAATTCACGTCGGAAACTCACCCCCGGCTTCACAAGCTCACGAGGACACATACCCACATCGCATAGGAAAGTAAAAACTGCGATTTGCTTACATGAGGGGCTCCCCCTCTCAAAATGCTCTCACAAGTTTTCCAAGGGCCACGCCCGAGTTTTGCGTGCAGAATAAAATAACAGGAGAATATGGGACCAGCCAGAGATATCGCTCGCTGCATCGTCGACGCCCCCATCGCCGTCGTCAACCATGTCGCCCTCGTCTGCGATGACCACCACCCCGTCGTTCTCCGAGGTGAAGGCCCTGACCAACGCGTCGACATGATCCTCTACCCAACGCACCAAGTCGCCTCGGATGGCCATGCGTATAGGGGCAATGGCGGCATCGAAGTCGAAGTTGGGGTCGGTGTTCAGAAGGTGGCTGAAGACACGGGAGAAGGCGCACTGAAGCAGGCCATGACCCCTCTCCTCCACAAGCTACCGATCTCTGGCAAATTGAGCCTCTAGGAGCGTCACCACCTCGGTGAAGAAGGTCAGGTGGCTGGCGTAGTCACTTGAGTGAGGGGTCGGGGCGTTCTCGTCGCAGATATAGCCTAGGGCGGTGTCGGCCCTGTTCTGGAGATCTTGAAGCATAGGAGCGTGCTCGCGCTCCAGCGTTCTGCGTTGAAGCACTTCCTCCCTGTTTTGCCGAGCAATGACCTCGGCGTCGTCAACTTGTCTCCGGAGGGAAAGCAGCTCGGCGCGGGCGGAGGCCAAGTACGCCTGTGCCGTAACCAAGGCGGCGGCTGTGGACTCCGCATGCCTCTCGGCCTCGTCCAACCTGGGCCTGAGGGCGGCGGCCCTGCCCGCACCCTCCTAACCGGCGAGCTTCAGCTTCAAGTCGTACCTTCCCTCCAGATCTGCGCAAACCGTGGCCACCCAGTGGTTGATCTCCTCCTCGACTCTGGCACCGCGAGCCCCGACGACATCCTCTGCTTTAGCGACTTGACGTTCCCTTGTCTCCAGTCGCTCGAGCTCGAGGCTGCGCTCCACGGCTTCCACACTACTAGGAAAAGGCCTACTAATGGCGCACCAGTTTTGCCTACTAATGGCGCATCACTGGTGCGCCATTACTAGCACGCCACTAGTAATTTTTACTAATGGCGCACCACTGGTGCGCCATTAGTATAGGCCACGGTGCGCCATTAGTATAGGCCACGGTGCGCCATTAGAATTTTTGAATTTTGAAGGCGGGAAAATAGTAGTGGCGTACCGTCTAACCCCCACCGTGCGCCATTGTTATTTTTGAATTTTGAATTTGGATCTGGATCGTGATTTTTTTGCCCATTTTTTGCTAGTTTTTTTTTGCTCGTTTTTTGGCACGATATTATTTCAAATTTTGTTCCTGTTTTTGGATCTTGTACGTTCTTTTGCCGTGTTCTTTTGCCGGAGAGGAGTTCGCCGGAGAGGAGGAGGAGGTCGCCGGAGAGGAGTTCACCAAAGCATCGGAGATGAGGAAGGAGAAACCATGAGGGAATGGGAGGAGAGGAGGGAGGAGGAGCTCACCGGAGAGGAGGGAGGAGAAACCGTGAGGGGAGGGGAGGAGAGGAGGGAGGAGGAGGTTCCCGGAGAGGAGGAGGTCGCCGGAGAGGAGGACGAGGAGGTCGCCGGAGAGGAGGAGGAGGTCGCCGGAGAGGAGAAGGAGGTCGCCGGAGAGGAGGAGGAGGAGGTCGCCGGAGAGGAGGAGGGTAGTATGGTGGAGGAGAGAAGGGAAGATGGAGTGGAGGAGAGGAGGAGATGGAGTGGAGGAGAGGAGAGGAGGAGATGGAGTGGAGGAGAGGTGGAGTGGAGGAGGTGCGCCCAGCCATATATACAACATAGTAATGGCGCACCGTGGGCAGGTGCGCCATTACTAACTTTTTTTTATTTTTTGATTTATTTTGAATTTTAAAGGCGGGAAGATACTAATGGCAGACCACGGGCAGGTGCGCCATTAGTAACTTTTTTATTTTATTTTTTTGACTTATTTTGATTTTTGAAGGCGGGAAGATACTAATGGCGCACCATGGGCAGGTGCGCCATTAGTAGCTTTTTTTTATTTTGTTGACTTATTTTGAATTTTGAAGGCGGGAAGATACTAATGGCGCACCATGGGCAGGAGCGCCATTAGTAAGTTTGAATTTTTTTGAATTTTTTTGCCTCTCCAGATCTTAAAAGTCCCGTATCTTTTTTCTGTTAGGTTTTTGAGGATTTTGAAAATGTTTAACGGGGTTTAAATTCGGATGTAACTTTTTGAGTAGATGATTTTTCATATAAAAAACTTTTTCATCCGAGTTCGTACGCAAAAGTTATGCCCATTTTTACAAATTCTCGAGAGATTTTGCAAAAAAGTCGAAAATTCATTTTTGTAAATTTTGCTAACAACTAGACCACATATCACATGGGAATCTTATTTTCTTTTATTTTTTGACATTTCTATCATTTTCTTTTATTTTTTAAAACTGAAAAGGCGGTCCACGGTGCATTCGGGCGAATATTTGGGCCAAGTTACTAATGGCGCACCGTGGCATGGTGCGCCATTACTAGTTCAACTAGTAATGGCGCACCACTCCCACGGTGCGCCATTAGTAGTTTTGAATTTTTAAAAAAACTAGTAATGGCGCACCACATCCACGGTGCGCCATTAGTAGTTTTGAAAAAATTAAAAAAATTACTAATGGCGCACCATGGACATGGTGCGCCATTAGTATTTGCACACTAATGGCGCACCAACACATGGTGCGCCATTAGTATATAGTAATTGCGCACCACATGTCTGGTGCGCCATTAGTGTCAATTCCATCTATAGCCCTTTTCCTAGTAGTGCCAGGGCCAGCGTCTCCTTGCGCCGCCGGACCTCCTCTTCCTCAGCAGGTGACCCACTCATTGACGCAAGGGCGGCCTCGCGCGCCTCGACCTGCTGCTCAGGGGACGCGCTCCAGGCCTGGAGCTCCCACGCGCGCTCCTCCGCTGCCTCGTGGTGGCGATCGGCCTCATGAGCTTCTTCCAAAGCTCGCGAGCGGGCCTCATTGGCAATCTTGAGGGACGCCTCAGCCTTCGCGTTCTCGAGGTCACGATGATAACGTCCAATGTTGATGGCCACCCGCAGCTTTCGTCGCTCCTCCACCAATCGAAGACATTCAGCCTCAAGACGCGAGTCGACGCTAGCAAGCTCTTCACCAAGGCGGTTCATCGCGCCCATCGCCTCCTGGAAGAGCTCGTGGCGGACCACGCTGCGCCCGCGCTCGAGCTCGAATGCTCGCCCCATCTCGTCCTCTGCCTCGGGGGCTGCGGGAATGTGCGCCACCTCCCGGTTGGGGGCTGGGGGCTGGCACAGCCCCAGGCGCTAGGACCCGTCCGGAAGCGTGGTACGCAAGCAATCCGGCGGGCGCTTTTGTAGACCCGAAACCCCATGCGCCCGGGCGGGACCCCGTCTGGACGCGCGGCGACTATGGGCTGCCCTAGGTCAGCCTGACTGCCCCTAGGTCCTCAAGGTTCGCCGCCCTACAATGAAGAAGAACGAACGAAGAACGAGAAGAAGAAGAACAAAGGGAGAAGGTAAAGGTAAAGATAAAAGATGATAGATTGATATGTCGATTGTGTGTTGTTCAATCGGCCGTCACCCCTTAGATATATAAGAGGCGGCTGGACTTCCCGTGCAAGGAAAACTCTTCAATTCACGTCCAAAACCCTAGTCCAATTCGGATTGGTTTTGTCCGAACTTTCCAAAACTGTTCGGTTTAAACTGGCTGCACCTTGCGGGTCTTTTCTGTGGTGGTAAACGACATCGGATGGAAACAAGTCCTAAAGCAATCATGACCGTTTCGACGAGACGAACAACTTTCATGTTGAATGTTTTTTGATCTGAGGTCATATTATGGGCCAAAACGGTCACGCAAGACACCTGTTCGCTCGTGCTACCCATCAGACATAGGTCTGGTGGGGCGCGCAACATCAGGCCTCATGACAAGGCTGCACTCCGATAGGTCTAACTTTTGCATACAAACTCGGATTGGGATGATTTTTATATAGAAATCGATCGTTTCGATGAGACGAAGACAATCCTTGTAGATCATGTTTCCATACGAGGCAGTCTCGAGGGCATAATCAGCCAAATACTATTCTGAATACAAAATCTCGGTATTTCGAACACAACTTCGGCCTTTGAGATGAGATCGGATGGCGATGGCCCAAACATCAAAGTTTCTCTTTTTGATGATACGGAACTTTCTTAGTTTGAGCACTCTCCATTTGAAGTCATATTTATTGCGTTTTGTATCGTGCCAAAATCGGGTGTCAACACATGCCCTCCTGTTTTCTGGCAGAGCTTGCGTGCCAGAAAATACTCTGCCTCGGGTATTGTTTAAGCACGATGTCAACACTCCATCGGCAGTGTATGCTGAGGATGATAATTGTTATCGGCCATATGCTCGGGCTTGTTGCTGCTTGAGTAGAACTTCTTCGGATGATAGTCGTCTGAGAACAACCATTGGATGTCACAAAGGCCTCCACACAAATTTCTCATGTCAATTTTAACCTTACATCGTCCAGGTACTCCTTGGAAATATTAGAACCGCTCGACGATACATTGCCAAGCTGTCTTGACAAGCAATTATAACCATGCACCTCAAAGGAATAGCGACAACTGTTTGGTGACTCAACTCATTGTTGACCAAAGTACACCATCAAGCCCCCGTCGAACATCGTCTGTCTCCTAACATGGATCCTGCAGATAACTACCATCATGAGTTGGAGCTTTTATGCACTAAACTCTTGATCAGTGGCCGAATAAATAATTAAGTCGGCCTCGCTGGTATTGGCAAACACCGAGCACCGGCTATAGGAGTACAAGATAAACATGATGAAAACCGTTAACCAGATGCCCTATTTTGCCAATACAATGAACTCTCAGGGCGATATGAAAATATAGGCCATGCATTCTCATCTCAAAGGAGCTTGAAAATCCATCCACCAAAGTGTGAATAGCCGAAATAAATCAGATATTTCAGCTGGGGATATATTGTTGGGCACAAACTCTGATGTGACGGTTGCAGAACATGGATGATGCGCTGTTTGGAGTCTCGTATAGTGACATAAAAATCGTTGTTTTCGCCTACCGGCTTCACGCTTGTCCTCCCTTACTCCTGCTGGCTTCACAACAGGAGCTGGCACATCATTCTCGCCTTGACGGCATCCCTTGGGGACCTATGCCATATTCCTCTTCTCCAACTCTTTGGCCCTGAGCCGCTTCAGCTTTCTTTCTTGCCAATGTGATAAGCCGAGTGAGCATCCCGGCTATGATTTTGTTTTGTGCACTAGCAACTCTTTCCTTACCATTGGCACTTCTGGCTTGGCCTGTCCAGACTTGATGATTGGGTCCTTGAAAGTTACCCGCTTCACTTCCTTTCCCTTAGTAGCCAACGTAGACCCGCCTGGCTTTTTGTCGTCCAGAGTCGGATCTGAAACAGCACACTTGCGGCCATCCTTTTTTACTCGGTGACGGTGTCCTGGATTAGGGGGTGCTCACCACGTCATCTCCCGATCTATTAGATTGGGCCGAGGACCTCCATAGCCGTATACTCATGGGCCAGTTCGGACAGTTGCCGCATACATGGAAGATTCCACGAGACTTGGTGATCAAGACAAGGACTCCTCCCCACCGGCGTATTCGGCTAGGACTCTTGTTATCCTAGGCCTCTGGTGCATTATATAAACCAAGGCTAGGCTAGTCGATAGATCATATACAACAATCATTCCATAGGCTAGCTTCTAGGGTTTAGCCTCTACGATCTCGTGGTAGATCAACTCTTGTAATACCCATATCATCAAGAATAAATCAAGCAGGACGTAGGGTTTTACCTCCATCAAGAGGGCCCGAACCTGGGTAAAACATCGTGTCCCCTGCCTCCTGTTACCATCCGCCTTAGACGCACAGTTCAGGACCCCCTACCCGAGATCCGCCGGTTTTCACACCGACATTGGTGCTTTCATTGAGAGTTCCACTGTGTGATCGGCAAAAGGATCGATGGCTCGTCTGCAGGTCAACTGCGACTGGTCACCTTCGTCGCCGGCTCGACTGGTCACCTTGGCTCGACCGAGGACCATGCTCCATCTCCGATCATCATGTTCGGATGAAGGCCTTCATCAACATCAACTACGATCTCTATCAAGATCATGGAGGAATCATCCATGGAACTCGGGGGCTCAACGTCAACATTGCCCTCGGGCGACCGTGCTGTTTTTCCGAACAGCAAACTTGTATCCGCTGCCACCACCTCTTAGAGCATCACTTTGACGATCCCTTTGATGGAATTGTGCGGAATTGAGTCTACAACAACCCTGGAAAATTTCGTCGAGTTCCGATGAAGGAATCTCCGACAATCTACGATATACCGGAGCCCTGTCAAATCTGGACGGGAATCTGGACGAGTGTAGGGCATGGTCCCCAGATCCCAGCTGAAAGGTCCTTTGGAAGATCCAACCGTTCATCTACTGCGGAAATCCCATATCTACCACCCCTCCAAATTTCAGCTCGATCCAACAGTTCAAACTTTGGAAAACTTCCGATGAGTGGACCAATTTCCGGATCTGTTTTCTACGCGAATACGGATCCAACCCGAATTCATGTTTTTTATGAACGTGATATTGGACAACCTTTTTTAAGGAATTTCCTTCTATGGTATTGTACGTTGTTTTTAAACACGTACCCATAAAATTTTAAGCCGCCTTCGAGGTAATCTCACCATCACGCTGGTGTCAAACCAGTCCGGTGGTATTGCTCCACGGCTGCCGACCTGCGCTACACACATCGCCGCTTTATTGAGTTGAGCTCAATTCCTTCGATCATCATCTCAGCAAGCCGAACAAGAGTTCGGCATCGCGAAGGATAAATCATCACCAACATCGCCGCCCCACGGATTACACGGAGCGGGAACACAGGCATCGCCGCATGGTCACTTTATCAAACCGGCATTGTCCGTGTCACAAGTTACGACCTGCGTCGGCATGGCCGCACTGTTGCTTCTTCAAGCCGATGTTCATCACACCAAACTTCTTCAACACCTCGGCTGACACGGCAGCTGCAACATCTCCTTACCGACCTGCTCCGTCTCCTCGGCTAGACCATCTCTTCATCAACTTACTTCGGAGACTTCGGCGTCACCAGCCAACCAACTTCATCACATTAGCTGGACAACGGGCTTTTCCTCGGCGAGCCAACATTTGCTAGCATCGCCAGGCCATCGCTTTATCACCCATCAGGCAATGGGTGTGCGGATCCATTCCCGATTTTGGGGGTCGCTTTTCTTCGGATTGCTACAACAAATAAACTAGGTGCTATGAATCCTAGTATTTTTTTGCTTGTTTGGGTTTATTTTTCCCAAGGAATTATTACTCTGGTTTGTCCATCATCTGTACACAGGTCTATCAAATGATGGCCGCATTAACGATGGTCGCGTGGTGGTTCGGTCAGTTTCCGTACATAGTCCGGCGAACGCCGCATCCGGAACCTGGACCGACCTGTGAATTCAGGCTTTGCCACGCCTTTACCGCATCACGCCAACGCCCTGCATCGACATTGACTTCGGCACCAGGCCATATTTTTTTATTCCTCACTTTGCATAAATTATTTATTATGCAATGATTTTTTAATAATTATTATTACTATTATCTCCGGTTTGCACTACTTTTTGTGCACAGGAAAATGATCCGGGGACTTCGGCATCACTCTGCCGGTCTGCATTGACCGTGCTATGTCACCACTTCGGCGTGTCGAGCTCTCCGCTCCACCACCTCGGGACCGGCTTGGGGGATAGAACCTTATCCCGCATCAAGCTCGGACCGCGTCATCAATGCCGAACACATTAACCAGCTAAGTCGCTTTCATGCTCAAAGTTTTAATTTTTAACTTGTGTTCGGTTTGACCAAGCATTATACTTTTTTTGGGAAAAAGTTGCTTGTAAAAAATTTCCTTGTCCAAACTTTGTTTGTGACATACATATTCAAATACCCCGTTTATTTGGGGGCTTCCTTTATGAAGCTTTTCCTCTTGCATATGATTATACTTGTACGGCTTCGTTCCTTGTTTGTGTATTATGCCACAATATGCACCATATTGACTTAAGCGATTTGCAAGCTGGGTTGCCTGGCTCCTGTGCTTACCCCTACGTTCCTGAATGTTCGGATAGGGAGTAAAGGGAGCACCTCTACGATTGTCATGACCGGGTCCTCCGAGCTCTGACCTCAGACTGGGTGAAGCTGAAAGCTAGCGCTCTTATTGTTTTCAATCATGGTCGGCACACAACGGAACTCACGAGCACAAAAAATCTATTGCACAAGTCTCATAGTAATAATGAGCACCGAAGAAAGGTATCGGTGGGGGTACTATTTTCTTCGAAGATGCTTCTTACACTTCGTCTGTAATATAGCATAAGTTCCCTGAGCGCGCTTTGTCTGTTACAGCCTTATGGCCCGGTAGCCTGGTTATCGGAAACACTGTCGATATTCTCGACATGTGGAGTCCATAACAATTTTCGGTCCTTAACCAAAGAGGGAGAAGCCGACGGTCGGTTAAGACGCGTTTAAAGTTCGGTTGAACAAAGATATGATATAAGTACTTCGGTACATACAATCATTATACATAAAATTCTTACCCAAGTCACTTGGGGGCTCTTAAAATTTATATATGAGTTGTAAATGTGTTTTCTTCTTGGTCGTTGTCAAAACACGACAGAAGCACAATTTTTTCTTTCTCTTCCAATTTTTGGATTGGCACCGAACACTTGATCTTGTTCGGATGTCAAGTTTTTACTGACGTTTTTTGGTTTTCCAAGCTTATGGCACTTTTAAACTATTTGTGTGTTTCCAGCACAAGTCTCACAGTGCAATGCCGGACACCTTTAGGGATTCGGCAAAAACATTCTCGGATATTGATATATATGCATCGGTGTCGAATTGTGTCTTCGGTCAATAGTTGGGTTTCCCGGCTCCTGCTCTTGCCTCCTACGTTTCGCTCTGCTCGGCTAGGTGTGCAAAGGGAGAACCACTGTGATTGTGCTTCCAGCTCACTTGGTTAAGCACCTCAGTGGAGAAAGCCAAAAACTGACTGTCATAATAAGCGTAAACTGGTCAGCGATCCGATGACTGTGTTAAATGACGGGCCATTCATAACAATGGCCGAAGTGTTTACGGCTTGACCTCAACTGTCGCCGAACACTACCGGGGGCTATTAACTGGCATCCCAAACTAAATCCTCGATATTTTGCTCTTACATTGGAGCTGAGGTTTCATGATCATGCTTAGCATGACAACCCAAAGAAAGGAACCGATAGTAGGACTATTTTCTTTGGAAGACATTCTTATGTTAAACAGTAATATAACATATCTCTCTGCGTATCTTTGTTTATAAAACCGTATGGCCAGGTTGCCTTGTTTGTCGTAAATCTTTTCCCTCATAAAGGCTTTATAAAGTAGGACAAACACTCCTCGGCTACTGGCCGAGGAGGTGGAAGTCGATGGTCGGTCAACAAAGTTTTGCACAATGCGGATCCGAGCATTAATGACATAAAGTACTTGGATACATAGAGTAATTACACATAATTTGTGATTTTACTATGGATATTGATCCTTAATTCGGCCACCCGTGCCCGCATTAAGGCTCGGGGGCTACTGGGCTTCGGGCTTATTATTTACAAATATTAAAGGGGCACATCGATCCCCTGATCTGGTGTTGCCACCCGACCAGTGTCTCGGGGGCTACTGCATTGCTTATCCAATGCAGAAAATTTTAAGTGCAATACAGTTTCCGAGGTTTGATCCTCAGGTTGGTCGGCCGCACCCAACCTGAGTCTCGAGGACTGAGCACGCCGCTTTTTGTGTCCCAAAGTATCCTGCCGAGCTAGGACTTGATCCTCAGGCCGATTTTACAAATCAACCTGAGTCTCAGCGGCTACTGGGATCAGCGGTCTTACATCATCCTTCAGGTGCATCTCGGGTTTTAAACCGATACACACCTTGAGGGCTACTGGCTATATATCTCGGCGGAGAATAAATTGCACCAATAAAAAATATTGACAAAAAATCGGCCCACAGTCGGGGTGGTGCACCAACTCGGAAGCAGTCCGGCAAAAAGCTCGGGCGCTAGCGGCTGGCTCCATAGAGGACATTTCTGGCATTAAGCTCGGCTAAACTCCTTCAACCTTTTTGAACCAAGCTGATTTATGATAGTCCAGCGTTGGAGCTTGGACATAGTCTGGCGTTGGAGCTTGGACATAGTCCGGCGTTGGAGCTCGGATATAGTCTGGCGTTGGAGCTCGGATACATTCCGGCGTTGGAGCTCGGAAAGCGGTCCGGTGTTGGTGCTCGGCTGCAAAAGATACCTCGAATGCAGTCCGGCGTTGGAGCTCGGACGCAAGAGGACGCTGCCGCCCGGGAATAACTTCAAACCCGAGGTGTGGCATAAAAATAACAAGGCATTGATAAAGGCCGGAAACTTAAAGGGGCTCCTCGGATACCTGACGTGTAAACTCGCCGAATGCATTTCGGCGATCCTCAAGATCGAAGATGAGAAGATTTGTTGAACCAGTTTTCAAGACCGACAACCGAAGATGAAGAACAGTTCAGAAGAACCGAGGAGCGTCCCTAACTTGAAGACTGGTTCAGGGGGCTACTGACGGTGTCCTGGACTAGGGGGTTTTTACCACGTCATCTCCTGATCTGTTAGATTGGGTCGAGGACCCCCATGGCCGTATACTCATGGGCCAGTTCGGACAGTTGCCGCATACATGGAAGATTCCACAAGACTTGGTGATCAAGACAAGGACTCCTCCCCACCGGCGTATTTGGCTAGGACTCTTGTTATCCTAGGCCTCTGGTACATTATATAAACCGAGGCCAGGCTAGTCGATAGATCATATACAACAATCATTCCATAGGCTAGCTGCTAGAGTTTGGCCTCTATGATCTCGTGGTAGATCAACTCTTGTAATACCCATATCATCAAGAAGAAATCAAGCAGGACGTAGGGTTTTACCTCCATCAAGAGGGCCCGAACCTGGGTAAAACATCATGTCCCCTGCCTCCTATTACCATCCGCCTTAGACGCACAGTTCGGGACCCCCTACCCGAGATCCGCCAGTTTTGACACCGACACTCGGTACACTTGCTTGACCACGTCCATCTTCTTTGCTGACCCCCAGACCGATTCTTTTTGGTTGAGTCGGTCTTTCACATGTGGTTGTTGAACAAATGATGATCCTCTCGGAGCTGCATAATTTTCGTGATGTGGTTTAGAATATGATGGACGGTGTGCCCTTGATTTATACTTGTTCCATGATTGATCTGAATAATAGACAACATGGGGAGGTATCCATGACATCGGCATTGGTGGCCCAAAAGGAGGATATGGAGTCTGTTTGCTCAACTTCTTCCTTTGTCAATCCTGGTCCTCAAATTTATGCCTTAGGGGTGACTTCGATGCTTTTGTTTCACTCTACCGATAAGCACTCTTTGCCTCACTTACCTTCTGATATATTTCTAATAACTGCGCGAAAGTGACTTCCGGCTTTTTACCTTTGTGCTTACCATTGCCTTTGCTTTCTTTAACTGTGCGTGCATCGATCTTTGAATTTTCTTGTTGCCCCCCAATGCTAGATGTCGTCATTGTAGCTTTGATGGAATTCCCATCTTCAAGATTGTTGTTGATGCACTATTTAACCATATCCTTGCTCGAAAACTTGACCTTTAGGTGAATCGGCTTGAGATAGCCGAGTCAACATTTGATCGCCATCAAAACCAATCTGATCCAACTGGTCATATGATCGTGCCTCAACAAACTTCAATTGTCTCGATTGTGCGGCTTGATGAGTCACGTTGTTGTCTTCAATATTCTCTTCAAACAAACATTGCATTTGTTCTTGTTCTTGTCCTGATGGCTCGACATCATGATCAATTATAATAGGATTAGTCGACGATGCACCAACGTTGTGATCAACTATGCCCCTACTGAAGGTACACTTCTCGTCCATTAACTGATATTGTGATACTAGCTCTGAAACAAAACAACTGAGCAGTGCTGGCTTAGCGTCATCCGACTCAGCTATGCATTGATGTTCATCCTCTTTTCCTGATGCTTTTGAATCGGCTTCGAAGGACTTTGGACCTGGATTTATGTTTCTGCAACCAAAATAATTACAGAATATAAGTCTCATACGAGTCCAAATGTTAGCCAGGCATGAAACAAACAAAGTTGTCCATATGAATACAAAGTTCAGTTGGCATGACAAGAACAACTTTGGTTTGGATAAGTTGTCACTATTAGCCTCTATGAATGATACCATGTGTTGACTATCATGATTAGTGACAAGATCCTTCCTAACAAATAGATTAATCATTTCAATTGGTCTTTCAAAATTAATTAGAATCTTACTAATAGATGCATAACAATATGATTTTGACCGAATCGAAAATTGAGTAAACTATCTGCTAGGTGTACCTTTGTGGAGGCATTGGAAGGAGAAGATGGTTGCACCACTGGAACAATACATTGCTCCACTTCTGAATAATTCTCCAACGCCTCTTCCTCTTTTTCTGGATCTGGTGTCTCACCACTCAGATTGCCCGAGTATATTTCACTCGAATTGCCCAAGTATATTTCAGTCGGATTGCCCGAGTGGATTTCACTCGGAAGCTCTTTGTCAGTTGAACTTTGCTCAGCGCATTTTCTTGGTCTTGATGTTCATCGTTAACTGAACTGTGTTCAGCCATATTATTGTGTTCTTGATGCTCATCAATATCTTTAGCACAAAACTCATAGGGTAGCATGTAAGCTCCCTTACATCCAGAAAAATCGAGCACAGCCAATTTGTTGTGTTTGTCCTTCCTTTGCTCAGCCAAGCTTGCATCTTCTATTTTGGTACATGCGGCAATAGTTGGCTTGATGCACTCGGCTTTATCCGGTGATGCACTCGTTTGGAACGATGCACTTGGCTGGCACGATGCAACGCACTCGGCCTTAAACATCTCGTTGCTCAATCCGGTTTCAACCGAATCCACCGTATTAGCCGAGTGAATCCTTTTTTGCTGGTTTGCTTGCAAAGCTTCTTTTTTATCTTGCCTCAACAGTGTAGAAGGGCCAACATGGTTGCTACATGGAGGAAGGCACATGATGTATTCTTGCAAATATCCCTCTCCACGCTTCTTCTTGAGTGCTTTGTAGGCCTGTCGATATTCTACTGGTAATTCCTCAAGGGTAGGTGTAGTAAATTCGTTGACTCTATTCCCTGTGAGCATTGGCTTGATCTTGTCCACTTGGGCCAGATATTTTTCTTTAAACTCAACCCTGCTTGGATCGGCTTGCCCCCCAATACTTTTAGGATCTTTCGGCAATGAATTGATGTTGCCGAAAGTTTGCGCTTGTATAGGGGGTGTATAACATGCTGCAATGATAGGTGAAGGCATGTGTATCGTTGTTGAATATTTTCTCTCAACAATTTGATCAATCGGCAACACTTGGTCTTCTTTCAAAACCCTAGATCTTATTGCCTCATAATCAGGAACCAATCCCTTGTCGTGTTGCTCAAGGCAAATAGCACTAATCTTCTTATTTTGGGCCAAAAATTTTAATGCAACCAGAGCCACCTCATCTCCTATAGAATCTCCATTCACTCGGCCATGACCGTGAAGGTGAGCCGAGTCATGAATATTTTCAGTTTCATAGGCCACTGAACAATTAATCTAGCGAGGTGTAGTATATGATGTTTGAGGATAACCGGCCAAAAAGCTAACAGAAGCATGGCCGATTCCCCCATTCATCAGCATGTTTGGGGATGAACCCGCATATTGCGAGTCGGCTGCCAATGGATAAAACTTTGAGATGCCCTCTTGTACATGAGGTGTCCTATATTGATCACTCGAACAAATGGTGTTGTTCACCGGCATATTGAAAGATGTTGCCGATGCACGAAAGTTCAGATTGATAAGTTGCATGTCACGATTCTGTAAATTCCAAGTTTCTCCAACGGAATCACTAGTCGGCCTTTGCTCATTAGGGCTGGCCGACATCACATGTCCGTTGAAAGATCTAGCAACATCAACATAATGGCTATTTGCATCTACGCAAGGAGATTGATGATAGATGTTACCGATGTAGATTGCAGCCGCTTGATAATGCTCTCCTCGTAGCAAGAACAAGCTGGAGACTGTTCAAAGCTTCGTCCCCAGCGGAGTCGCCAAAAAGTGTGTTTGCACACGAACACGTCACCGTGTACCCTCGACGCCGGGGGTGATGCACCGCAGCTCACGTCGAAGGAGACCCGTCCGGAAGCGCGGTACGCAAGCAATCCAGCGGGCGCTTTTGTAGACCCGAAACCCCACGCGCCCGGGAGGGACCCCGTCTAGACGCGCGGCGTCTATGGGCTGCCCTAGGTCGGCCTGACCGCCCCTTGAGCCTCGAGGTTCGCCGCCCTGCAATGAAGAAGAACGAACGAAGAACGAGAAGAAGAAGAACAAAGGGAGAAGGTAAAGGTAAAGATAAAAGATGATAGATTGATATATCGATTGTGTGTTGTTCAATCGGCTGTCACCCCTTAGATATATAAGAGGCGGCTGGACTTCCCGTGCAAGGAAAGTCTTCAATTCACGTCCAAAACCCTAGTCCAATTCGGATTGGTTTTGTCCGAACTTTCCAAAACTGTTCGGTTTAAACTGGTTGCACCTTGCAGGTCTTTTTTGTGGTGGTAAATGACATCGGATGGAAACGAGTCCTAAAGCAATCATGACTGTTTCGACGAGACGAACAACTTTCATGTTGAACGTTTTTTCATCTAAGGACATCATATGGGCCAAAACGGTCACGCAAAACACCTGTTCGTTCGCGCTACCCATCAGACATAGGTCAGGTGGGGCGCGCAACATCACGCCTCATGACAGAGCTGCACTCCGATGGCTCTAACTTTTGCATAGAAAGTCGGATTGGGATAATTTTTATAACGAAATCGATCGTTTCGACGATACGAAGACAATCCATGTAGATCATGTTTCCATACGAGGCAGTCTCGAGAGCATAATCAGCCGAATACTGTTCTGAATACAAAATCTCGGTATTTCGAACACAACTTTGGCCTTCGAGATGATATCGGATGGCGATGGCCCAAACATCAAAGTTTCTCTTTTTGACGATACAGAACTTTCTTACTTTAAGCACTCTCCATTTGAAGTCATATTTATTGCATTTTGTATCGTGCCAAAATTGGGTGTCAACACATCAAGTGGCGCGCCACCTCCCGGTTGGGGGCTGGGGGCTGGCACGGCCCCAGGCGCTAGCTGACCCTCGCGAGGGGCCCGAACCAAACGAGGCCCGCTGCTTGAAGAAAACTTTAGGATCGAGTCTAGCCAGCTACCAACCATGACCAGGGGAGGAGCCATTGGCATGCCTGCTGCGCTCCGAGCAAGGCCGCGAAGGAAGGACGGCGAAGGCGCAAGCTCGGGGCTCCTTGATAACGGACCAACTCCCATGGTTGACCCCACGCCATGGACAACATCCGAGCCTGAAGCGCTAGAGCTTGGCGGGCGCGGTGGGACGAGAGGGAGCTGCTTCTCTGGAGATTTCGCTGCCTTAGCAGAAGGGGACCTGAGGGGACAATCGTCAGGAAAGGAAGGCGGCACATAGAAGATCACCAAGGTGAGGTACTTACTCGTCGATGGCGATGTACTTCCGTCGCTTCAACGGTCCGAAGATGCTGCCACCGCTAGGGGATCCCTTCCTCTTGCGGAGCTCCTCGAAGTCCACACAAAGGCGACCGAAGCGCTGGACGTGACGGCCGGAGCGCGGCGGGGCCGAAGAAGAACCAAGAGGGATGGCTTCAGGGGAGCCCGGCTGCGGCGAACAGCCCGACTCTCTCTCGCTGCGACCTCCCGAGGCTCCTGAAGCCTCAGCCTCGGGAGCCGCATGCCGTATCTCATCAACGACTGGCGCCTCAGGAGGGGTGTCGCAAGCTCCCGAGGACGACGCCCCTGGATCACCGCTCGGCATGTGCACTACAAAAAAAGACACATTCGTGACATTTTGGGCCGAACGGATTTTTTTCTGTCATACATATGACACTTCTATGACGATAATTGTGACAAAACCTGGTATCATCATAGATGTGGTGGGCTCCTACTTCTATGACAAAAAATCATGACAGAAAATGGGCTTTTCGTCCTGGGCGGGCCGGAGACACAGCTGCATGACATTCTTTGGGCCGTTCATGACGGAAAAAACCGTGGTAGAAGCGAGGGGGAGGAAAATTTCGGGGAGTTCCCGGTTACGGTGGGAGGTCGGGGGCCGAGCAATGCGCGTTTCTCTCGTACACGTACGCGCGTGTGTGCGAGGCGTTGGCTCTAACTGAACCGGAGCGAGGCGTTGGGCTCTAACTTAACCCGAGCGATTGTACTGCATGCTACGCGTTACTGAACCCGAGCGATCGGTCGATGGCTGTTAACTGAACCCGATCGAGTGATTCCTTCGCTACTGCTGCTAACTGAAGCCGATCAATGCTGCCTTTGGATGAACAGTGAGCGTTGCGGGGGGGGGGGGGGGGGGGGGGGGGTTGGATGAACAGTTCCCGGTGGGTGTGGATGAACAGGACCCCATGGTGTTGCCTCTGGATGAACAGGACCCCGATCGATTGAGCCGGTTGGGGCTGGATGAACAGGACCCTGTGGAGGGCTGGATGAACAGGACCAACCCGTGGAGGGCAGGATGTATAGTAGACGGTGGAGGGCGGGATGAACAGTAGCCCGTGGAGGGGTGGTTGAACAGGAGCCTGTGAAGAGGGCTGGTTGAACAGTAGCCGGTGGAGTAGCGCGCGGTGGAGGTTGGATGAATAGGAGCCCGTGGATGAACAGTCACAGGTGGAGGCTGGAGGGGGTCGACGGTGGATGAACAGTAGCTCGTGGAGGCTGGAGGGGGTCGATGGTGGAGAGCAACAGTATCCCGTGGAGTCCCGTTTTGCGGCACGCCACACACCTCCCAATGAACAGGACCCCCGTTTCGACCGTAGCGCTCCAACACAAGTCCGTTTTGTCCGTTTTGCAGTACGCCACACCCCTCCCGATCAATAGGACCCCCGTTTCGACCGCAGGAGGTCTGTTTCCTCCGTTTTGCGATACGCCAGACCCCTCCCGATCAACAGGACCCCGTTCTGAACGTAGGAGGTCCGTTTCCTCCATTGTGCGGTACGCCAGGCCTCGTTTCCATCGCCTGTTCCGTCCAAGCCCTCCCGATGAACACGACCACACATTCCGTTCCGACCCAGCCGGTTGGCTCCCACGCATTCCGTTGCCTCCCCATGAACACGACGCATTCCGTTGCCTCCCCATGAACACGAGGCATTCCGTTGCCTCCCCATGAACACGACGCATTCCGTTGCCTCCCCATGAACACGATGCATTCCGTTGCCTCCCCATGAACACGACGACGACGTTGTTTCTCCGTTCCGAACCAGCCATGTCAACGAGCCCTTGCTGTACGTATGCGTGAGTAGGCGTTCGAGACCCCACCCGTATGTACACATACGTGGCCGTATTTTATTTCTTGCACCCTGGCTGCCTCTACTACGACACGTGCGCGCCTCTACATCCACCAGTATATATGTACGTACACATTCGTGACCAGAATGACAACGCTACGTAAGCTTCGACCAGGTGGGTCCCGACTGTCAGGCACTTCCTTGCATGCGAAGATGTAGCTGGTGGGTCCTAGCAGTCAGGGGGGCAAAATACGGTGGCTCATCCGGTGGGTCCCCGCTGTCAGGTAGAGGAATAATTATTTTGCACGTGATAAGGAGGCACTTCCTTGCTGCGGCCATGGACCCAGCTGTCAGCCTCTCCACGTACAATCCACGTCCGATGGAAGCCGTTCCTTGACCACGTTGACCACGCCGCGCCAAGAGCACCAGGGCGGTGGACGATGGCGAGGCCTAGGAAGGGGACGACGCGGAGCCGGGGAAGACGTGGCAGTGGATGCCCACGCGTAGAGGAGTACGAGGGCACTGGTTCGCTGTGGTGTGAGGCTGCCATCGCCGCAGAGTAACAGGGGGTGTGGGTGAGTAGAGGGATGGCCTGGCCAGCGGTGGGAGTAGTAGGGTGTGGTGAGGCCTCCGCCGCATCACAGCCGGCCATGGGAGGTAGGAGCATGAGGCACGACCGGCGCCGGTTTGGGCGGATGGAGCAAGAAGACCAGAGGTTGAAGAAGCACTACGGCCGTGGGATGGACATCGTACGGTCACTGGAGCTAGAATCATGCATATTGACTAAGTTGACAAAGCCCTCCGTCCCCGTCAACTTAGTAGGCCCACAAGTCAGCCTACCACTATACTGGGTCCCAGCTAACAGGGAGAGTACATTTTTTTGTCCGTAATAAGGAGGCACTTCCTTGCGTGCGAAGATATAGCTGGTGGGTGCGAGCTGTCAGCGGCGGTAACGTTTTTTTCGCGAAATACAGAGGCCCTTTCAGTGGGTCCCTGATGTGAGGTGGAGGAATCATTATTTTCCACGTAATAAGGAGGCATTTCCTTGCGTGCGGCCGTGGACCTAGCTGTCGGCCTCTCGACGTACAGTCCACTTCAGATGCATGTCAGTCGTTGACCACGTTGACCAGGCCGCGTCGAGAGCACCAGGGCGATGGACGATGGTGAGGCCTAAGAAGGGAACGACACGGAGGCAGGGAAGACTCGGCAGTTGTTTCCCACGCGGAGGGGAGTACAACTGTACGAGGGGTTACTGGTTCGTCTGCTGTCGCCGGAGAATAACAGCTGGTGTGGGTGAGTAGAGGGATGGCTAGGCCAGCGATGGGAGTACGGTGGGGTGGTGAGGCCTGCGCGGCAGCACAGCTGGCCGCGGGGAGGAGGGAGCAGGCAGTACCGTCGGTGGTTGTTTGAGCGGCTGGAGCAGGAAGAGCAAAGATGGAAGAAGCACGACGGCCGTTGGATGGACATCCAACAGTCACTACTTGTGCGTCAACCTTTTTTAGGAAAACCTCAAATCTGTGGAAAACAGCATACAACCCATCTGCCATTATTTCTAATAATTTTCAGCCCATTTGCTAATTCTTAAGGTTTTTTTGGAGCCCATATTCTTTTTGTTAGCATTACAGCCCAAATTGTGGCCACGCTTAAAAAATTATACGAAATTTTGCATATTTCGGTGCGGTCCAAACTGTTTTTAATCCTGAAATTTCAACTCATATTCAAACTGATTTTAAAAATAAATGTATATCAATATAAAATCCAACAAATTCTCCACGCATAAAAATTAATGTAATTTAAAATCTTGAAATGAAAAAAAGATATTTGAAACTAATTGCCGGTTTGATGTGTTTTAAAAATGTACAACCCATTTCTCATTATTGATGGGCCATTTTCTCGGCCAGCCGAATGAAAGCTGTCCTCGTCTTGAAAGATTTGCAGCCCAACAGGGATGACAAAGCGACTTACTTGGAAAATCACAAAAACACTAGGATGTGGCCGTGGACCCAGCTGTCAGCCTCTCCACGTACGGTACTCTTCCGATGGAAGTCGTTCCTTGACCACGTTGACCACGCCGCGCAGAGAGCACCACGGAGGTGGACGATGGCGAGGCCTAGGAAGGGGACGATGCAGAGCCGGGGAAGACGCGGCAGTGGAAGCCCGCGCGGAGAGGAGTACGAGGGTTCACTGTTTCAGCTGCGGTGTGAGGCTGCCGTCGTCGCAGGGCCTGGCCAGCGGTGGGAATAGTAGGGGGCTGTGAGGCCTCCATGGCAGCACAGCCGACCACGGGAGGCAGGAGCATGCGACACGACCGGCGCTGCTTTGGGCTGGAGCAAGAAGACCAGAGGTTGAAGAAGCACTACAGGCGTTGGATGGACATCGTACGGTCTCTGGAGCTACAATCGTTCATATTGACTAAGTTGACAAAGCCCTCCGTCCCCGTCAACTTTGTTGGCCCACAAGTCATCCTCCCACTATGGTGGGTCCCAACTAGCAGGGGGGTATTCATTTTTTGTGCGTAATAAGGAGGCACTTCCTTGCATGCGAAGATATAGTTTGTGGGTCCGACATGTTAGCAGGGGGAATGTTTTTTCGCAAAATACAAAGGCCCATCCGGTGGGTCCCAGCTGTCAGGTGGAGGAATCATTATTTTGCGCATACAGTCCACGGCCGATGGATGTCGTGCGTTGACCAAGTTGACCAGGCCGCGCTGAGAGCACCATGGTGGTGGACGACGGCGAGGCCTGGGAAGGGAATGACACGGAGCCGGGGAATACTCGGCAATGGTTGCCCACGCGGTGGGGAGTACGAGGGTTTACTGGTCCGGCTGCCGTCACCGGAAAATAATAGGAGGTGTGGGTGACTAGAGGAATGGCCTGGCCAGCAATGAAGTAGGGTGGGGCGGTGCGGCCTGTGCGGCAGCACAGTTGGCCACGGGAGGCGGGAGCAGGCAGTCCCACCGGAGCTGGTTTGGGTGGCTAGAGCAAGAAGATCAGATATTGAAGAAGCAGCACGACCGTTGGATGTTAGAATCGTTTGTGGACTAAGTTGACAAAGCGAAAGTACACGTCAACCTAGTAGACCCACAAGTCAGCCTCCAAATCTGTCCCAAACAGCATACAACCCAAAATTTCTAGCCAGATTCAAATTAATTTTCAATCTAAATATACCTTAATTTAATTTCAATGAAATTTTACCCGCACAAAAGCAATGAAATTTAAAATATCAAAATGCGAAAGAAAACAGTATTTTGGAACTAATTGCCTGTTTGCTGTATTTTTTCATTTTACAGCCCATTTATTATTACTTATAGCCCATTTCTTATTACTTATAGCCCATTTTCTGGGCAAAATGCATCCCTCCTCGTCTTGGAAGATTTCCTGCCCAGCAGGGCGTAGAAAAGCAAGTAGGCCTACGTTGGTTATTCTGCAAAAAACAAAATAGCTGGCTAGCAATTTTCAGAAAGGAAAAAAACAAACTGGGCTGGCCATGTGCTAAACATATGAAATAAAAGCCTGGGCTAGACGGGCCATGGGTCCCGCACAACCCAGTTGATACCCTTCTCCATCCCGAAAAAACAAAATTACTGCGCGCGCTGCTGGGTCCCTACTGTCATCCTCACCATGTACAGTCATCTCCTTATTCCTCTCGGTTGTTGACCATGTTGGCAACACCGGGGGGCGGCGCCGCGGTGAGCGAACCAAGGCGGAGGACGATGGTGAGGCCTCGGACGGGAACGAACAGGAGCCGGGGCAGATCACAGCCAGCCGTGGGAGGCGGGAGCAGGCGGTCCCGCCCACGCTGGTTTGGCTTTGGCGGCTCGAGGAAGAAGAGACTGATGAAATGCAATAGATGTTGAATGTCAATCCAACAGTCAAGGTTGGCACAATCATTTTGTTGACTAAGCGGACACCAAGTAGCATACTTTTTTATATATAGGAAGAAAACTGCGAGGAAAATGCGTTCGTCTGCCGTCCTCCTCACAGGGAACGTTCACCACATAAGTGACTAGAACCCTTGGTTTTCAACCGAGAGGTCTTGGGTTCGAGTCCCAGGAACTCTCAATTTTGTCCTCCTTCCTTCCTCGCAAAAAAGGGAAAGAAAATCAAAGACTTGGGAAGGCGTATAGAACAAGCTAGTGTACCAGCAATGAGACGTTGCCGAGTTTTAGAAAAAAGAAAGATGTGCTCCTGTAGCTGGTTCGAATCCAAACCTAGACTATGACTATATATGGTGCTATGCTACTCTGCAAGTAATGAAACTGACATATCCAACGTTCACTTCTCCTCTTCTCTACTTACTCTGCCTAGCATCGGAAGCTATGGCCACAGCAACCATTTCCACTGGCTGCTCGTCCACCTGCTCTTCAGCGGGCAACAACCAGATATGCGCCAAGTCGCAACCCGTACCATCGCCTGTGGGTCTCATCACACCCTCGCCGGCACGCGCACCGCAGCCGATTGCTCATCACAACCCGCTGCCATTGATGTGGTGCCACTGCTGCAAATCACGGAGAGTCATCCGTCACGTCTCAACCACAATCCGCAACCCTGGCCGAGTCTTCTACAAATGCCCGAATCATGGGGTAATAATATGTTTAAGTGTTGTTCTGCTGCTTTCAGTTGCTGATTTTTTTAATAGTTTGGTTGATGATCTACCAATTTGATTCGTGCAGAAAAGGGAAGATTTGTGTGATTTGTATTTCTGGGAAGTTGCTGATGTGGGAGAATGCAACTATGCTGATTATTTGGTTAGCCGAGGAATCCCAATACCAGCAGGTTGGGGTGTTGGACAAGTAACTAAAGGAACGGCAGAAGCAGAAGATGCAGAGCAGAAGCTTAAAGATGCAGTTCCTCTGATCATGGCCAAGCAACAGCTATTGAACGGCCTTGACAGCAATGAGGAGATGAAAGAGCTTGTGAAGATAATGGGCAAAATCGATGTGCTCTGTAGGATGATTGTCTCTTTATTTGCAGTGTATGTAGCACTTGTGATGTATTCAGTGGCTATGACATGAGCACTTTGCTGAAACTAGTAATGAATGAAATCTGTGTAGCAGGCTGGGCGTAGTGTTGTTAACATATAATGATTTCTATTGACGAAAATCAGGGGGTATCCCCTTTTGCTCATACAAATAAATAAATAGCAGAGGCCCTGTTGGGTCAGCTTTGTTCTCATTCGAAGACGTCGAGCAAATTGCAGTCCAACAGCAAACTATGTCATCAAATTCAAGTTTCACGGCCAAAAATGAATACAATTAAACAACAATGTCATCATGTTTTAGTTGTCATACAATAACCAAACACAAATCAGCATACATAACAAGTGATGTTCTCACAGCAAAGTAATAAACAACATGTTCATCAGGTTTCAGTTGTCATAGCAAACACAATTTCACATAGTAGATAAAAAAATGTCTTATGACAGGCAAATACAACAAAAGCAATGTAATCATCATCCGCAGCAGCAGTGTCAACATCTTCGCCATGTGTATCATTCTGAATCGTAATTCCCCACGGTGTCATCTTCTTCTTTGTCCTCAACGTCCTCGAACGTTGGCTTCTTCTTGATCAACTCTTGTATGTCCACAGCACGACAGGCAATCTTTTCGCCGGCGTCATTGACGTGATGGTTCTCAAAGATATTAGGAACATCTGTGTTATCTTGTACATCAGGAGCAGTGTAAGCATCATCTTGTTGTGCAACTTCATTAAACGAATTCCTTTGCTCAAACCTTTGCAATACTCTCCAGTCATCGCTACGTGCAAATGTGTCTTCCAAGAAAAATATCTGTGTTGCTTGATTTGCCAAAATAAAAGGCTCGTTGGTCTGGTACGCCGCCTTGACATTGATGGATTTGAAATAATCATCAGCTCTGGGTTTTGCGATCCTGGAAAACAGGTTATACCAACGAGAGCACAATAGAACCACACACCGATGATCCTCGAAACTAGAGATATACTACAACTGAATAATGTCTGTTATGTTAGCATACATTTCAATTGTCTCTTTGTCATACATATCCGTTCTCATGATGGCACTGTTTTGTGTCTTCCTGCCTTCGTCTCGTGCAAGGGTGTTGTAGCGCACATATCCAACAACGCAAGATTCATAATGTCTTACCCGAGTATCAGGACCCATTGCTAGTGAGTAAAGGGCATCATCAACTGCCTTCCCATCATCCCGCATCTTCTTAACCTATGGTTAGAAAATAGACAAGCTAATCATCTTATGTACTCAATATATTAAAAAACTGACAGTGCACTTCAAAAGCTTACATGGTTCTTGAACCATTTCGCAAATCCTGCCATAACCAGTTTGTCAATGTTTCTTGGATTTTGCAGCAGTAACTCCTCTTTGTAGATGCTACACAACATAGTGATCGCGTCAAACATCTAAATATACAAGAATGTGCTGCAAGTTTAGTAGATTACGATGTATAAGCTGTAGTACTACACTTACTTGATATAAGGTAGTATCTCAGGACAGTTATTTAACACATACCAAACCATTTTGTCCAAATCTTTAGGTTTGTCCTCTTGTCGACTCTTTCCTATAACTCGAACAAAATAATCGAAAACATTGAGCTCGGGATTGTCTTCACCCACCTCTTTGCTAAGCTGATCAGCTGTTTCAATGTATTTTGAGCAGAATGTCAACGCTTCTGTAGCAATGTAGGCCTCTGCAATGGAACCCTCGGGTCTAGCTCTGTTCCTAGCATAGCCCTTGAAAGTGCCTAGCTGCCTTTCAATAGGGTACATCTAGCCATACTGTACTGGACCTCTAAGTAGTGCCTCATCAGGTAGATGAATAGCCAAATGCACCATCATATCAAAGAAGGTTGGAGGATATATCTTCTCAAGGTCGCATAGGATAGTTGGTATCTTGTCTCTAAGACGCTCCAAAGCATATATCCTGATATTCCTACTGCAGAGTTCCCTGAAGAATTGTCCCAACTCTGCAACTGCTCTGTATAAGTCAGGGCGGCCCAATCCTCTAAGGATAACAGGTAAAACCCTTTGAAGTAGGACGTGGCAGTCATGAGTTTTCAACCCTTGTACCTTGTTTCCATCTGCACTGACTCTCCTTTCAGGGTTGGAAGCAAATCCATGTGGGAATCTCACACGTGACAGGACCTCGCAGAATTCTTTTCTTTTTACCTTGTCCAAGACGTACACAGCTGGTGCCATATCCCGTGGTTTACCTTCATCTTGCACCTGCAAATCCTTTCTGATACCCAGGTGTGTCAAATCAATCCTAGATTTTAAGGTATCTTTCGTCTTGCCTTCAATATTAAGAAGTGTGCCGATAATGTTGTCACATATATTTTTCTCGATGTGCATCACATCAAGATTATGCCTTAGATCCAAATCTTTCCAATACTCCAAGTCCCACAAAGTGGACCTGCGGGTAAACAATAATCTCTCCTCTACCCTGCCACACTTCCTTTTCCCGCTACAATTACCAGGATGGTTTCCTGGTGTAATATGCCTGACCTTCTCTAATTCTACTTGCAACTCATTGGCGGTGAGCCTGTTTGGTGCATCACGGTTTTCATGCTTTGCATTGAACACATGTCTTTGGTATTTTCTAGGATGCGGCTTGTCCTTGGCAAGGAAACGGCGGTGTCCAATGTAACAGATCTTGCTAAGTATTGTGTATGACATCGGATTCCTGTCACAGCGAACACATGCATTGTAACCATGTGTCGTTCGCCCTAACATAGTGCCCAAATCCGGATAATCATGGATGCACCAAATTATAACAGCACGCAGAAAGAAATCAGCTGGTGGGCTGCTATATAGGTCTCGAGTGAGAACACCCTTCCATAGCTGTTCAAGTTCCTCCACAAGAGGCTCCATGAACAAATCAAAATCCTTTCCAGGACTTTTTGGACCTGGGATGAGCAAGGCCATCATGTAGTTTGATTCTTTGGTGCAGACATTTGGTGGCATGTTGTAAGGGATAACAAGCACTAGCCACATGCTATATGTGGTGCTCTGGTGGCCAAATGGGTTAAATCCATCTGAAGCTAAGCCAAGTCTAATGTTTCTCAGGTCAGCAGCAAACTCTTTGTGTTTATCATTGAAGCTTTTCCACTCACTACCATGAGATGGATGGCTCACTACATTTTGATCTCTGTACTCCTCGTTCCTAGAATGCCTCAGTACATCCTCTCTTGTTTCAGCATCATGAAACAACCTCTGCAATCTTGGTGTAATTGGAAAATATCTCTGAACATTATGAGGAATCCTCTTCACAGCATCGCCATCTTTCCATCTTGATGATTTGCATTTCGGGCATTCACTTAAGTTGGCATAATCCTTCCGGAACATAACACAATTATTCTTACAAACATGGATCATATCATATCCAATTCTAACTGCATGAAGGAAATTTTTCATTTTACTGTAGGTGTGTGGCAGCTCAGATGCATCTAGGAAAGATTCGTGGAAAGCAGCCAACATCGCATTGAATGATTTGTTGGTCATCCGCTCAGATGTCTTCAACTGAAGAAAGGTGACCATAGCTGAGAATACTGACAGCTTATTTCCTGGGGTGACAGCAACGTTGCATTGTTCCAACATGCGGGCCCACCGTTTTTCTTCTGCAGGTGAAAGTTCGCGGAATGCACGAGCATTTTGTAGCATTGTTTCAATGTTGGCCAAACTCACTGGCTCTGCCACCACCACCTCCTCCTCCTCTTCCACCTGAGCATCAGGCAGATCAAGATGGTGATCTGCTGCTTCCACGTAGTCAATAACATTGACATTCACAGCTTCACCATGATGAACCCACCTACTATATGTGACCGACATCCCATACAAGTGTAGATGATTTTTGCACAGTTGACTGGGGTCAGAGCACATCTAATTTCGGACCACCGTACTTAGCTCTGATAAAGTTCATGAAGTTTTCAACCCCCTCGACATATGTAGCGGAGAATCTTCGAGAAGAAGTTATCCAAGTCCTGTCCATCTGTTAGACATACAAATTAGTTCTGCTACTAGATACTACAGGAAAAACATATATGCTTTTTTATGAAGTCCAGAAAAAATACCAAGGTCGATGTCTAAAGCTATGGAAAGATATTTGGACGAGCAGATCTAAGTAAAGAAATATATGTAAAGCTAATTCAGTAAACAGATTTGAGTGCCAAATTATGGCAGGCTGTTTCAGCAGTCAATGAGGTCGAGCACACAGCCATCGAACTATCGAAGGCAATCGCAGCAACAAAGATCGAGTATAAAACGGTGTAGAGCTATTTCAGCTAACAGATTGGCTACTAGACCATGGCAATCTACGTCACAATAAATATATGGCAGGATATTTTAGCAACTAATCGGTCTTGGCAAGCCATCTCAGCTAAGCAGATTGAGTGCAGAACAGGGCAAGGAAGCTTCTTAAGCAGAGCATATTGTCAGTAAACTACTTCGGCAAACGGTGAGATTAATAGCGTCTATCAGCTAACATTCAGCACTACACCGACATGAACGGGGCCTCAGTCTAGAATGCGCGTACCATGGGAGAAGCTGACAGCCGTGCGTCTCCACACGAACATCGCCAGCGGTGGCGGCGCTGACCGCCGTGCGCCTCCACAAGAACATAGCCAGAGGTGGCGGCGCGGCTAGAGGACGGCAGTCTACGAGAGCATACTGTGGGAGCGAGAGGATCGCCAAACCGCGGCGCCGACGTATCGACGCGGCGGGGAGGGAGGCTTTGGCGGAACAAATGGAGAGGAGGGGGACAAGGGGGAGGGGGTTTGGGGAATATTATTGGCTAGTTGGCCGAAGGGCGGTTGAATCGGATTTGGGGGGGAATTTTTGGGTGTGGGGGGGGAGGATTTTCGCGCGGTGGGCGGGGGGAGTTTGGCGCATGGTCGGTTTCTCCGAGTGCAGTCCCACGTGTCAGTGAAGAGGCAAGCTGAAGCGCATTCCGTTTGCATGAGCCGTGTGCAGGACCGAACATGTGTGGGGTGCAATGCGACCACGACAGGAGTGCTGTTAGTGTACCGCATTTTTTCCTTCTAAACTAGGTGCTTCGCCCCCTCAAAAAAATCTGTAGCTTCGCGTGATCCATCGATACTACTACTAGTAATCCGATAATCCCGACTAAAATGGCGCGGCCAGGTCTTTTCCCGCGCGATATGCTGGGGGGTTGGCTTAGTTGGGTTTTTTAGGACGAGTAATGCTACACCTACGTAATCCCAGTTACGTAATTAACGTAATGTGAAACGTGTGAGCTGTTGATTGTAGATTGGGGGAGAGAGGGGCCCACCACCATGAAAATCAGGGGAGGAGAGAGAGAGAGAGGCAATTTACGTTAACCCTTTCGTAGGTTCCCATAGATGTAGAAAGATGTGTCCGATCCTGCAATATAGGTCGTCCGATCTATATCTAACGGATAGGAAGGAAACTATGACAATTTACCCGCACTCCTCTCCACATTTGCAGATAAGGCTTTCCCTCGTTCATCCTTTTCTCCCACAAGATCTTGATCTTCCGTGCAACGCACGGGCATCTTGCTAGTACTCCTACAATATGTATATTATTGTGAAAGTTCATATACACCGGCCGAGATTAATGCAAACACGGCAGATTTTCATTACATTTCGAACTTTTATAGGACAAAAAAATAAAACAAACCCGACCCTAAACCTATTCTACGGCGGCGACCGACGTCCTCCATCTGTGATATCCATGTACGGGGGCGGGGTTTAAGACCCGTGAAGTGAAGGTGCGGTCTCCGGCAAGGAAAAGTAGAACACGGGAGATGGACCGGCCAGTTGGCACACCATGCCCTGCCGCCTCCCATGCCCTACTCATCCTCGGAGGAGTCCCCGACCTCGGCGGTGCAGGACGTTGGACGGCGGCAAGTAGGACGTGTGGCTGACGGTGCTCCCGTCGTCGGCCGCCAGCGTGGCCACCGCTTGTGCGGCGACTTGAGCGAGGGCGGCAACCTCGAGCTCCATCCCCGAAGACAAGCTCTCCCACAGAGCGTTCGCGCTTGCAGTCATGGCGGATGTCGTTCTAGGTAGGAGGAAGATGCGCTATGGTGTGGAGGTTAGCTGGGCGTTGCCCCTTTAAGTAGCGCATTCCGGTGAGGCCAACCATCCGGGTGTGTCATTAAGTCGCCGGAGTTGGTTTCGCGGGAACCGAGCCTCTTAATGACGTCATACGAACGGACAGCATGAATGCGGGCAGCTGGCGCCGGCTGGGAACGCACCGCACGACGGTGCGAGGGACGAGGGTTTTGGTGTCCTAGGGTAGTCAGCTGCGGTCGTGGCAACGTTGGAGATGCCCTTTGCTCACATGCGATCCCCGCATGTCATTGGAAAAGCAAGATGACCCGGCATGGTCTCAGGTCTAGAGGATGCAGTTGGCCGTGCTACACCACTCCGCGGAAGCGTTGCGGCGCCCCGTGCATCCTCGACGAGCCGGGTGTTGGGATGTGTTTGGATTGTGGCCAAAGTGCACCTTGCCAAAATTTTGGTCATGGCCAAAAGATTGGTCTTTGTTTGGATGGTTGCTATTTTTTGGCATGCCAATGAACTCTAGCCAACTCTAGTTCATTTTTCTTGCCAATGTCGGCCAAATCATGGGCAACCAATACCTCAACCAAAATTTTGGTCATGACCCAAAGATTGGTCTTTGTTTGGATGGTTGCCATTTATTTGGCATGCCAATGAACTCTAGCGAACTCAAGTTCATTTTTCTTGCCAATGTCGGCCAAATCATGGGCAACCAATACCTGAACCAAAATTTTGGCTACCCAATGCTTTGATGGGGCAACCTTGGGCAGAAACCAAACATACCGTTGGTCGTGCCATAGCACTAACGCCACCCTCGGCAAACTGAAACCGACCATGTCTAGCGACGATATGAGCGTGTCGCTCACCGCGGTCACCGTATCTAGAGGCGGTGCTGGACCTGCGCCCCATTGTTGGCCCCAATGACCCACATGAACGGTTGTCGGTGGCGAGGAGGTCGTGGGCCAGCTCCTCCATTGGACTAGTCTATGCTAGGTCGTCCCGACGGGTGTGCCCCACATGTCTGTTTCCCTGTTTTCCCGGCCATATTCGAGCGTCAGTGCTTCGCGTTGCGCATTAGGCCTTTCACTATGTAGGCCAAGCGAGACAACTTATTGTTTATTTGAGCCGTTCAAGTATAATCATGTGGCGTTTGCTTATTTCTCATTCCTCTCCAACCCTCTTCTCCATCGATCATGTCGCCCTCCAGTCGAGTCCATCCTCCTGCATGCCTCATTTGAACATTCCTCCAAGTATCATTCGCATGTACCCACCCTAGTCCTCTTTTAATAGATCTCCGGACCCTGAGATGAAATCGAGAGGGAACGAGTGGGGGCACGTGATACCTAAGGCGGATTCAAAATTTTGAACCGGTGATCATAGCATCCGCAAATCATATATAAAGGGTATTCAATGTTCGTTTCGTTTTTGAATGTACAATATACTCCCTCCTATCCTTTCTAGTTTACATATAAGTTTTATGTGTAGTCGAAGTATATCTACTTTGATCAAAAAGGAATCAACATTTAACAACGCCAAATCAATATTGTTAGATTCGTACGTACTCCTAGATTTGTACTCGAGATGGTTTCCAATTTGACTATTGACAAGATTAATAGTACATGAGATGTATAATGTGAAAATTATATCATTGGAAACTCCTTTCACATACGAATTTGACCGTATGCTTTGTGTAAGTTGCATGTCATATATTATTACTCTAACATTTGGTCAAAGTTAGCATCGAAAAATGCATTAGACCCTGTATGCTTTGTGTAAGTTGCATGTCATATATTATTACTCTAACAATTGTGTAAGTTGCATGTCATATATTATTACTCTAACATTTGGTCAAAGTAGTATAATGGAAGTGGATCCTCTGACGTAGGTATCCCTGCCTTACCCTCCCTTTCGGTCACTTGCTGGCGGACCCCATGCTTGCTAGGCCCCGCATGTCAGTTACTCAATGGGTTCGGCCACGTGAGGGGATCCTCATCCATAGTATACTCCCTTTGTTTTTATTTACTCCACATAAAACGGAGGGAGTGGTGGTATAATAAATAACGCAGGCGGGGGAGGGGGAGGGACGTCGGTTTGCTCTCAACTGCGGTCCCACAAGCGAGCGAAAATGCAAGACGAAGCGCGTTCCATTCGGTGAGCGACGTGAAGGGTCCAGCGTGCCGGGCTGCAACACGAACGCGACAAGAGCGATGTACAGTCAAAACCGATTGACCGATTGTCACCGGAACCACTATTAACACCAGAACCTTCGCTGCTCGGCCTATGCCAGCCACTGCCCTAAAACCACACAAAATCTCCAGCCCATTCCCCCACCTTTTGATCACCTAGCCCGCATCAAGCGTCCCCTAGTTCGCCGGAAAGCCATGGTGCGCCGCAAGATCACTTACTACAAGATGCTGACACCGGAGCGCCGCGCAGAAATCGCGGCGGCGGTCAGCGCCACAGACCTCTGTTCCCAAGCTCGCTTTGCGGCGGGCCAATCCCCGAGTTCTCTGGAGCCAAGCTACGAGGAGGAGGAAGCCGATCCAATGTTAATGGCGGAGGTCACGGCGCAGAAGCCCCCGATGGGTATGAGACGATGGACGTCGACTTCGTGCCGGCGTCCGAGTCCCCCATGGTACAGGTGGACCAGCGGTTCAACATGGCGATACTAAAGGAGGACCGGTAGGCAGAGGCTCAAGTCGACGCGGAGCGCGCGCATGCCGCTGCCATCGAGGCTCTCCTGCAGGCGGAATCGGATGTCGTGGATGTGAATCGGGCGGCGGAGGCTCAACTTGAGGCGGAGCGCGCGGATGCCGCTGCCATCGAGGCCCTCCTGCAGGCGGAACCGGACGTCCTGGACTTGAACCGGGCGGCAGAGGCTCGACTCGACGCAGAGCGCGCAGATGCCGCTCTCATCGACGCTCTACTGCAGGTGGAATCGGACATCCTGGACTTGAACCGGGCGGCGGAGGCTCGACTCGACGCGGAGCGCGCGGATGCCGCTGCCATCGAGGCCCTCCTTCAGGCGGAACCGGACGTCCTCGACTTGAACCGAGCTGTGCTCTCGTACGTGCAGAGCACCCGCACCCTCTGCTTGAACGAGTAGCTGGAGGCCGAGGACAACCACAGTGCGGAGACACACGTCGGCAGCGACGGCTGGTTCGCGCCGGCAGCCAAAGATGACGAGGTCGTCTCTTTCCGCGAGCAGTGACAGTTTTTCTTTATGTTGTTGTTTTTATGGATCTTTTGCTGTGTAAAAACATATATTTGTTATGCAAGTCGCCTGACTTGGGTCAGTATACCATTTCAGGCGGTTGGATGAATATCCTACGTCTCCTAACCCTTCTTTCCTTCTTCGTCACCTCTTCTTCTTCCCCAACAGACCACCGCACGGGCCGTACGGATACTCCCCAACATGCGGTTGGGTAAACATACTCTATGAACGAAAATTATGTGTCAGTGATAGGATGGCTGAGTTTGGTGTGTTCACATGCGACAGCACGTGTCAGTGAGTTCCCTTGGTTGTGTTTGCGGCGTGCAGGAGCGACCGTGTGAGGGTGCGGTGTGACCGCGGCGTGCAGGAGCAACCGTGTGAGGGTGCGGTGCGACCGCGATAGCCATGCGCAAGTGTACCTCCTTCTCATTTTGAAAACTTTAGGAAATCTTGGAAAAAATGTGTGGCGAAGTTTGGCAATGCAAGGCCTAGACCCAAACAGGATAAGTACATACATACTACTAGGAGTACTAGTGTTAAAAAAGAAAGGCTGGGTTTTCCTTCGCCGGATTTAATTGATACAAATCCTCATTTCACGTGTCAATTAATGCTTATTTTTTTTCTCCAAAGACCAAAGAGCTAACCATCTCACTCCTCATCGCTTCATTAATGCAGCGCCATGCAAACCAACCTTCTCACTTCCGCATGCATGCAGGGGATATTAATGTCCTTGGTTGCTAACCCTATCAATTTTTCCTTGATTAGTGTTAGTGGCCCTTTGCAAATTTTAATTTTGATATACTGGCCTTGTGTACAAAAAAATGGAGGTAGTAACTATATTTGACTTCCTTCCCCATTGCGGTGACGTCGACGATTTTTTGGTGGTTTGGCGAAGTGCGTTCGACGGAGAACACCATTGAGGGAGACCACGGTAAGTCATTCGCAAGTGTCACCTACAAGCCGAGACAACCGCCTTATTTGCATCCAGGAAGTCCTTACTAGTACTACTATAACTAATGCGGTGAGATGGCTTCTCGAAGAAAACGATGGAGAAGCGGAGTCAGCGAAGAGTGAAATGATGGTTGCTTTGTCCGTGCTTTTGTGATTTGATGCCTCACTGCTTTGTGATTTGTGATAGAAGGGACAGGGGAGTAGACTATGTGCTCTATACTGTACTACATGCGTCCAAGCATGGGAGAAAGAGGAGAGACGTTGCATTTTTCTATTCCTTCAATCAATCAATCAGGGGGCTTCGGTTCCATCTTTTTGGCTTTGACAACACCGTACACAATGGTTCCCACGATGCCAAAAGCTATTTTCACATTTGGTTACACATTGTGGATGCCCTTAATCGTACCACTTGGTTTTGCTCCTGTGTGCTATCTATACAAATCTCAATTATATTGATCTAAAAAATTATAGAGTCGAGATTAGTAAAAAGGAGATAATTTTGCCACGCGGATGGCGGGGGAGGTTTCTTATTTGAGCAATGCTACATCCACGTAATGGTTTACGTAAAGTTACGAACTGATGTGATGTGGGACTATTTGATTGGATTAAAGGAGAGGATTAGGCCCACCCCACCTGAAAATCAGGGGGGGCATATATAGATTAGATGGAAAGTATACGTAGCAGCTACGTATCCCTTTGTAAGTCTAGGATTAGGCTTCTTATTTTCAGAGGACGTTGTCCTGGCGGTTTGCCAACCTCCGCGTCCCACGTGAGGCAGAACAATGGCAGAAGCAACACATGGTTAAGTTGAAGAAGATGAGGGAGAAGCGGATTCAGCAACGAGTGAAGTGATGGTTGCTTCGTCCCTCCAACTTAACTCCGGGAAAGGTGCAGCTTTGTGATCTGATGCCTCATTGCTCATTACTACGCCGACACCAAGACTGGGGTGCTTCATCCCGGCTGCTCTGCACTGTATTCCGGTATGGCACATGGACCCGGTAGCTTGATGTCCCACATGTCGGCGAAAGGGACTAGAAGATTTATGAAAGCGAGCGCTCCACTCTTACGAGGGAGGAGTAGACTACACGACGGCCCACTGAACTGTCACTTGTACTGTATAGTACTATAGTTTTGCTGTTTCGCACGATCCACCGATACAAACACGATTAAACAGGAAAGGGCAGGATTTTTCCCGCGCTGTAGATGATACTGGGCATACATTTCAAAGGCAATTTTAATGTATGCAAACTGAATAATTATAAGTAACAATATGATATCTAGTAAAACTAAAAACACATATGATTTATTGTGTTAGAGTGTAGTAGTAGTGCTGTATTGCATAGTTGTTAGATGTAACATGCGAGAACGTGTAGAGATGTAGTTTTGGAGGGCCTACAGACAGAAAAGCGTAATACGGTCACCGAACTTCAGAATAAGCTGATTACGGTCACTATATACGTTTTGCGGCGATTATACGGTCACTTGCTCACAGCTCAGCATCAGATTGCACTCTGTTGACCGGGCAAATAGTCTATGTGGCGCCATGTTGACTAGTTAAATTGACCACATTCGTTGTGGGTCCCACCTGTCAGTTCGCATAGGCAAAAGGTCAGATAAACACAAATTTACGCAGGTGCGACAAGGCTCCAACCCGTGCGCGGGAATCACCTGGTTGTGTATGTGTCTGTCAGGGCCTGATGTGTGCGCATGCACGTGTAGGTTGAGCACTGGAGCGTGAGAGTGTGTGTTGGTCGTGTGGTGTACTGGTGTGTGCATGCATGCGTGCGTGTGTGAGTGTGAGTGTTGCGTGCGTGCGTGCGTGGATGTGTGTGTACATGTGAGTGTCGCGTGCGTGCGTGGGTGCATGTGTTTGTGTTAGTGTTGCGTGGATGCAGTTCGTGTGCATGCGTGCATGTGTGTATAATCACCACACCAGCTCCTGTGTGTTAAAACAGACGACACAGCATACCAATACAAGGCCACCTTGTCCGTTGTGCCCGCTGTCATGACTTCGAACCACCGTCCAAATATTTTTTTGTTGTTTGTTTTCATTCTTACTAGCAAGATGCCCATGCGTTGCATGTAACATCAAGATGCATTTGTATGACTTGTTTATCTTGTGAGAGAAAAGGATGAACAAGGGAAGGCCTTATTTGCAAATGTGGAGAGTTGTGTGGGTACCTTTTTGCAAACTTGCCATAGTTTCTTTCCTATCCGTCAGATATAAATCGGACGGCCTATATTGCAGGATGGCAGGCACACCATCATCACCAACTCTGTTTTTTATAAGAGTGTATTTTATGTATTTTATAAGAGTGTAGATGTAGAGTAGATACA
Source organism: Triticum urartu (assembly GCF_003073215.2). Classification (NCBI taxonomy): domain Eukaryota; kingdom Viridiplantae; phylum Streptophyta; class Magnoliopsida; order Poales; family Poaceae; genus Triticum; species Triticum urartu. Next base: position 304,110,450 of record NC_053027.1, read on the forward strand.
AGTCGACAGGTGGGCACGATGGTAGTGAGATAATGTGATGCAACACTAGAGGTGCCACGTGGAGCGTTTAACTGGTCAACTAGTCATGTCATGAGCAAATACAGAGTTGTACGGTGAGCCCGTGACTGCATAATAACCACTAAACGTAAATGGTGACCGTAATGAGTGGATTCTGAAGTCCAATGTACGTATCGTGCTTTCGCTTCAAATACAATGATCGTCATTGCATACATCGCGAGAGAAAGATGAAACATGCGTGAATTTTTTCTAGGGGCTTACTTTTAGAGGACCTGGAGATAGTTTTGTGTGCATACGTGAAAGGGGCGTACAGGGGGGTATGTGATGGAGAGAGAGATGATCTTCGTTTCTCTTTATTATGACTAACTTTGTATATAGTATAAAAATATACAAATTCACAGTGCGGAATAAATATCACTGTGGGCACCATGCAATGCAAATTAGCGTTCGTACTCCTCCATATAACTTTGTAATGTTGTATGTATGTAGAAACTCTAAAATGATTTTTTGGCCACACTTTATTCAAAAGGAATGTTGTATGCGAAGTAAACGTGAAGAGAGGGGTTTTTTAGATCAATGGGGTACGTGATGTAACATGTGTGAATGTGTAGTTGATGCATTTGGCGGGGCCTAGAGAGGTATGTGTGTGTATTACGTATTCGAGAGAGGCATGGATAGAGGGGCCGGGGGGGGGGGGGCGTGGGAGAGATAGCACGAGAAATGAGAGTGGTCTAGAGAGAGAGACGAATATGACGTCACGACAAGAGATTCCATTCCCTTGAGTGTGTATATGCAAGGGGGGAGGGAATAGAGGCACCAGGAGAAATTTTCTGTGTGTGTGGTGTTTGTATTGGTATGTGTGGGTGTGAGAATATAATGAGACGTGGGGGCAGAGGGTGTGTCACCGCGTGAGGTCCGGTGGGTCGAGGTGAGGCCCTTCGTTCAGTTCCGTCCTGCGCCACATTGGTCGGCCCGTGATGCATTTAGGAAGACCCATGGATGACTAGTCGTACAAGACAAAGATAGTAGAATTGTGAAGGACTCTGTGTCCACTGACAAAGCCGGCTAGGATTTGTAACCCTAGGTTCTCGGACTAAGGTAACCCCTTTATCTCTGATATTACTATTCATCCAACCTAACTTTAAGGGGCATCCTACAGAATGCTTTGCTAGAATCATACTCGTCGATTAGGAAGAGAGGTGTGAGACAATGCGTGAGAGATAGGCGTAAAGATAATGTGTTTACATGAGACATGTAGGCAGGTCCATGTATATAGAAAGGGTCGATGAGGATTGTGCGTGTGTATGTTTGCGAGAGGAAGAGTGCTTGTGATAAAGGTTAGTGAAAACAGTTGTAAATGGTTACGAGAGGGAGGGAGGGTTATATCTAGAGCATGTGTGCGAGAAAGACACCTCGGGAGAGAGTGTGTGAGCATGTGTGAGAGACCGCCGATGGAGAGTGAAACTACACATAAAAGACTGCTCTACACATTGACTAAAGATATAAATTGTATCCAAATATTAGGATGGGATCATGATATTTGCAATTCGCGTAAGCAGCGGTCATTGATCCATCAGACATCTAGATTCTATCAAATATGAGCATGTCTATGTTATTATTCGACACAATTGATCCACATAGTTAGTACTTTGAACTCCAGACAATGCATCGCTTTAGCAATCGAATATGAACGTGAGTATAGTTCTTGTTGTGTGTGTAAAGCACATTATACATACGAAAGTTACACAATGGACATTATAAATAGCTACTACCTATGAACTAGCATACATTTGAATTCAACTTAAGGTGGTTTAAAAAAATCAAATTCAACATGATGTCCATTCAATTATTTGAATTTGATATCATGGCATTTGTAAACCATACCTAAATTATGGGGGCACCAATGTTTGCTCTGATTTTGTACATAATAGCATATGTAGTCGTGTACAAAATAGATTCAAATTTAGCTCCTCCATTCCAAAATAATCATAGTTATAGGATTTTCAAGTGTCAAAATTTCAAAAAGAAGCGGATAATTTAATGAGGTTTTCAAACATACAAGGTCAAATATAACGTTGTATATTTAGGTCAATCCTCATAGTTCAAGAGTACTCTAAACGTGAATGCTTGTGTTTCAAAATTTCGAACGAAGCGCCAAAAGAGCCTCTACTCGCCCGAAACCGCGTGAGACCAATGTTTGGTAGTACAAGGAAATTACTTTTCTAATAACTCCGACCCGTGAAACCTACCGGCCCTACGTCCAAAGGTCTAAACCGGGGTAGGTTTGTAGCTTCATCTAGACGCCACGCAACCGCATCCGAAAAACATTCATACACAATGGCCGCCTAAGCACACATGCGCGCGGCCGAAATCGCTCCCGCCCACTATTTGGGACACCTGGGATTACCATCCTACCCCCGACCCGCAGTAGGTCCGAAATTTAAGAGGGGGGCAAAGTTTGTACTTTCCCCAAATTTCAAACAAGCACGTCCCATTTCTGTTCAAAAAAGCCAAAGACAAGCGCGTCCCAGACCGAAACATGGTCCCCCCACCCGTCTGATTCCCCATTCGTACTCCATGGGCGCCAAAACTACCTCTCCACCAGCCGCGAAACCCCAGCGTGTTCCGTCCGCCACCCCATCCCACCCATCAACCGCCGCCCTCCTCCATCACGACGGAGCCGATACCCCGACGTCGTCGTCCACCGCAACCTCAACTGCAACGCTCTCCACGGCTAGTAGTTGAAGCCGAGGCCGAGCCGTCCGTACCCGAGCCAGTTCAAGCACGCCGTCCTGCGCCTCACCACTGCCGCTCCAACTTCGCCACCCTCCACCGCACCGGAGCTGTTCCTGCTATGGCATCCTTCGCCGCCTCGGATCTGCTTCCCCTCCGCCAACATACGGCCACGATAACACAGTCAACAATTTGGCCATGGGTTCGTCCAAGCCTGGACCCTCCAGAACATCGGTTTCCCCGGTAAAAAGAAGAAAACCGGCGCGACATGTGAGGTGACCACACCGGCAACCGAAAAAGGTACTCCTCTTCCCTTATTCATGCAAATCTTACGTCTCTGCTTGCACAGTATTCATCCCACAGAAGACACTAGTTGACTGCTTCTTCTTGATACTAGATGTTCCTAGTAAATCGCGATGCACAAGGTTTCTCCTCATATACTATTTCACCTTAGCTAGAGGTCCGTCGCCCCCCTGAATTTCAATTTTCTGGCCACTTGATTCCAAATTAACGGAAGCATTCCCCGGCGTAACAGGCTCTAGTACGCCTATTACGCCGGGGAAGCAGCGCCTTGGTGTTTATCTTAGGGGTGTGTGCGGCCTAGAGCTACTGGCACCCGATCTGGAGGTCGGCCGGGATTAATGGGATGGCATGGGGGCGCTGCCAAGCACGGCGGTGGTGTGAGGTCGATGGGAGGGCAGGGCGGCGGAGGCAGGGTTCTGGGCCGGTGACTGGCGGGAGGTAGACGAAGGCCATCTTCCCGTTCCTTATAGATCGGACGGTTCATTAAAAAAATCGACTGACCTATATATTTTCAGTCGACTGTTATCTTAGATATGACCACATGTGGTGGTGTGCTGGAGGAGTACCTGCATTTCCTGTGCTCATATATTACAAAATCATACAAAGTAGAATCTAATTTTGTTTGCCATGCAATGTTGTAGAGCTATCATATGTCTCCTGTCATTTATTTTTCAGCCACCTGCTATCTGCTACTTTTACAGTGCACTAGTTCTGCACACACTTCACCCTTACTCTCACTGTTGTGTTTTTATGCAAGGGTATTTCACACTCTACTGCCATGAGAGAAGACAAAAAGAAAAGAGAGAAGTCGCTCTAGTTTGGTGTGCGGCTAGGCAAGACTCGTTTCAACGCTTTAAAGGGTGCAGTGTCAGCAGATGGAGACGGGGAACGTAGCTCTGGAGTTGATGACCTCGCTCGCAATGAACCACCATCCCAGGTGCTTGCTTTAACTTCGCGGTGTCATATGTGGTTGCATGTTCCATATGGTATCTAGCTTGTATTCGAAAGGCCAAAGTCGATAAGATAAGGAAATATATTTTTTTACATGAACCACCATCCCATGAGCACCAGAAGACAAATAGCTAGTCAGGGCACTGGCCGAGCCAGTGACAAGCCCAGGAAAGATAGGCATCACCTGGAAGCCAACTAAAAAGCTGCGATGGTGGCGAAGCAGCCCGCCTCCCACCAGGCTCTCAGGTCCTAGATGATCATGCCCACCACTCCAGCTGGATGTCTAGCTTGTATTGCTTCCAATTTGGTTAAATTGCATCTGCTTAGCTTACACGTTATACCTTTGAATATGACATGCCTTTCTGTTTTTGGTACATACTAGTACATCTGTGTATTAACCATGTTCTTACATCAAACTAATGTTCTTGTGCATCCCTCAACAATCAATTATGATGAGGCAGGTAGGCAAGGGGACTGCTCCTAATTTAAAGAATGCAACATCAGCCTCCCGACATGATTCTCAAGAAACAGAAATGCTAGATGAAGATAGTGAACGTAGCTCTGTAGTTGATTACAACATTTCCCCTACACTAGCATCGCAGGTGCTTGCTCTAACTTGGCAGCATGATATGTGGTCGCATGTTGCATATGGTGTCTAGATTGCAATTCTTCCAATCTGGTTAAACTGCATGTGCTAGTCTGCTTAGCTTATACATTATACCTGTTAATGTGACATGCCTTCCTGTATTTAGTACATAGTACATCTGTCTATTAAGCATGTCCTTACATAAAACTATTGTTTTTTTGTATCCCGCATCAATCAACATGACGAGACACCTTTAGTATATGCAGTCGATATTAGTTGCATCTTTCATATGATTTATAGCATGCGCTGCTTCTAATTTGTTGGAATTCCATTTATGATGGGACGCTTTTAACTTGGTAGAGTCATATTGGTTGCATCTTTCATGTGGTGTCTAGCTTGCATTGCTTCTTATTTGCTGGAATGGTTTCTGCTTAGTTTACACAAACAGTTGTGAACATGCCATGTCGTCCTGTTTTTCGTACATATTCCATCCCGGTATCATGTGTTTGCCTTACATCAAAGTAGTGATTGTCAGTATCACACATGAATGAGTTCTGAAGAGAGAATTTTATTGCTTTTTCTTGTCGGTTTTACTTGACAATTCAAAATCAATAAAGCGGAAGGAAGTTAGCAAGGCAACGGATAAAGGTGCTCCTTTCGAACGGAGGGCCTGTGAAGTTTCTACTCCTCCACACCCCCAAGATGATTTCCAAGACAACACATGCATATACACTCAACAAAACTGTGTTTATGATGAGCACGTCTCCCCTAGTGCAGCATCACCGGTGCTCCCTCTAACTTGGCACTGTTATATGTGGTTGCATGTTATGTGTGATGTCTGGCTTGTATTGCTTCTAATTTTGTTGAATTCCATCTGCTTACTTTACACATTATACTTGAATAAGACACGTGTTCCTGTTTCTAGAACATACAATATCTGTCTATCACACCATGTTCTTACATCAAATTACTATTGTTGTGTAACCTGCAACAATCACTTATCATAAGACACGTTTGACTTCGGAGTGTGATATAGCTTACATCTCACATTCTTTTCTAGCTTGTATTACTAATTTGCTGAAATGGCACTTATGACGAGACAGTTTTAACTTGGTAGAGTGCTATTCGTTGCATCTTTCATATGGTGTCTAGCTTTCATTGCTTCTAATTTGTTGAAATGCCTTCTCCTTAGTTTACACATCATAAGCTGTGAATATGCAATGTTGTGAATATGCAATGGCACTAATGACGAGAGACCTCTAACATGGTAGTGTGATGTTGTTTGCATCTTGCATATGATTTATTTCTTGTACTGCTTCACATTTTTTTAAACGCCATTTATGATGAGACACTGTTAACTTGGTAGAGCGATATTTGTAGGATCTTTCATATGGTGTCTACCTTCCATTGAATTACTTCTAATTTGGTGAAATGTCTTCTTCTTAGTTTACACATCATAGTTTTGGTTATCTCTTCCGTCCTGTTTTTCATACATATTATATCCTCCTATCATGTGGTTGTCTAACATCAAAGTTCAGTTTGTCTGCATCATGCATCAATTTGTTTTGAAGAACTAAATTGTTATTCGTTTTTCTTGTCGGCTTGACTTAACATGGCATAGAGAAAGAGGAAGAAACACAGAATGGCAGGGAATGAGAAGTGGATGAATCCTGCAGATTTTGCTGGTACTGATGGTGCAATAGAAGGTCAAAGTCCAGCAGAAAATTCTACAAACAAGGCATCCCATGGTACACGAGTTGCAAAAAAAGACAAACATAAACAAATAGCTGCCACCAAACAAGCAGAGACAGCCCTAGTTCTTGCAACACCTAGCACAGTACTACCAGCTGCACGGCATACTCATGCGTCAACTGAGCTAGCAGCACGTTCCCAAGCTCCCTTGCCACCTAACACTACTTCCCAAGCACTCTTGACACAAGACGAGTTGGCAATATCAGATGAACCTTGTGAGCTTCAACAGCAAGAAGGTAGTTGCTGGAGTCAAGTTACAGTTGCATGCTTCTTTATATGTAGTCTCACAGTTTGATGTACACTAACAATTCCTATGTTTGTTGTTGGACTAGCACCTAGGTGCAAGAGGAAACAAACATCAGGGATAATGCTCGATAGGTTAACTAAATCTAGAGGATGAAGAATGGAAATCCATTTTGAGGCAGGTTTAAAAAGGCCACATGATGCTACAGAGTCAGCCAAGTTAGTATCAGAGGCAGCGGTTGCTATTAGGTGTCATGTACGTATCCTCCCAACATGGATTCAGTACAGGAATGACAAAGACGAAACCCAGTTCAACATCTTCCTCGACCATTTATCTGTAAGTATGGTTACATATGGAAACTAGTAATATCGTCTTGCTCTCTCCAATACTTTCTAGGTTGCTGATAATGAGACTCCCATAATTTTCAACAGATGAGGTTCAAGTTGGATAGCCAAGATGATGCAACCAGACAAGCTTGCACCCATGTTTTCAAGTCTACTCTGCGACAGTATTGGTATAACTTGAGGAAAACTCACTTTGAAGGCAAGGCTAACAGTGAACTTGCCCAAACATCTCCAGTGGAAAATATATCTGATGAAGACTGGAGAGGCCTCATTAAACACTGGTCCGATCCGAAGTATCAGGTACATTATATATATGTCATCAGATCACATGTTGAAGTCCTATTTACGCATGTGCCACACAAATCTATCTTCTTGTAGGTGAACTGTTCAAAGAACAAGGCCAACCGTACGAAAGTGAAATTCCAACAGACGACAGGATCTCGTAGCTATATTGCACACTGCAAGGCTCTTGTAATTAGCTGTTGTTTCACTCTTTTCGCTGTACCATATTATCAGATCTATATTGACTTGTTCCAGATGTAGAGGAAAGCCCGCGAGGACCAAAAAGTACCTGAACCAAATGTTGTGGAAATCTTCAAGGACTGTCACACCAGCAAGAAGAAGGGCATGACTACACCAGTCAAAGCCGCTGTTGTAAGTCCTTAATCCTCATGCCTTTTAACTACTACTTACTCTGACTTGTGCCTTGAACTGCATGGTTTGCATCCAATGTCTATTACTCTTTTCAATTTTATACACAATTGTCTTAGCGTATCATTGCACCTTACAAGGTTTAAAAGAGAGGAGTGATGTTCCTTTGATCTTGACCCATAATCTAGTTCCGTGCTGGACTTGCCCACACAATGTTACAATTGCATGTTTGTCTGTTCTCAGTTGTTTTGTGATATGAATGATGTCATACTATGCTTACCGTATTATAATCTTTATCCTTAGCCCTCAATACAATGTGAAGAAATAGACAATACATTAGCGATGGTACATGGTCATATGTTTGGAACCTAGTTTTATTATGTACTTTGCAATAAAATACAACTAATATTTTACATGGGTTCACCAGAATAAGTTCTGTATATAGACCAAAGCTATTTTATTTGGTTTTGCTGCCTCTTTAATATCTTCTGTTCTGGTACTACTAATGTAAAACCTCAACTTTTCAGCGAGCTATGGAAAAAATGGTGGAACCGCCACCTTCTGAAGGTGGCAAGGCAACTATAACCGCAATGTCACCTCTTGCTGCAGTGAGTCAGTACCTGTCCACTAACAGTGCCAAAAGCACGTTCCTGCATAATACTGGGTTGGTTGTTAAGGCAATATCGTCCAAACTGCCTCATGATCATGATATGCAAGCTCAAAGAAATGTTGTATCTGCGCTCTAGACACAAGTCCATTCCCTAACAGAGACCCTTTGTGAAACAAGGAGAAACATTCCTCAATGTCGTCAAGATATGCATGGTTTTGAAACCATACTATTAGACATTTGCTATGTTGTTCAGGAGCCTAGGGTAAATGAAGGCGAGGGTTATGGTGCTCCATCGGACAGTACAGCATGAAAACGTAACAGTCAGGTCAAATGAACTGAGCTTCTGAACTTCTGGTGGTGCATTTATCTTCTAGACTGTTAAGTTTTATGCCAACCTTCCTTTTGTTATATAGTTTTAATTGTTTTGGTGCGATACAAAATTTATTCTTAACGTGCATCCACCGCCTGAAGAAAACAACAAGCCATTTTTGTATAGTGTAGGGTGTTCCCTATATTTGCACTGGTGGCAATCTTTGATGCCGAGTGGATGTAATCTGTGCAATCGGCTTAATAGCCTAGCGTTAGTTTCGGCCTTATTTATTTCCTAGTCTTGTTTTTCCCTGGTTTGCTAGTGGCCGCAACTACCATGGGCCATATACGGGCCGTAGGATCCATGGGTCTCCTACGGGCCGTCAATAAATGGGCCTGTAATCGGTGGGCCTCGGGCCGTCGGATAAATGGGTCTACATGGGCCATAATAGGGCATAATTGGTATCGGCCCAGCAGGGTAACAGGCCATAGGACAGCAAAGGCTTAATTCTGTCACAGGCATAATGGGTCGTTAATGGGCCAGAATATAGGACGGGCTGGAAACGGCGCAACGGGTTAACAGGCCAGAAACGGGCCGACTCTTGCAATGGGCCTAATTTGGCCCATTAGGGTAACAGGCCAGTAACGAGCGGACTCTTTCGATGGGTTGAATTTGACCCATTAGTGGAACAGGCTAGTAACGGGCCGAGTCTTGCCATGGGTCGAATTTGGCCCATTAGGGGAACAGGCCAGTAACGGGCCGGAAGTAATCGAGGGCCGAAAAGGAGCCCAAGAACGTATGGGCCGTCAATAGGCCGAAAGCTAACACGGGCTAGAAACGGCCCATCTAAATCATGGGCCGTTAACGGGTATAAAGAAAATTACTGTTCATTATGTGCTAGAGTCACCGTGGGCCTTTACCTGGGCCGGCCTATTATGGCACACGAAAATATTGTGGGCCTTTACCTGGGCCGGCCCATTATGGCCCACGAAATCTTGTGGGCCTTTAGCTAGGCCCGCCCATTATGGTCCGCAAAATCTCGTGGGCCTTTAGCTGGGCCGGCCCATTATGGCCCGCAAAATCTTGTGGGCCTTTAGTTGGGCCGGCCCATTTAAACTTGTTGGGCCGTGCCATGTGTCGACGTATCATAGGCGCCTTCTGTCCAGTGAGTGGATGACATCTATCCCGACGATGAGCCGACACGTGTTTCCTCTAGCCAATGATGATTTTACACGTGGAAAATCCCCATTGGTCGGGGCTGTTAACGGGTTATCGGATCCAAAACCCGACCCGATAGCTTAACGGCGTTCCGTTACGGTAGATGCCACGTGTCGATCACCCTTGACGAAAGCACTTCTGTGACACGCGATTTATCGCCATGGAAGTGAACACTTCCGTGATGATAATTTTGGTAATGTCATGGAACACTTCTACGACAGCACAGGTATGACTATCTTGATTCTGTCATAAATTTGTCATGGATGTACATGCATGACAAAAAAGCAACCTACTGTGACAAACACGTATCATCACGGAAGTGTATTTTTTTTGTAGTGGTGCTCCTCAGCACCTGAGCAGTCGGCCCCCATTGCAGCTCGCTCCCCCGCACCATTACCTGGAGCGAGCTCGGCACCGACGGCGAGGACGGGGACCACGATGACGGTATTCTCGTGGGGCCCTATCAAGCCAATTGGGCGCAGCCCTCACTCATCAAAGGAAGGCATGTTCGCGGCAAACGTGACCTTGTTCTCACTGCGGTACAACATGCAGCTCTTCCTGGGCATCTCGTCCGCAGAGGGACACCGGATAGAACTGTCAACACAGTTTGCCGCGCAGCAAGGGAAGCCCCTCCTCCTGAAACCTCATGTTGTCCTACCCACTAAGCAAGGCCCACATCGGGCGGGAATGGCGCTGAAGCGGGGCAACTCGGTGCCTGACGAACTCCCTCACCACCATGGGTGCAGTCACACCAAGGTCCTTCAACCACCGTAGCCTGGCCCAGACGGGGGCAAGGCAGGGGCTCATGAGCCTCTGGTGACCCCAGGCGGAGTTTGGAATGGCAGGCCCCACCGGAGCTTGGAGCAGAGGGTTGAGCACGCCGGCATCAACAAACACCCATCGCGTGCGGAACTCGCTCACGGATGAAGGAAGCTCGAAGTCGATCCCCATGCCCGTCGTTGCTGCCACGGCCTGGAAGCCCACACACCCTGAGCTTTGCCGAGCACTGATGAGATGTAGCAAGAAGAAGTGGCGGAGGAGTGCCACGGAGGGGGTGATGCCCACCATGGCCTCACACACGAAGGCAAAGACAGCAAGTAGGGTTACAGATTGAGGGTTGAGATGAAGCATATGGATCAGATAGTGCTCGAGCACCGCGTTGAAGAAGGCGGAGAAGGGAGGAAGTAGGCCAGCCCAGAGGGCGTCAATGAAGATCGGGATCTTGGTGACTGCCCGAGCCATGCTGGAGCGAGACGTAGGCTAGGCCAACGTCTCTCCCCACTCGTTGAAGCTGGAGGCGAGCATGGGGCGCACCTTGCCCATGGCCTCATCATTGAGCACCCGAGGCCAGTTGAGCGCCGGCTTGAAGGATGGAGGCGCGGTTGGCGAGGACAAAGGTTTCTTCCCCTTGTCGGCTTGTTTCGGCGCCATGGCGGTAAAGCGGGCGGAACACTGGTCGGACTGAGAAGGCGTAGCAGGGCGTCGAGGAAGCAGGGAGATTGGAAGAGCCAGGCGTGGCGAAGGAAGAATAACTATGTAGGCCGCAGGGGCCGCATAGCCAGGCGGATTCAAAGGGAGCATGGGGAAGCGGAGACGCCCATTTCCAATCAACTGCCACGCGTCAACCAAGGCTGCAGGCTTTTGGGGGCCCACGGTGCTCCGAACTTGACCCTTGGCTTCGCCGCGAAGCCAAGCCCGTACGCACCTTGGGCCCGGGGGCTACTATCGGCGTTCTGGGAACGGAGCTCCCCAGACTTGCCTGCCTGCGGCCCGCGGCGTGGCAAAGCCAGCAGGCCGTACGGCCCATCTTCATCAACAAGCATCCAAGACCCTCGCAAGGGGCCAAGCCTCATGAGGCGGACGGTGCAAGACCTCCTCTGGAGCGGCCTAGACAGGCAGGATCATGAGGAGCGGAGATATCACGGCAGCGCAAACCTCGCGAGGCTCTCGTGACGTGAGCCATGACGATCGACGCCAGGCGGGCGCCAGCGCGCGCAGCGTACTTGTTTCCTCTTTGGTGCGAAAGGGGAAAGCGCAGCCGCGGGGTACCGAGGCCTCAGGCAAAGGTTGCCATTTTCGGTGCAACAAGACCAAGACCATGGATTGCAAGACGGAGGTCATCATGGAGCCCAAGACGGCGTCACCACCAGAGCTTGGTGCAGGCGAAGACTACTTTTGTCAGGATAGCTCGTACTAGCTATCCCCCTTCAAATTAGCCCGCCATTGTTGGCTCCCTTCCCGCTGGATTTTTGGGAAGAGGACCAGGGCCTCTATAAATAGGACTAGCCACCACAGAGAAAGGGGGACTGGAGCTTAGAGGGGATCGGAGCTTAGAGGGACGGATCAAACCAAGAGAGAGAGACACACACACAAGTTCATACGCACAAGAACACCTCAACCTCAGGAGGAAGTTCTTCCCTTGTACTGTTCATCATCAGCCCAAGAGGCAATCCACCACCACCACACTAGAGTAGGGTATTACACCACAACGGTCGCCCGAACCAGTTTAAACCTCGAGTCTTCCTGTGTTGCAAGTTCGTCTGCTAGATCTTAGTGAGTTAGAGTGTAGATTGGTATGAAGGGAAAGACTCCGCGCGCGCCCCTATGTTCGAACTTTAAGGGTTAGCCGGAACCCCACATCCGACAGCGATGCCCTCTGCCTCATTGTTGCCGGGGTGGGGTCTCAGTGAAGTAGGCCCTCACCGAAGCCTGTGAAATCCTCTGCCTCGGTGCCGGCGGGGTGGGGCATCGGCGAAGCCGGCGGTGTCCTCTGCCTTGTTGTTGGTGCGGCGGGGCCTCGGCGGAGCAGGGCCTCGTCGACGCCAGCGGAGCGTGGACTCGGCGGAGCCGGCATTGTCCTCCGCCTCATCCTCGATCTCGCCAAACAGTGCCTCGCCTGCTTCATCGCCCTCTTTATAGGCAGCCGCTACCTCCGCCACCCACATGCGGTACCGCCAGCGCGTGAGGCGGCTCTTGTGGGAGGAGCGGTATGAATCGAGCAGCGCCTCTTTCTCCGCCCGCTCTGCGTTGATCTGCTCCTCCGCTTGCAGGTTCTCCTGAAGGAGGTGGTGGTTGTTGGCGGCGTCGGCCTGCGCCACCTGGAACTGCTCCTGATGCTTCTGCCTCACCGTGTCCATGTACTGGGCACGGGCCTCGCCGATGGTCATGGTGCAATGCACCAGCGAGGATGGCGCGGAAGAGGGGGTTGCCGCCGGATCGTCGACTACCATGTTCTCCATTGGGACGCCGTCGTCCTCCAGCTGCCTGCCTGCCAGCCAGTCGACAGCAATGGCTGCCATCTCCTTGTGGTCCGTCGTCCGCCCGTCCTGAAGAGCGCTGGAGCACGAGGAAGCCACGGTGGGCAGTAGTGGTGTGGACAAGAGAAAGGGAACAGAGGCAGATGACTGCGGCAATGGCCGACGCAACAGTTTATATAGCAATGGTGGATGGCGGAGGGACGGATGCGTGGCGCCGGAGTAGCCGCCTCAGCAACCGTGTATCATTAATGTGGGCGGCAAACGGACGGACGTCCAGCACTTGTGTCATTTGAACGTGGAGCAAATGCCTGCGCTGGGAAGCGGCAAGGGCGGCGCTGACTGTTTCGGGCAGAAAGCGCGCGTGGGCGAGGGAGGCAGTCTGGGTGGGCCAGGGCGGTCAGACTCGTGCTTGGAAGCGGGTCGGTCCAGCACCCGGACATGTTGGCTCGCCAATGAGCTTGACGAGCAAAGCGACAACAATCAGACGATGGACGTAGCTTCCGACCAGGAGCCGACGCCACTGTCCAAAGCCGGTTCATGCCGTGTTCACCATAGAGCAGGTGCGGCCGCACTTCGACGCCCTAATGGCAGAAGAGCTACTAGCGCCAGAGGACCTGTGCTGCAACCTTCGTCTCCTCAAGGAGCACCGACGAACAAGCGAAGGACAATGCCATCGCGGACATGTGGCCCTATGATCCTGGCTTCCTAAATGAGCAGCGGGCGCTGTATCAGACCATCCATAGGGCCCATGAGGCCCTCTCCGCCGTCCTTTGAGTTGTTGCGCTCGTCGTGGCACCGTCTTCTCGTGTTTTCGACATGGTCAATGGACATGTGGAATGAGGAGATGACTTTACTTGGAGAGGATGACAGTGGGGACCCACCAGGGCCATAGCCGCACGTACGCAAGTGCCTCCTTATTATATACAACTATAATTTTTTTGCTTCCTCCTGGTTTCCTGACATCACGGTCCCACACCATTGTCAATCTATGGAGTCAATAAATGAGAGAATTGCACAAGGAGCGGCCGACAGTTGGGACCAAGCAGCTCGAGCAGTTTTTTTGTTTTTGAGGTGTGAGCATTGCAGAGTTTTTCTTGAGCGATGTTTTTGTTGTTATTCAGAGGAGAGCAGGGTATTAACTGGGCGGGCTGTGGCCCGTCTAGCCTAGGCCAGATATCTAGCCCAAATATTAATTTTTTTCAAGCTGAAAATGGCTAGCCCAGTTGTACTTCTTTTTGAGAATACCTAGGCAAGGTCAACTTGTTATTCTCCGCCCCGCTGGGCTGCAAATCTTTCCTAGGAGGGATGCATTAGGCTTAACAAGAAATTGGCTTTAAGAAATAATAAATGGGATGTAATTATAAAAACTGGGTAGTAACTATAAAAAATGTACCAAACTTGTAATTAATTTTAAAAAATATTATTTTTGGATTTTGAAATTTTAATTTCATTAATTGTTGCACGGGCAATATTTCATTGGATTTTTGCGTAATACAAATTTATTTTGAAATTATATTTAATATGACTAGAAATTTCGGGATAAAAATATTTCGGATCCCATTAAAATGTGGGAAAATTTATTGAATTCTATTTTGAGCGGTTGGTTAAAATTATTAATCATTGTCCTAGCTAGAAAATGGGCTATACTTTTAACAAAGTGTAAATGGGTTGTAGTAAATTCCATTAGAATTCAAAAATGGGTTGTACATTCTTGCAAATCGCAAACGGGCTATATGTTCTCTGCCACACACTTGTGGGCCTACTAAGTTGATGCGTCCCCTAAAAACACTAAGTTGACGCGTATGCAGGGCTTTGTCAACTTATAGTCAACACACGGTTCTAGCAGTAGTGGTCGTTGGATGTCCATCCAATGGATGCGTGCTTCTTGTTCAATCTCACATATTCTTGCTTCAGCCGCCCAAAAAATGATTCCTCCCCCTGACATCTGGGGCGCACAATTTCAGAGGCTGACTTGTGGGCCTACTACGTTGGCGCGTACCATGGGCTTTGTCAACTTTGTCAATATAAATGATTCTAGCTGAAATGATCGTACGATGTCCATCCAATGGCCGTCTGCGTCTTCAACCTTTGGTCTTCTTGCTCCAGCCAGCCAAACCAGCGCCGGCCATGCCGCCTGCTCCTGCCTCCCGTGTCCGGCTGTGCTGCCACCGCTGGCCATGCTATCCCTCTATAGTCACCCACACCTCATGTTATTCTTCGGTGACGGCAGCCTCACACCGCAGCTAAAGCAGTCAACCCACGTACTCCCGTCCGTGTGGGCATCCGCTACCGCGTCTTGCCCAGCTCCGTGTTGTTCCCTTCCTAGGCCTCGTTGTCATCCACTGCCTTGGTGCTGTCCGCGCGGCGTGGTCAACATGGTCAAAGAAGGACATCCATCGCAAGAGGACTTTAGGAGGTGAGGCTGACAGCTAGACCCACCACCTACATCTTCGAACACAAGGAAGTGCCTCCTTATTACTCACACAATAAAAACGATTCCTCCCCCTGATAGCTGGGACCGACCAGCTATATCTTTGCAGACAAGGAAGTGCGTCCTTATCCTCCCTGACCTTTGGGAACCACCTGGTCAAAGCGTACGTAGCGTTGTCTGTTTGGTCATGAACGTGTATGTCGGATTTCGGGTTCCAGCAAAACCCTTGAGGTTCGAACACTGGGGTTCGCACGAAAATCTCTCCTCCCCCTAGCTCGCGCACATCGTGATCTCACGACCTAGCTCGACGAACCCAAAGAACGGGAGACACAAGAGTTTATACTAGTTCGGGCCGCTGATGTGGTGTAATACCCTACTCCACTGTGGTGTGGTGGATTGCCTCTTGGGCTAAGGATGAAGAGTTACAAGGGAAGAACAGCCTCCTGAGGAGAGGTGTTCTTGTGCTTGGCGAACTTGTGTAGTTGGGGATGATCTGGATCCTCTGCCTATGGTGGTGGCTAGTCCTATTTATAGAGGCCCTGGTCCTCTCCCCAAATATTGAGCGGGAAGGGATCCAACGACGGCCAAATTCGAAGGGAGACAACTAGTACAAGTTATCCTGACTAAAGGTGGTCTTCGCCTCTCAAAGGCTCTGGTGGTGACGCCGTCTTGGGCACCACGGTGACCTCCGTCCTGCCGTCGTGCTTGCCCTGGTCTCGTTGCATCGATATGGAAACCTTTGCCTGATGCCTCGGGACTCCTCGCCTGCGCTTGCCCCTTTAGCACCAAAGAGGAAACGAGGACACTGCAAGCCCTGGAGCCCGCCTGGCGCCCGCCTGGCTCTAGTCGTCATGGCTTGCCTCACAGAAACCTCGCGAGGTGTCCCTTGCCTTGAACTCTCCGCCCCTCGTGAGCCTGCCTGGTGAAGCTTCCCCCGAGGAGGTCTTGTGTCATCCGCCTCATGAGGCTTGGCTCCTCGCGAGGGTCTTGAGTGTTTGCTAGTGAAGATGGGCCGTACAGGGCCATTGGTGGAGCCACGCTGCAGGCCGCAGGCAGGCAAGTCTAGGGACCCCTGTTCCCAGAACACTGAAAGTAGCCCTCAGGCCCAAGGTGCGCTCGGACTTGGCTTCGAGGCGAAGCCAAAGGGGAAGTGCGGAGCGCCGCGGGCCCCAACAGCCTACGGCCCCGCTTGACGCGTGGAGATTGATTGGTCGTGGGCGTCTCCACTTCCCCATGCTGCCTCGGCAACTGCCCGACCTGACGAGTCCTTACTGCATGCAGAAAATATCATTATTACCTAAGATCGTGGAGGCCGGCGGTTGGCCTCCCCTTGGCTATAATGGGAAGAGGGGGCGGAGCCCCTATCACCCATCTCTTCCTTTGCTTCCCCCGCTCCTTCTTCTTCCTTGCTTCATCACTTGCTGCATCAACCATGGCGCCAATACGGAGGTTCTCGGCCGCGGAGAAGGGAAAGACTCCCCTTGACGAGCCCGAGCCACTTCTGCCAAAAAATAGGCTGTCCCATCGTCGCGACATAGTTGTGAGGCCGAAAGTGTCACGGCCATGGTACGAGCGGCCACCTCCCGGGTGTCTGTTGCCCTTGTACACCCAAGCTGAGGGCTCCGGAGGGAGGGCGACGAGCGCCGCCGCCCGCGCTAGGGCCGTGGACGCCGCACCGCGGTGACGCACGACGTTGCCCCATGGGTCCATGCCATGGACTCCTCGCGTGAATTCGTGCTGTGGGTGGCGATGCCTCCGCGCACTTGGATTCGCTTCCCGCAGTTCTTCGCCGCCGAGATGCCGCCGAGGGGCCCCCTCGAGCTTTGGCTGCAGCACACCGACTGCGATGCCCGGCGACTGGGGTGGAGGTTGAAGCTATCTCCCCAGGAGGATCTTCATGACTCGTGGCTGGGGCGAGGTCGCTCGAGGCTGCCGTGCGAAAGGCGCCCTCACCATCCACTTTGAGTACGACGGCGTCTCCACGATGTTCTTCAAGGTCTTCGACGAGGAAGGCCGCCGCTTGGAGTGCTGCCCTCAAGGGGGTCGCCAGGACGGCACAGCGGCCGACGCCGAGCCTGCCGCTGGGCTCGCCATCAGCTGCTCCAGCTACAATGGTGACTCCTGGTGATGCAGCGACTCTCCCGACCTCGTCGAGACTCCGGAGACAAGCGACGACAGCTACGTGCCTTCGAGCTCTCCCCGGGCCCAGAGCAAGGCCGCAATGTCCGACCATAGCCGTTGTTGATCTGGACGGGGTTGGTGTCGGCCTCCTGTGGCCCACTGTTGAAGATGGCGTTGGCTGCGCCGGCGCGTGTAGATAGAGCTCCTAGGAACTCCCTTCTTTTTGTTCCCTGCGAGGAATCAAAATGGACCCGTGAGGGCATGTAAAGGGTCTGTAATGTCTTCTGTTCATATTATCCCTATTATGAAAATTTGCGAACGCATGTCTTGTTTCAGCTCGGTCTCCCCTTTCCAACCCCACGGCGGCTTGGTGCTCTACGTCGACAGGTCCTGGTCCCGAGGTAGGCTGCAGCCATCGCTGGTATGCCAGGTCGTGATGCCGTGGTCAAGGCTAGGAGGTGAGCGACCCGAGGTCCAGTAAGAGCTCCTGAGGCGCGATGCTCAGGAGGTCCCCTTTAGCGCTCAAGCAACTACCGATAGGCAGGAAAGGGTGGTGATGTTGCCGTAACAAAGCTGCCACAGGTGAGGATCCCATGCTGTAGCGCTAGGTCGATCTAGGCGCGAGACTTATCTTGGCATTCCGGAGCTGGTTCCTTGTGTTGCGCCAGACTTGTGCGTCAACCACTATCGGGTAGCTAGGTCAGGCCCGTGCGAGCCTCCCCCTCTTCTCCATGCTTTTCTATGTGCTCTGCGTCCTCAGGTCCCGGCCCTTGAGTGAGCTTAGCCGCCGCTGGTATGACAGGTCGCGATGCCGTGGTCAAGGCCAGGGGGTGAGGGCTAGAGAGCCAGTAAGAGCTCCTGAGTCGCGATGCTCAGGAGCCCCCACTTTTAACGTGCAAGCGAATCGCACGGGAGAAGAAGGAGCCCATGGCACCACCCGCTGTCGTCCTCATGAGGTACCTACAGATTAGCATGAGGAGGGACATAGATCGCCATGATGATTGTCGGTCTGCCCCAGGCCGCTCTGCAAGAAGGTGAAGGCACTGAGGGTCTGTTGAGGTGACGTGTGCGGGCATGCCGCGAGCCAGAGCTCAACCGCTCAGATTTATCAGCGTTGCAGGGACGAACCCGAGCACAAGCACCGTCCCGGCATGAGAGGTTCCTGCTACCGGCGATAATCAACCAGGCGGTGATGATAGGTAGCTTATGCATGGATAGCAAACTAGCTTAGGTAAATGGAAGAATGATACATGCCACTGGGTTGGACCCGAGCGGCTTGGGGATGATGCAGCCGATGGTGCCCCCAGCAGAGTAAGCTAAAGACGTAAAAGGATACATGCCGCAGGGACAGACCCACGTGGCTTGGGAATGATGCAGCCGAAGGGGTGCTCCCAGCTAAATAAACTTGGAAAATGTCACCTGGTTTGGTTGTTGAAGGAGTGTTGGGGTAGCTGAAGGCGCGGGCTGAAGAAGTCGCACTTCACGAGCCGTCGTGACCTAGAGCCTCGGGAGGCTCTGGAGGCTCTGGTCGCCTCCTGAGGACCATCTCCATCTCCGCCAGGATTGTGTGATGCCTGGCCTCCTGACCTGCCAGGATGCTCTGCAGGTTGTGCTGGAAGGCGGCTGCTACGCTCGACAGGCCGAACGACATGCGCACGTAGCTGTGAGGTGGACCCTCACACCGACCAGCACACGAAGGCCAGAAGTGCTCCTGAGATGCGGCCCTGTTGAGCCCTGGGATGTCGATGCATATGCGCAGCTCACCACCCTCAGCCGGGTGGGGAGCTACACCAGGTGGGCGGTGGTCGCCGCGTACTGCCCTTACTTCCTGAAGCTCCTGAATGGTCTTGACGATGAACTCCTGAGCGCCGGGCGCTCCTCTCCCAGTGCCCTCCTGAGGGAAACGTGTCGTGAAGCACGCCTCCACGTGCTACCCAAGCGCCTCCCTCGTGATGCTGGCTAGGTCCGAAGCCCTCTAGAAGAGAGTTCCCGAGCCCTGCCCGAGGAGGGAGCCGGGCGCGCCTCCCTATGCAAGGGAGGGAGGCGCCGCTCCCCTGAGGCTCAGTGCGGAGTAGCTGCATCTTCTTCTTGTGGCTAGCCTCAGGAGGGTACTCCACATACGCGCTGCCAGGGTCCCCGACTGCTGCAGCTTGGAAGGCACGCTCGAGGGAGCGCACCGCGTCTCTTTCTTCGCATGGGGCTGTGATGATTCCGCTGCTTCCCGGCATCTTGAGGACGTTGTAGCCATGGTAGGTGACTTCCATGAATTTGGCTAGAGCTGGGTACCCGAGGATGGCATTGTACGGCAGGCGGGTATTGGCGACGTCGAAGTCGACAAGCTCGGTGTGCTACTTGTCGCGCTGGTCAAAGGTGACAGGGAGACGAACTTGCCCTATCGGGGTGGTGGAGCCGTCAGTCACTCCTGAGAAAGGCTTGGTGGGTTGGAGCTGATCGTATGGCACTTGAAGGTTGTCGAACGTCTCGACGGACAGGACACTGAGCCTTGCGCCGCCGTCGATGAGGGTCTTGGTGAGTTGGACATTGTTGATGACGGGTGAACAGAGCATTGGGAGAACACCGGCGGTTGCCGCGCATTTGAGCTGGTCCGCTGAGCTAAAGGTGATGGCGTACTTGGACCATCTGAGCAGGCGCGTGGCCTCGAGCTTGGGGAGGGCTGCATTCACCTCACAAGAGAACTGCTTGAAGATGCGCTGGGAGGCTGGGGCCTGAGCACCACCCAAAATGCAGGCGATGGCGCGCGGCTCCTAGAAGCCCCCAGCCCCTCGTCCTGTTGGTGGTCGTCATTCCTCCTTGGTGGTGGCGGCAGCGGAGGGAGATCAAGATTGCCCTAAGGACGATCCTCGTGAGGCTGGTCCCTCTAGGCACCCTCATGAGGCTGGTCCTGCCAGCGGTCCTCGCGAGGCTGGTTGCGCCACTCCTGGCGGGGCCCGTGGTCGTCCCAACGGCCTCCACCTAATCCACCTCCTCGGTCGTAGCCCCGGTCGTTGCGCTCGGCGTGTCGACCAAAGCGTCCATCTCGAATGGCCCTGAGCTCTTGACAATCGTTGGTGTTGTGGCCGTGCATGTTGTGGAAGGCGCAGAACGTACAGCTTCCCTTGGATGACTCGGGAAGGTCTCGTCCGCGCTTTGTGTCTATCTTTGCCACGAGTACGGCTACCCCTTTGCACTTCACGTCCTTGACCTTGGACTTCTTCTCCTATGGATCCGCAGTAGGGAGCTCGAGGAGGGAGAGATGCCCCTCTTCAGCTCTTGCACACTTTGTTGCTATGTTGAACAACTCCAAAGTCGTGCACGGCTCCTCATGGATGGCGAGATCCTCCTTCATCTTGATGTCGTGGACGCCATTGGAAAATGCTGAGATGATGGCCTCATCCGTCACCTTGGGGATCTTGAGGCGCACGCTGTTCAAGCGCTGGATGTACTTCTGCAGGGTCTCTCCTGGCTGTTGCTTGATGTGGCGCAGGTCACCCGCGGATGGGGGGCGGTCGCGAGTGCCCTGCAAGTTGGTGACGAAGCAGTCACGCATCTCATCCCAGGAGGAGATCAAGCCCGGGGGAAGGTTCAGGAGCCATGAGCGGGCACCGTCTTTGAGAGCCATGGGGAACCAGTTCGCCATGACCTTTTCGTCGCAGTTGGCCGCCTCGATGCTGAGCTCGTAGAGCTGCAAGAACTCCGCAGAGTCGGGGGTGCCATCGTAGAGAGGAGGCAGATCCAGCTTGAACTTGCCCGACCAGGCGATGCTACGCAGCTCAGGAGTGAAGGCGCAGTAGCCTGCCGTGGCCACTGGGGCCCGTCGTGGAGGCGGAGCTTGATCGTGGTGTCCCCGCGCCGCCACAGCAAGTGGCGCATGGCCCTGCCATGGCAAGCGATCCTGACGTGGCGGTGCTGGGAGTGGTGGAGCGTTTTCTTACGGCCGGGGAACCTCTTGGCAGCTTCCTTCTTCGAGCGCGGGCACACGGCAGGGTGGATCACAGCGTGGGACCGCACGTCTTGGGGCGTGGACGCCGTCTTGACGCGGAGGGGGGAGGCGCTCCATGAGTCGCGCATTTCGGCGTGAGGGCACCGTCTTGATGCGGAGGTGCTCCATGAGCCACATCGCCCGTAACTGGGGATGGGCGAGGCAGCGAGAGGGATGGTGCGGGAGAGCTCCCAGTGGCGCTCACGAGCTCGGCGATGCGGTCCAACCAGTCCTCGTAGAGGTTGATACGCCCATTTTGCATCATGCTTTTATATCAATATTTATTGCATTATGGGCTGTTATTACACATTATGTCACAATACTTATGCCTATTCTCTCTTATTTTACAAGGTTTACATAAAGAGGGAGAATGCCGACAGCTGGGATTCTGGCTGGAAAAGGAGCAAATATTAGAGACCTATTATGCACAGCTCCAAAAGTCCTGAAACTCCACGGAAGATATTTTCCAAATATATAAAAAATACTGAGAGCAAGAACTTCAGCAGGGGGGCCACACCCTGCCCACGAGGGTGGGGGGCGCGCCCTACCCCCTGGGCGCGCCCCCCTACCTCATGGGCCCCCTATTGGCCCTCCGATGACCATGTTCTGCTATATGAAGTCTTCCGATGGGAAGAAATAACAAGCCATCTTCTCGGATGAAACTCCGCCGCCACAAGGCGGAACCTTGGCAGAACCAATCTAGGGCTCTGGCGGAGCTGTTCTGCCGGGGAAACTTCCCTCCCGGAGGGGGAAATCATTGCCATCGTCATCACCAACACTCCTCTCATCGGGAGAGGGCAATCTCCATCAACATCTTCATCAGCACCATCTCCTCTCAAAACCCTAGTTCATCTCTTGTATCCAATTCTTGTCTCCAAGTCCGGGATTGGTGCTAGTAGGTTGCTAGTAGTGTTAATTACTCCTTGTAGTTGATGCTAGTTGGTTTAATTGGTGGAAGATCATATGTTCAGATCCTATATGCATATTAATACCCTAGTTTATGCGTTGCTTCGTAAGGGGCTGATTTGGATCCATATGTTTCATGCTATGGTTAGGTTTACCTTAATACTTTTGTTGTAGTTGCGGATGCTTGCAATAGAGGTTAATCATAAGTGGGATGCTTGTCCAAGTAAGGGCAGTACTCAAGCACCGGTCCACCCACATACCAAATTATCAAAGTACCGAACGCGAATCATATGAGCGTGATGAAAACTAGCTTGACGGTATTCCCATGTGTCCTTACGAGTGCTTTTCTCTATATAAGAGTTTGTCCAAGCTTGTCCTTTGCTACAAAAAGGATTGGGCCACCTTGCTGCACTTTATTTACTTTTGTTACTTGTTGCTCGTTACAAATTATCCTATCACAAAACTATCTATTACCACTTATTTCAGTACTTGCAGAGAATACCTTGTAGGAAACCGCTTATCATTTCCTTCTGCTCCTCGTTGGGTTCGACACTCTTACTTATCGAAAGGACTACGATAGATCCCCTATACTTGTGGGTCATCAAGACTCTTTTCTGGCGCCGTTGTCGGGGAGTGAATCGCCTTTGGTAGGTGGAATTTGGTAAGGAAAAATTTGTATAGTGTGCTGAAA
Source organism: Triticum urartu (assembly GCF_003073215.2). Classification (NCBI taxonomy): domain Eukaryota; kingdom Viridiplantae; phylum Streptophyta; class Magnoliopsida; order Poales; family Poaceae; genus Triticum; species Triticum urartu. The sequence continues at coordinate 304,133,555 of NC_053027.1, forward strand.
TTTACTGTCACTTGTTATTATGGAAAGTAATCCTCTGAGGGGCTTGCTCGAGGTATCTTCACCCCGACCAGTAGAGCAAAGAGTTGCTCCTCAACCTACTGAACCTACTGAAAATGAAAATGACTGCTTTGAAATTCCTTCGGGTATGATAGAAAAAATGCTAGCTAATCCCTTTTTAGGAGATGGAACAAAACATCCTGATGAGCATCTAATATATGTGGATGAAGTTTGTGGATTATTTAAGCTTGCAGGTGTACCTGGAGATGTTGTTAAGAAGAAGGTCTTCCCTTTATCTTTGAAGGGAGACGCATCGACATGGTATAGGCTATGTGATGATATGGGGTCTTGGAATTACAAATGATTGAAATTGGAATTTCATCAGAAGTTTTATCCTATGCATCTTGTTCATCGTGATCGCAATTACATATATAATTTTTGGCCTCGCGAAGGAGAAAGCATCGCTCAAGCTTGGGGGAGGCTTAAATCAATGTTATATTCATGTCGCAATCATGAGCTCTCGAGAAAAATGATTATTCAAAATTTCTATGCTCGGCTTTCTGATAACAATCGCACCATGCTTGATACTTCTTGTGCTTGCTCTTTTATGATGAAGACTATTGAATTCAAATGGGATTTATTGGAAATAATTAAACGCAACTCTGAAGATTGGGACCTCGACAAAGGTAAGGAGTCAGGTATAACACCTAGTTTTGATTGTGTTAAATATTTTATGGATACCAATATTTTTCGTAAATTTAGCACTAAATATGGACTTGACTCTGAGATAGTAGCTTCTTTCTGTGAATCTTTTGCTACTTATGTTGATCTCCCCAAGAGAAGTGGTTTAAATATCATCCTCCCATAGAAGTAAAAGTAGTTGCACCTATTAAAGTTAAAGAAAAGATTGTCACTTATAATGATCCTATTGTTCCTACTTCTTATGTTGAGAAACCACCTTTCCCTGTTAGGATAAAGGATCATGCTAAAGCTTCAACTGTAGTTCGTAAAAGCAATGTTAAAACATATACACCTCCTGAGCAAGTTAAATTTTAACCTAATATTGCTATTGTTAAAGATCTCTTGTCTGATAATATTGATGGGAATGTTATTTATTTCTGTAATGAAACTGCTAGAATTGCTAAACCTTGTGCTAAAGATAAATCTAGACCTATGGTAGGCATGCCTGTTATTTCTGTTAAAATAGGAGATCATTGTTATCATGGCTTATGTGATATGGGTGCTAGTGCTAGTGCAATACCTTATTCCTTATGCAAAGAAGTTATGCACGATATTGCACCTACTAAGATGGAAGATATTGATGTCACAATTAAACTTGCCAATAGAGATACTATTTCACCAATGGGAATTGTTAGAGATGTTGAAGTCTTGTGTGGGAAAACTAAATATCCTACTGATTTTCTTGTTCTTGGTTCCCCACAAGATAGCTTTTGTCCCATTATATTTGGTAGACCCTTCTTAAACACTGTTAATGCTACCATAGATTGCAACACAGATGTTGTTACTGTCGGTTTAGATGATACGACTCATGAATTTAGTTTCTCTAAATTTAGTAGACAACACCATAAAGAAGAATTACCTAGTAAGGATGAAATTATTGGCCTTGCTTCCATTGTCGTACCTCCTAGTGATCCTTTAGAACAATATTAGCTAGACCATGAAAATGATATGTTTATGAATGAAAGAAGGGAAATAGATGAAGTATTCTTTAAACAGGAACCTATTCTGAAAAAAAATTACCTGTTGAAATATTAGGGGATCCTTCTCCACCCAAGGGTGATCCCGTGTTTGAGCTTAAACCGTTACCTGATACTCTTAAATATGCTTATCTTGATGAGAAAAAGATATATCCTGTTATTATTAGTGTTAACCTTTCAGAGCATGAGGAAGAGAGATTACTGAAAACTCTGAAGAAGCATCATGCTGCTATTGGGTACACTCTTGATGATCTTAAGGGCATTAGTCCCACTCTATGTCAACATAAAATTAATTTGGAAGAAGATGCTAAACCCGTTCATGATCATCAATGCCGGCTGAATCCTAAAATGAAAGAAGTGGTACGAAAGGAAATACTAAAGCTCCTTGAGGCAGGTATAATCTATCCCGTTGCTGATAGTCAGTGGGTAAGTCCTGTCCATTGTGTCCCTAAGAAGGGAGGTATTACTATCGTTCCTAATGATAAAGATGAATTGATTCCTCAAAGAATTATTACAGGTTATAGGATGGTAATTGATTTCCGCAAATTAAATAAGGCAACTAAAAAGGATCATTACCCCTTACCTTTTATCGATCAATTGCTAGAAAGATTATCCAAACATACACATTTTTGCTTTCTAGATGGTTATTCTGGTTTCTCTCAAATACCTGTGTCAGCCAAAGATCAATCAAAGACTACTTTTACATGCCCTTTTGGTACTTTTGCTTATAGACGTATGCCTTTTGGTTTATGTAATGCACCTGCTACCTTTCAAAGATGCATGATGGCTATATTCTTTGACTTTTGTGAAAAGATTTGTGAGGTTTGCATGGACAACTTTTCCGTCTATGGATCTTCTTTTGATGATTGCTTGAGCAACCTTGATCGAGTTTTGCAGAGATGTGAAGAAACTAATCTTGTCTTGAATTGGGAAAAGTGCCACTTTATGGTTAATGAAGGTATTGTCCTGGGGCATAAAGTTTATGAAAGAGGTATTGAAGTTGATAAAGCCAAGGTTGATGCTATTGAAAAGATGCCATGTCCAAATGACATCAAAGGTATAAGAAGTTTCCTTGGTCATGCCGGATTTTATAGGAGGTTCATGTAACACCCTCGATGCGACTATATCTCCCACGTGTCGAGGCACGACTTAGAGGCATAATCGCATTGAAGGCGTATGTCGCAAGTTAGGCAACCTTCACAACATCCCATGTAATATAGATCATAAAAGGGGAGATAACATAGTTGGCTTACACTCGCCATGTCAATCAAGTACATAAATAACATTACATCATTCAAACACTCATGGCCCGACTACGGTGCCAAAACAAAAGATAACCCAACATGCGACACGGTCCCGATCACCCCCAACTGGACACCACTACTAATCATCAGGAAAGTAAACATAGTATCGTTGAGAGTCCTCGTCGAACTCCCACTTGAGCTCGAGCGCGTCACCTGGAGCGGAATCATCAGGCCCTGCATCTGGTGTAATAGTAATATGTGAGCCACAGGGACTCAGCAATCTCGCACCCTCACGATCAAGACTATTTAAGCTTATAGGTAAGGCAAGGTAAATATGTGGAGCTGCAGCAAGCGACTAGCAAATATGGTGGCTATCCTGTTCGCAAAAGAGAGCGAGAAGAGGAGGCAAAGCGCGAGCGAGAAAACTAGAGAGCAACCTGCGCAAGCATTACTCCAACACCGTGTTCACTTCCCGGACTCCGCCGAGAAGAGACCATCACGGTAACTCACACTGTTGATTCATTTTAATATAAGTTAAGGTTCAAGTTATCTACAGCCAGACATTAACAAATTCCCATCTGCCCATAACCGCGGGCATGGCTTTCGAAAGTTCAAATCCCTGCAGGGGAGTCCCAACTTAGCCCATGACAAGCTCTCACGGTCAACGAAGGAATAGACCTCCTCCCGAGACGTTCCGATCAGACTCGGTACCTCGGTTCTTCAAGACACTTCGACAGGTTAAAACAAATCCAGCAACACCGCCCGAATGTGCCGACAAATCCCGATAGGAGCTGCACATATCTCGTTCTCAGGGCAAACTCAGATAGGTCAAGCTACGAGTAAAACCAACCCTCGAGTTTCCCCGAGGTGGCCCCGCAGGCTGCCTGGTTCGGACCAACACTCAGAGGAGCACTGGCCCGGGGGGGGGGGGTTAAAATAAGATGACCCTCGAGCTCCGGAAACCCAAGGGAAAAAGAGGCTAGGTGGCAAATGGTAAAAGAAAGGTTGGGCATTGCTGGAAAAGCTTTAATCAAGGCGAACTATCAAGGGGTTCCCATTATAACCCAATCGCGTAAGGAACGCAAAATCCGGGAACATAACACTGATATGACGGAAAACTAGGGCAGCAAGAGTGGAACAAAACACTAGATCCTTCCACCCTTTACCAAGTATATAGATGCATTAAGATAACATGGCAATATAATGATATCCCAACAAGGAAATAATGTTCCAACAAGGAGCGGTCTCCAATCTTCACCTGCAACTAGCAACGCTATAAGAGGGGCTGAGCAAAGCGGTAACATAGCCAATCAACGGTTTGCTAGGACATGGTGGGTTAGAGGTTTGACATGGAAATTTGGGAGGCTTGCAAGCAAGTGGTAGGCATCGTAGCATTGGCATAGCAAAAGAGCGAGCATCTAAAAAAGAAAAGATAGTAGTGATTTCGAGGGTATGATCATCTTGCCTACAAAGTTGTCAGAGTTGACTGGATCCTTGGAAGCAAACTCAACGGGCTCCTCATTAGCGAACTCGTCTCCCGGCTCTACCAAAACAAGACAAACAAGCAAACGGAACACAATCAACCACGTGCAAGGCTCAAACAATATGATGCAAATATGATATGCTATGCGGGATGCGATGCGGGATGCATATGCAAGATTTGACAAGGAATGCATGAACCTGGCCTCAACTTGGAAATCCAAGTGTGCCACAGGAAAGATGAGATGAGATCTCTTGAAAACGATATAAAGAACGCCGGAATCGGATTTACGGTTTGGAAATGGCAAGCGATTCAAATATGACACCGGTCTACGATTTACAGCAAGTAGCCATCTAAATGCAATGAGATGAACAAGCTACAGCACCCAAACATGGCAAATAAATACATGTCAGGGATGCATTCATGATGCTTAACAAAAGTCTAGCACTGAGCTACGGCCAATTCATCCATTAACAGGTTCAAACAAGCATGGCAAAAATGCATATGGTAAACAGATTTCAGACTTACTGAAATTAACACTTGTCTGGAATTTCAGATCAGGTAGCACACTTCGGAGCAACAAAACTACATGCTACAGGACCTGAACATGGAAAAGTAAAGCATGGCATGGAGCTACTAAAAGATCTTAACAAAAGTCCCTTAGTGACCTTGAGCCAAAAGGGATCAGAAAATACAATTGCAAGCTTGTGAACATGGCAAAAACATAATTAGTACTCAGACTTAGTGAAAACTGGAGCATGCTGAAAACAGATATCAAGTAGGCATGTTTACGAGCTCGATGCACTCACTACAGAGCAAGTCATGACAATCTAAGCATACACCCATCAAGAATACAAAAAATTCAAGCTAGACATGGCAAGAACAATAGCATAGCATGCACGGATCAACTACAACATCATCGGCAAAATCGCTAACAAGTAGACAATCTGCCCAGATTCACGAAGTAGCAAAAGTAGAGCTTGATTGGCTCAAGCTACGATGCTCCATAATTGCAAGCAAAGGCATGGATGGATAGAGCACTACAATATTAACAAAACATCCTCAAAAGAGGCACGGATCACTCAGAAACAACATGAACATATGGCAACATGAGATAAACAGGTCAAGGACTTAGTGGAAATGCTAAGTCCCTGAAATCAGCATTACCAAGTGCCTCACTTTGCAAGCTTGTGCTAGTCACCACACACATCACAAAAATACATCGGTTGCACCTCTGGAAAGATGGAAAAACCCTTAACAAAACATATGTAGAGCTCATGGGCATATCATGCACACAATAATCATGGCAAAAATGACAAATATCTAAATGGAGTAGCAGATCTGACAATTATCTCAAGTATCCCTCTTCTAACAGCATTTTGGGCATCAAGATGAACTCAAATGAAAATGATGCATTGGAACGAAATGATGTGCTCTCTGAGACGAACAATTTGATATGCTATATGCTAAAAACGGAGCTATGGATGCGGAGATATAGCATGATGAACAGGAGCACATGAACTAGGGTTTCGGGCAAAAAGTCAACCGTCCCAACTCCCAGATCTGGATCTGGCACGAATTTCGAGGCATCCCGCCGGAGTTACTGTTCACCGCCGGAGATGAAGCTCGCCGAAGGTCGGAGTTGAGGAAGGAGGGGCCACATCCGGTGGAGGAGCTCGCCCGGGCGGCGCGGGCCGGCTATGGCCGGGGTCGGCGCGGTCGCCAAGACCCGCGGCGGCGAGGCGGCGATGGCCGCAAAGGACGGGATGGGCGGCGGTGTTCGGCGGCCGTGTCGACAGGGACGGCGATGGAGGCGGCGGCCGCTCGGGGAAGAAGGGCGCGGGGAGGCGCCCCGGCGGCGCGCGGCGGTTGGGCCTCGGGGGGCCGGTTTGGGCCTCCCGGCCCGGCGGCGGGGAAGTGGGCGCGGGCCACTTGGCGCCCGCTGATTGGCCGGAGGCGGCGGCGGGATTCATCCGGTGGCGGCGGGGCAATTTTTTTACGATTTAGGAGAGGGGATCCGTGAGTTTGGAGGAGGGGGTCTTTATATAGGCATAGGGGGAGCTAAGAGAGTCCAAATGAGGTGCGGTTTTCGGCCACGCGATCGTGATCGAACGCTCTAGATGATGGAGAGGGTTTTGGTGGGTTTTGGGCCAAAGTGGAGGGGCGTTGGGCTGGAACACACACGAGGCCTTTTCGGTCCCTCGGTTAACCGTTGGAGCATCAAACGAAGTCCAAATGGTACGAAACTTGACAGGCGGTCTACCGGTAGTAAACCAAGGCCGCTTGGCAAGTCTCAGTCCAATCCGGAAATGTTTAATCCCCACACACGAAAGAAAGGTAGAAAAGACCACCAGAGGAGAACGAAGCGCCGGAATGCCAAAACGGACAACGGGGAAAATGCTCGAATGCATGAGATGAACACGTTTGCAAATGCAATGCACATGATGACATGATATGAGATGCATGACAATGACAACAACACAGAGACAAAAACCCGAACCCGAGAAAATAAAATAACTTAACGCCGGAAACGGCAAGAGTTGGAGTACAAATTGGGTAAGTTACATCCGGGGTGTTACAACACTCCACCACTACGAAAGGATCTCGTCCCGAGATCTAGGACTGAAAGAACGCCGGGTACTCAGAACGGAGGTGATCCTCGCGTTCCGAGGTAGCTTCACGGTCGGAATGGTGTGACCACTTGACTTTGAGGAATTTGATTGACTTGTTGTGAGTCTTGCGTTCAGTCTCTTCGAGAATAGCAACGGGGTGCTCACGATAGGAGAGATCTTCTTGGAGCTCAATGTCCTCGAAGTTGACGGTGCGGTCAGGAGTCTTGAAGCACTTTCGGAGATGAGAGACATGGAACACATCATGAACATTTGCAAAGTTTGAAGGAAGCTCGAGTTGATAGGCGAGATCGCCTCTCTTGCTGACAATCTTGAAAGGTCCCACGTATCTGGGGGCAAGCTTCCCTTTGATACCGAAGCGACGAGTACCTTTCATAGTTGAGACGTGGAGGTAAACATGATCTCCGATCTCGAAAGCCAAATCACGGTGCTTACTGTCATAGTAGCTCTTCTGGCGGGATTGGGCTGCTTTGAGGTTATCTCGAATGACTTTGCACATTTCCTCTGCCTCTGTGATTAAGTCATTTCCCAAAAGCTGACGTTCACCGGTTTCGGACCAGTTGAGAGGGGTACGGCACTTCCTGCCATACAGAATTTCAAATGGGGCCTTGCCCAAACTTGCTTGAAAACTTTTGTTGTAGGAGAATTCAGCATAAGGAAGACAATCCTCCCACTTCATGCCGAAGGAGATCACACAAGCCCTGAGCATATCTTCAAGAATCTGGTTGACACGCTCGACTTGACCGCTAGTTTGAGGATGGAAAGCTGTGCTGAAGCGGATGTTGGTGCCCATGGCCTTCTGAAAAGAATCCCAAAACTTGGAGGTAAAGATGTTGCCACAGTCTGAAGAGATCACTTGTGGAATACCGTGCAGAGAGACAATTCGAGAGGTATAGAGTTCCGTCAATTGAGCTGCACTGATTGACTCTTTGATAGGCAGAAAGTGAGCCACTTTGGTGAGTTTGTCGATGACAACGAATATAGCATCATTGCCACGCTTGGACTTTGGAAACCCAGTCACGAAGTCCATCTCAATGTGGTCAAACTTCCATTCTGGAATGGCAAGAGGTTGCAGGAGACCAGCTGGCCTTTGGTGTTCTGCCTTCACTCTTCTACAGACATCACACTCATTCACGAATTGAGCAATCTCGCGCTTCATTCGTGTCCACCAATAAGCCTGCTTGAGGTCCTGATACATCTTCGTGCTCCCAGGGTGGATGGAGAGGAGAGAATTGTGAGCCTCGTTCATGATCACTTTATGGAGGTCACCTTTGGGTACAACAATACGATCCTCGAAGAAGAGAGTATCCTTGTCGTCAAGGCGGTAGCACTTGTACCTGGGCTGACTCTTGGCAATCCCAATCTTCACCTTTTTCACCATAGCATCAAGAAGCTAAGCTTGGCGAATCTGGTCTTCCAGGGTAGGAGAGACTTGAAGGTTGGCGAGGAAACCTTGAGGAACAACTTGCAGATTAAGTTTGCGGAAAGCTTCACAAAGCTCGGGTTGATAAGGCTTGAGAATCAGACTGTTACAATAAGCCTTCCTGCTCAATGCGTCAGCAATCACATTGGCCTTGCCTGGAGTATACTCGATACTCGGATTATACTCTTGAATCATTTCGACCCATCGAGTTTGCCTGAGGTTGAGATTAGGCTGAGTGAAAATGTACTTGAGACTCTTGTGATCAGTGAAAATGTCCACTTTTCTTCCCAATAAGAGATGTCTCCAAGTCAAAAGAGCATGCACAACTGCCGCCAACTCAAGATCATGAGTGGGGTAGTTCTTATCATTAGGCTTCAACTTGTAAGAGGTATAAGCAACAACTTTCTTCTCTTGCATCAATACTGCGCCAAGACCTTGGAGAGAGGCATCACAAAAGACCTCGTACGGCTTGGATTCATCAGGCGGAGTCAGAACTGGAGCAGAGATCAATTTCTCTTTCAAAGTGTTGAAAGCAATGTCACACTCCGGAGACCAAACGTACTTGACGTGCTTCTGGAGAAGATTTGAGAGAGGCTTTGCGATCTTGGAGAAGTTTTCAACGAATCTTCGACAGTAGCTTGCGAGACCGAGGAAGCTACGAAGTTGCTTCACGTTCTGAGGAGGTTCCCAATTCACAATTGCAGACACCTTCTCAGGATTCACCGCAATGCCCTTGGCAGAGATGATATGACCAAGATAAAGAACCTCATCGAGCCAAAATTCGCACTTGGAGAACTTGGCGTAGAACTGGTGTTCCCTCAGCTTATCGAGTACCAAAGGCAAGTGCTTGGCATGATCTTCCTTGTTCTTCGAGAAAACCAGAATGTCGTCGAGATAGACCAAAACGAAGTCATTGGTGTAGGCGTTGAAGATGAAGTTCATCATGCGAGAGAACGTCGGAGGAGCGTTGACGAGGCCAAAAGACGTGACAGTGTATTCATATGAACCATAGCTTGTCCTGAAAGCCGTCTTGGGAATATCTTGCTCACGGATTCGAATCTGATGATAACCCATACGGAGATCAAGCTTGGAGAATACTTGGGCACCTTTGAGTTGTTCGAACAGCTCGTTGATATTGGGAAGTGGGTATTTGTTCTTGATGGTCTTCTTATTCAATGGACGGTAATCAACACAAAGTCGGTCCGTTCCATCCTTCTTCTTCACAAAAAGAACACCACAACTCCATGGAGAAGAACTAGGCCGGATGAGACCCATTATCTCTTGAATATCGAGTTGCTTCTTCAGCTCCTTCAACTCTTCAGGTCCGAGCTTGTAAGGACGCTTGCACACTGGATCCGTGCCAGGCTCAAGATCAATGACGAATTCAACTGGCCGGTGCGGAGGCATTCCTGGAAGCTCTTCTGGAAAGATGTCTTGATATTTGCAAACGACTGGAATTTGCGAGATAGCATCGAGTTCACCCTTCTCATTGAGAGAAAACAGATGGATGGTATCATCACGAGCGGCAAAGACAATTACATCCTCAGAAGAATGAGTCAATAGAATCTGCCTGGCTGCACAATCAAGCTGAGCCTTGTGCTTAGAAAGCCAATCCATTCCGAGAATAAGATCAATATCCGATTTGCCAAGAACCATTGGGGAAGAAAGAAACTTGTAGTCGCCCAAGGTGATAGTAACATCTGGCACCTCCAGACTTGCACTCAAATGTTTGCCAGGAGAAACGATATCCGTTTGTTTACCCAAATGAGACGACATGAACTCATGCTTGGTAAAAAATGGCTTTGACATGAAACAATGCGATGCACCAGTGTCAAAAAGAACTCTTGCGGGAATATCGTTAACAGGAAGGTTACCCATGATGACATCTGACGAGTCCTCTGCCTGAGCTGCATTCATCAAGTTGACCTTGGCGTGCTTGGGGTTATGCTTGACCACAGCTGTACTTGCCGATCTGACAGGAGGAGGAGGAGGAAGACACCTCTGGTTGAGACACTTGTTGGCATAGTGACCCTTCTGTTGGCACTTGTTGCACGTGACCTCTGAAAGCGGACGGTGGTACGGAGCACTCGATCTTGGAGCTTGAGACGAAGTCTTGTTCTGAAAGCCAGGGTTCGGTGGGTGGGAAGATCCACTGCCACATTTGCTCTTCTGCTGATACGGCTGACGGAACGGAGGAGGAGGAAGCCAATACTTCTGCTGCTTGGCCACTTGAGTAGAGGAAGAAGGAGTAACATCTCTGACTCGCTTCTTGGAAACATCACACCTCAGTTGAGCGGCCTCTTGCTTCAGTGCCATGTTGTAGAACTCATCGTACCTCAAGGGCTCAAAGAGAACAAGAGCTAGCTGGATTTCTTCTCTGAGACCACCCCTGAACTGGTATATCATGCTCTTCTCATCAGGGACGTCCTGCTTAGCAAAGCGGGCGAGCTTCTGAAACAACTTGTTGTAGTCATAGACAGACAAAGAGCCTTGCTTTAGGTTGCGGAATTCCTCACGCTTGCTTTCAACCACGCTCTGAGGGATATGGTGAGCTCTGAAATCTTGACGGAATTCATCCCAGGTAATTACACGTCCACCTCTGGAATCCTTGTACTGCTGGAACCATTCTACAGCTTGATCTTTGAGTTGGAAGGAAGCGAACTTGACAAAGTCCTCAGGCCTGACGTTACTGCACTCGAAATGCTTGCACAGATCCACAAGCCAATCGTCAGCATCGGTTGCCTCAACACAATTGCTGAAAGTCTTTGGCCCGTTAGCAAGGAACTGGTTGAGTGTAGCAAAGTGATTCTGATTGTTGCCTTGGTTCCCTTGGTTGCCTTGATTGCGCTCTTGGAGAATTTGCATGATCAACTGTGTGTTTGCATTGGTTGCGGCCATCACAGCTTGCCATGCCTCCGGAGGAGGTGGAGGTGGTGGCGGATCAGGATTCGGAGTCGTGCACGTTGGAGGAGCCATCCTGAAGAGGTTGACATTCATTAGCACATTGATAGACAAATATTGAAGCTGAATCCAACGGAATGAAAATTGCAACATATAGTCTTCACATCCGAACAAAATGAACGAATGCATTCCTCTTGAAATGGTCACATATCCATAAATTGAGAAGCCACGTAGAATTAAGGTAGAGAAATAAATCAACAAGGTACGGATCAAGAACGAATACTCAGTATGAAATCCCAATCTCAAACCAAATATTCGTGGAAGAAGAACTAGAGCTACAAGAATTCCCACCTATGAAACTCCCGAACCTTTCTGGTTATGCAATCAGGTGTTGGGGATACAGGGGAAGCATAATATCTCACCCTAATCTAGCAAATCCTACATCAAGCTGTATCCATCCTTCAACACATAACCGAGAAAAACTTCAGAAACCATCTACCTCAACCTTCGAAAAGCATCCGTTATACAAGTTATGGCGATACTCCCGAACTCCCGCCCCAGTACTGGGTGGCGTCGAGGTTATCTCACCAACGAACTGCATAAAAGAGATTTTCGATGTCGGCGTACTAAACTCAGGTATTCTAGAACTGCAACGATAAAATTATGACGACAACACCTCAGAGCTCAACTCCCCGGGACACTTCCACAAAACCCCTGACAGGAGGCACCAAGACAATGTTCTCGTCATAAAACCATCGGAACGATTCCAAGATACCCGCGTGATCCTAAAAAAATTTAGTGAAATTTGAGAAGAGAAGAGTCAAAACTCTACGTCAGGATGCCTTACCAGAGCGATGAGGAGATTGGGAAGTAAAAAGAATTCCTAAACTCTCCGATATATAATTCCTAAATGACTCAAAACATTTTTCTAAACACAACTCGACTGCTAAAAACGAACAAGCAATGGGGTTCCTAAGGTCGGGGAAGGCTCTGATTACCAACTTGTAACACCCTATATGCGACTATATCTCCCACGTGTCGAGGCACGACTTAGAGGCATAATCGCATTGAAGGCATATGTCGCATGTTAGGCAATCTTCACAACATCCCATGTAATATAGATCATAAAAGGGGAGGTAACATAGTTGGCTTACACTCGCCACGTCAATCAAGTACATAAATAACATTACATCATTCAAACACTCATGGCCCGACTACGGCGCCAAAATAAAAGATAACCCAACATGCGACACGGTCCCGATCACCCCCAACTGGACACCACTACTGATCATCAGGAAAGGAAACATAGTATCGTTGAGAGTCCTCGTCGAACTCCCACTTGCGCTCGAGCGCGTCACCTGGAGCGGAATCATCAGGCCCTGCATCTGGTGTAATATGTGGAGCTCAGCAATCTCGCACCCTCGCGATCAAGACTATTTAAGCTTATAGGTAAGGCAAGGTAAATATGTGGAGCTGCAGCAAGCGACTACCAAATATGGTGGCTATCATGTTCGCCAAAGAGAGCGAGAAGAGGAGGCAAAGCGCGAGCGAGAAAACTAGAGAGCAACCTATGCAAGCATTACTCCAACACCGTGTTCACTTCCCGGACTCCGCCGAGAAGAGACCATCACGGTAACTCACACTGTTGATTCATTTTAATTTAACTTAAGGTTCAAGTTATCTACAACCGGACATTAACAAATTCCCATCTGCCCATAACCGCGGGCACGGCTTTCGAAAGTTCAAATCCCTGCAGGGGAGTCCCAACTTAGCCCATGACAAGATCTCACGGTCAACGAAGGAATAGACCTCCTCTCGAGACGTTCCGATCAGACTCGGTACCTCGGTTCTTCAAGACACTTTGACAGGTTAAAACAAATCCAGCAACACCGCCCGAATGTGCCGATAGGAGCTGCACATATCTCATTCTCAGGGCACACTCAGATAGGTCAAGCTACGAGTAAAACCAACCCTCGAGTTTCCCCAAGGTGGCCCCGCAGGCTGCCTAGTTCGGACCAACACTCAGAGGAGCACTGGCCCGGGGGGGGGGGGGTTAAAATAAGATGACCCTCGGGCTCCGGAAACCCAAGGGAAAAAGAGGCTAGGTGGCAAATGGTAAAGCCAAGGTTGGGCATTGCTGGAAAATATTTAATCAAGGCGAACTATCACGGGGTTCCCATTATAACCCAACCGCGTAAGGAACGCAAAATCCGGGAACATAACACCGATATGACGGAAAACTAGGGCGGCAACAGTGGAACAAAACACTAGGCGAGAGGCCGAGCCTTCCACCCTTTACCAAGTATATAGATGCATTAAGATAACATGGCAATATAATGATATCCCAACAAGGAAATAATGTTCCAACAAGGAGCGGTCTCCAATCTTCACCTGCAACTAGCAACGCTATAAGAGGGGCTGAGCAAAGCGGTAACATAGCCAATCAACGGTTTGCTACGACATGGTGGGTTAGAGGTTTGACATGGCAATTTGGGAGGCTTGCAAGCAAGTGGTAGGCATCGTAGCATTGGCATAGCAAAAGAGCGAGCATCTAGCAAAGCAAAGATAGTAGTGATTTCGAGGGTATGATCATCTTGCCTGCAAAGTTGTCAGAGTTGACTGGATCCTCGAAAGCAAACTCAACGGGCTCCTCGTTAGCGAACTCATCTCCCGGATCTACCCAAACAAGACAAACAAGCAAACGGAACACAATCAACCACGTGCAAGGCTCAAACAATATGATGCAAAGATGATATGCTATGCGGGATGCGATGCGGGATGCATATGCAAGATTTGACAAGGAATGCATGAACCTGGCCTCAACATGGAAATCCAAGTGTGCCACTGGAAAGATGAGATGAAATCGCTTGAAAGCGATATAAAGAACGACGGAATCGGAGTTACGGTTTGGAAATGGCAAGCGATTCAAATATGACACCGGTCTTTGATTTACAGCAAGTAGCCATCTAAATACAATGAGATGAACAAGCTACAGCACCCAAACATGGCAACAAAATACATGGCAGGGATGCATTCATGATGATTAACAAAATTCTAGCACTGAGCTACGGCCAATTCATCCATTAACAGGTTCAAACAAGCATGGCAAAAATGCATATGGTAAACAGATTTGAGACTTAGTGAAATTAACACTTGTCTGGAATTTCAAATCAGGTAGCACACTTCGGAGCAACAAAACTACATGCTACAAGACCTGAACATGGCAAAGTAAAGCATGGTATGGAGCTACTCAAAGATCTTAACAAAAGTCCCTTAGTGACCTTGAGCCAAAAGGGATCAGAAAATACAATTGCAAGCATGTGAACATGGAAAAAACATAATCAGTACTCAGACTTAGTGAAAAGTGGAGCATGCTGAAAACAGATATCAAGTAGGCATGTTTACGAGCTCGATGCACTCACTACAGAGCAAGTCATGACAATCTAAGCATACACCCATCAAGAGTACACAAAATGCAAGCTAGACATGGCAAGAACAATAGCATAGCATGCATGGATCAACTACAACATCATCGGCAAAATCGCTAACAAGTAGACAATCTGCCCAGATTCACGAAGTAGCAAAAGTAGAGCTCGATTGGCTCAAGCTAGGGTGCTCCATAATTGCAAACAGAGGCATGGATGGATAGAGCACTACAATTTTAACAAAACATCCTCAAAAGAGGCACGGATCACTCGGAAACAACATGAACATATGGCAACATGAGATAAACAGGTCAAGGACTTAGTGGAAATGCTAAGTCCCTGAAATCAGCATTACCAAGTGCCTCACTTTGCAAGCTTGTGCTAGTCACCACACACATCAAAAAAATACATGGGTTGCACCTCTGGAAATATGGCAAAACCCTTAACAACACATATGTAGAGCTCATAGACATATCATGCACACAATAATCATGGCAAAAATGACAAATATCTAAATGGAGTAGCAAATCTGACAATTATCTCAAGTAGCCCTCTTCTAACAGCATTTTGGGCATCAAGATGAACTCAAATGAAAATGATGCAATGGAATGAAATGATGTGCTCTCTGAGACGAACAATTTGATATGCTATATGCCAAAAACGGAGTTACGGATGCGGAGATATAGCATGATGAACAGGAGCACATGAACTAGGGTTTCGGGCAAAAAGTCAACCGTCCCAATTCCCAGGTCTGGATCTGGCACGGATTTTGAAGCAGCCCGCCGGAGTTACTGTTCACCGCCGGAGATGAAGCTCGCCGGAGGTCGGAGTTGAGGAAGGAGGGGCCGGATCCGGTGGTGGAACTCACCGGGGCGGCGCGGGCCGGCTATGGCCAGGGTCGGCGCGGTCGCCGAGACCCGCGGCGGCGAGGCGGCGATGGCCGCGGAGGACGGGACGGGCGGCGGTGTGCGGCGGCCCATGGCGGCCGTGTCGCCGGAGACGGCAATGGAGGCGGCGGCCGCTCGGGGAAGAAGGGCGCGGGGAGGCGCCCCGGCGGCGCGTGGCGGTTGGGCCTCGGGGGCCCAGTTTGGGCCTCCCGGCCGGCGGCAGGGAAGTGGGCGCGGGCCACTTGGCGCCCGCTGATTGGCCGAAAGCGGCGGCAGGATTCGTCCGGTGGCGGGGCGGACGTGTCTGGTGGCGGCGGGGCAATTTTTTTAGGGTTTAGGAGAGGGGATCCATGAGTTTGGAGGAGGGGGTCTTTATATAGGCATAGGGGGAGCTAAGAGAGTTCAAATGAGGTGCGGTTTTCGGCCACGTGATCGTGATTGAACGCTCTAGATGATGGAGGGGGTTTTGGTGGGTTTTGGGCCAAAGTGGAGGGGTGTTGGGCTGCAACACACACGAGCCCTTTTCGGTCCCTCGGTTAACCGTTGGAGCATCAAACGAAGTCCAAATGGTACGGAACTTGACAGGCGGTCTACCAGTAGTAAACCAAGGCCGCTTGGCAAGTCTCGGTCCAATCCGGAAATGTTTAATCCCCACACACGAAAGAAAGGTAGAAAAGACCACCGGAGGAGAACGAAGCGCCGGAATGCCAAAACAGACAACGGGGAAAATGCTCGAATGCATGGGATGAACACGTATGCAAATGCAATGCACATGATGACATGATATGAGATGCATGAAAATGACAACAACACACGGAGAGAAAAACCCAAACCCAAGAAAATAAAATAACTTAACGCCGGAAATGGCAAGAGTTGGAGTACAAATTGGGTAAGTTACATCCGGGGTGTTACAGTTCATTAAGGACTTCTCAAAAATTTCTCGGCCTCTGACTAATTTATTACAAAAAATATATACCATTTGTTTTTTATGATGATTGTATAGAAGGATTTGAAATACTTAAGAAAGGATTGATCTCTGCACCTATTGTTCAGCCACCTGATTGGAATTTACCCTTTGAAATTATGTGTGATGCTAGTGATTATGCTGTAGGTGCTGTTCTAGGACAAAGAGTTGATAAGATATTAAACGTTATTCAATATGCTAGTAAAACCCTAGACAATGCTCAAAGAAATTATGCTACCACTGAAAAAGAATTCTTAGCAGTTGTATTTGCTTGTGATAAGTTCAGACCTTATATTGTTGATTCTAAAGTAACTATTCACACTGATCATGCTGCTATTAAATATCTCATGGAAAAGAAAGATGCTAAACCTAGACTTATTAGATGGGTTCTCTTGCTACAAGAATCCCATTGTAGACAACTTGTCTATGTTAGAAAATGTGATTGATGACCCACTTCCTATTGATGATAGCTTTCCTAATGAGCAATTTAATGTCATAAATGCTTCTCATACTACCCATGGTATGTTGATTATGCTAATTACATTGTTGCTAAGTTTATACCACCTAGTTTCACATACCAGCAAAAGAAAAAGTTCTTCTATGATTTGAGGCATTACTTTTGGGATGACCCACATCTTTATAAACAAGGAGTAGATGGTGTTATTAGACGTTGTGTACCTAAGCATGAACAGGAATAGATCCTACGCAAGTGTCACTCCGAAGCTTATGGAGGACACCATGCTAGAGATAGAACTGCACATAAGGTATTGCAATCTGGTTTTTATTGGCCTACTCTCTTCAAGGATGCCCGTAAGTTTGTCTTATCTTGTGATGAATGTCAACGAATTGGTAATATTGGTAGACGTCAAGAAATGCCTATGAACTATTCACTCGTTATTGAACCATTTGATGTTTGAGGCTTTGACTATATGGGACCCTTTCCTTCCTCTAATGGATATACACATATTTTAATTGCTGTTGATTACATTACTAAGTCGGTAGAAGCTATTCCAACTAGTAGTGCTGATCATAACACTTCTATTAAAATGCTTAAAGAAGTTATTTTTCCAAGATTTGGAGTCCCTAGATATTTAATGACTGATGGTGGTTCACATTTCATTCATGGTGCTTTCCGTAAAATGCCTGCTAAATATGATGTTAATCATAGAATTGCATCTCCTTATCATCCTCAGTCTAGTGGTCAAGTAGAATAGAGTAATAGAGAGCTCAAATTAATTTTGCAAAAGATTGTTAATAGATCTAGAAAAAATTGGTCCAAGAGACTTGATGATGCATTATGGGCCTATAGAACTACATATAAAAATCCTATGGGTATGTCTCCGTATAAAATGGTTTATGGAAAAGCATGTCACTTACCTCTCGAACTAGAACATAAGGCATATTGGGCTATTAAAGAACTCAATTATGATTTCAAACTTGCCGGTGAGAAGAGGTTATTTGATATTAGCTCACTTGATGAATGGAGAACCCAAGCCTATGAAAATGCCAAGTTGTTTAAAGAAAAAGTTAAAAGATGGCATGACAAAAGAATACAAAAGCGTGAGTTTAATGTAGGTGATTATGTATTTCTATACAATTCTCGTTTAAGATATTTTGCAGGAAAACTTCTCTCTAAGTGGGAAGGTCCTTACGTTATTGAGGAGGTCTATCGTTCCAGTGCCATAAAAATCAACAACTTCGAAGGCATAAATCCGAAGGTGGTGAACGGTCAAAGAATGAAACATTATATCTCAGGTAATCCCATAAATGTTGAAACCAATATTATTGAAACCGTAACCCTGGAGGAATACATAAGGGACACTTTCCGGAACGTTTCAGACTCTGAAGAGGAATAGGTATGTTGTACGGCAAGTAAACCAACTCCAAAAGAGTTTTTAAGGCAATATTTCTCCGTTTTGGAATATTTAGAAAAATAGAAAAATAAGTAGTAGTCCGGGAAGGACACGAGGGCTCCACGAGGGTGGCGGGCGCGCCCTACCCTACTGGGCGTGCCCCCTACCTCGTGGGCACCTCGTGTGCTCTCCGGACTCCGTTTTTGTACACGACACGTATTTTGGTCAGTAAAAATTCATTATATAATCCCCAGAGGATTTGACTCCCATATCACGCAAAAATCTCCTGTCTTTGTTTCGAGCTATTTTCTGTCAGGGTTGTCAAGGCCAGGCATTATGTCGTCTCCCTCCTCCTCCAACCATGAGGGCAACGATGCTTGGCTAATGAAGATAGAGCTGAAGAGAGAAGAACCCATGGAGGTCAACAAGGATGAAGGGATCAAGAAGGCCATGGAGGACCAAGTTCCGGCAACAGAAGACACCCTTTAACTTGATCACAATCTTCTCACCCCAACAGAGATCGAAGCTTTCAAGATGATTGAGTTAGCTCGTATACAAAATAAGTATCTCACACGTGAAAATATTTTGTTGAAGGAGCATATCATCGCACTCAAGGGCATTATCCGCAAGTTAGAAGACCTCCTACGCTCGATGTGCGACTATCCATCATCGACAACCCCACCTTCTTCACCAACAAAGGAGACATAATCACATGGGTATGGGCACTCCCCTTGGCAACTGCCAAGCTTGGGGGAGTTCCCCGGTATCGTATCACCATCACTTTTATCTTTACCATTTTTCTTAGTTCGATCCTTTTGGTAATATCTTGATCTGGTAGAATAAAAGTTCTTAGTATGATCTAGTTGTGAGTTTTGCTTTATTATCCTTCTATGTAATCGAGTCCATGATCTATATAATAAAGATTAGTGTTGAGTCAAGGGCTTGATTCTTTTGCCATGATCCTAAGTGAATAAAAGAAAAGAGAAAGAAATAAAAATAAACAAAGAGATCATATGGATCTCATGGAGAGTAATGAGCTCACATAGAAAAAGTATGATGAATGAAAGTTGTTGAGGGTTGACAAACATAGTTTTGGTCATCGTTGCAATTAATAGGAAGTAATAAATAAAGAGAGGTCTTCACATATCGATATACTATATTGGACATCTTTTATGATTGTGAACACTCATTAAAATATGACATGTTAAAGAGTTGACGTTGGACAAGGAAGACAACGTAATGGGTTATGTTTTCTTACATATGAGATAAATTATATTATCATGGATCATCCAACATGGTTGAGCTTGCCTTTCCCCCTCATGCTAGCCAAATTCATCGCACCAAGTAGAGATACTACTTGTGCTTCCAAATACCCTTAAGCCAGTTTTTCCATGAGAGTCCACCATACCTACCTATGGATTGAATAATATCCTTCAAGTAAGTTGTCATCAGTGCAAAGCAATAAAAATTGCTCTCTAAATTTGTATGACTTATTACTGTGGGAGAAATAAGCTTTATACCATCGTGTGATATGGAAGAAATAAAAGCGACAGACTGCATAATAAAGGTCCATATCACAAGTGGCAATATAAAGTGACGTTCTTTCGCATTAAGCTTTTGTGCATCCAACTATAAAAGCGCATGACAACCTCTGCTTCCCTCTGCGAAGGGCCTATCTTTTACTTTTATCTCCTACCCTTCATAAGAGTCATGGTGATCTCCACCCTTCCTTTTTACATTTTATCCTTTGGCAAGCATGGTATGTTGGAAAGATCCTGATATATATATGGCTAATTGGATGTGAGTTTTCATGAACTATTATCGTTGACATTAACCTTGAGGTAAAACGTTGGGAGGCAAAACTATAAGCCCCTATCTTTCTCTCTTTGTCTGATTAAAACTCCATACCCATAAGTATTGCGTGAGTGTCAGCAATTGTGGAAGATTATATGATAGTTGAGTATGTGGACTTGCTGAAAAGCTCTTATATGTTGACTCTTTCCTATGTTATGATAAATTGCAATTGCTCCAATGACTGAGATTATTGTTTGTTAGTTTTCAATGAAGTTTATGATTCATACTTGAAATTGTGATTGAATTATCACTCTAGCATAAGAAATCATATGACAGGAATTATATAAGTTGTTGTTCTAAGAATGATCTTGATGCCCTCATGTCCGTATTTTATTTTTATCGACACCTCTATCTCTAAACATGTGGACATATTTTTCAATTTCGGCTTTTTGCTTGAGGACAAGCGCGGTCTAAGCTTGGGGGAGTTGATACGTCCATTTTGCATCATGCTTTTATATCAATATTTATTGCATTATGGGCTGTTATTACACATTATGTCACAATACTTATGCCTATTATCTCTTATTTTACAAGGTTTACATAAAGAGGGAGAATGCCGGCAGCTGGGATTCTGGCTGGAAAAGGAGCAAATATTAGAGACCTATTCTGCAGAGCTCCAAAAGTCCTGAAACTCCACGGAAGACGTTTTCCAAATATATAAAAAATACTGAGAGCAAGAACTTCACCAGGGGGGTCACACCTTGCCCACGAGGGTGGGGGGCGCGCCCTAACCCCTGGGCGCGCCCTCCTACCTCGTGGGCCCCCTGTTGGCCCTCTGATGACCATCTTCTGCTATATGAAGTCTTCCGATGGGAAAAAATAACAAGCCATCTTCTCGGATGAAACTCCACCGCCACAAGGCGGAACCTTGGCAGAACCAATCTAGGGCTCTGGCAGAGCTGTTCTGCCAGGGAAACTTCCCTCCCGAAGGGGGAAATCATCGCCATCGTCATCACCAACGCTCCTCTCATCGGGAGAGGGCAATCTCTATCAACATCTTCATCATCACCATCTCCTCTCAAAACCCTAGTTCATCTCTTGTATCCAATTATTGTCTCCAAGTCCGGGATTGGTGGTAGTAGGTTGCTAGTAGTGTTAATTACTCCTTGTAGTTGATGCTAGTTGGTTTAATTGGTGGAAGATCATATGTTCAGATCCTATATGCATATTAATACCCCTCTGATTATGAACATGTTTATGCTTTGTGAGTAGTTACTTTTGTTCCCGAGGACATGGGAGAAGTCTTGCTATTAGTAGTCATGTGAATTTGGTATTCGTTTGATATTTTGATGAGATGTATGTTGTCTCTCCTCTAGTGGTGTTATGTGAACGTCGACTACATGACACATCACCATTGTTTGGCCCTAGAGGAAGGCATTGGGTAGTAATAAGTAGATGATGGGTTGCTAGAGTGACAGAAGCTTAAACCCTAGTTTATGCGTTGCTTCGTAAGGGGCTGATTTGGATCCATATGTTTCATGCTATGGTTAGGTTTACCTTAATACTTTTGTTGTAGTTGCGGATGCTTGCAATAGAGGTTAATCATAAGTGGGATGCTTGTCCAAGTAAGGGCAGTACCCAAGCACCGGTACACCCACATACCAAATTATCAAAGTACCAAACGCGAATCATATGAGCGTGATGAAAACTAGCTTGACGATATTCCCATGTGTCCTCGGGAGCGCTTTTCTCTATATAAGAGTTTGTCCAGGCTTGTCCTTTGCTACAAAAAGGATTGGGCCACCTTTCTGCACTTTATTTACTTTTGTTACTTGTTGCTCATTACAAATTATCCTATCACAAAACTATCTATTACCACTTATTTCAGTACTTGCAGAGAATACCTTGCTGGAAACTGCTTATCATTTCCTTCTGCTCCTTGTTGGGTTCGACAGTCTTACTTATCGAAAGGACTACAATAGATCCCCTATACTTGTGGGTCATCAGATGTCTTCGACCAGGCGATAATGCAGGAGCTCACTTTCCATGAGCAGCGTGGCCTGTGCGTCCGTGGGTGCGCGGCGAGCGTGAGACGATGAGCCGGCCGGAGTCAGCGACGGGGTGGTGCTGCGGCCGTCTGGCCGCACGGAGGGGTGCAGTGAGGAGGCTTGCTGCTCGTTTTCCGCTGGGCCGGTAGTGGCATTGGTGGCGGGTGATGGAGAATGACGGGAAGGCCCGCCGACAGGGGCTGTCTGAGCGATACGGGTGGCGAGAGCAGCCCTGCGCTCAGCGTGGGCCTGGTGGGCGTCGGCCATGAACTTGGTGGAGCTGCGAAGCGCGGATTGACGAGAGGAAAGCTTCGACCAATCCCTACCTGGCACAGCAAATGTCGGATTTCGGGTTCCGGCAAAACCCTTGAGGTTCGAACACTGGGGTGTGCACGAAGATCTCTCCTCCCTCTAGCTCGGGCACGTCGTGATCTCATGGCCTAGCTCGATGAACCCAAAGAATAGGAGACACAAGAGATCATACTTGTTCGGGCCACCGATGTGGTGTAATACCCTACTCTAGTGTGGTGTGGTGGATTGCATCTTGTGCTAAGGCTGAAGAGTTACAAGGGAAGAACAGCCTCCTGAGGAGAGGTGTTCTTGTGCTTGGCGAACTTGTGTGGTTGGGGATGATTTGGATCCTCTCCCTATGGTGGTGGCTAGTCCTGTTTATAGAGGCCCTGGTCCTCTCCCCAAATATTGAGCGGGAAGGGATCCAACGATGGCCAAATTCGAAGGGAGACAACTAGTGCAAGTTATCCCGACTAAAGGTGGTCTTCGCCTGCCAAAGGCTCTTGTGGTGACGCCGTCTTGGGCTCCACGGTGACCTCCCTCCTGCCATCCTGCTGGCCTTGGTCTCGTTGCACCGATATGGAAACCTTTTCCTGAAGCCTCGGGACTCCTCGCCTGCGCTTGCCCCTTTAGCACCAAAGAGGAAACGAGGACACTGCGCACGCTGGCGCCCGCCAGGCTCCAGTCGTCATGGCTTGCGTCACAGAAACCTCGCGAGGTGTCCCTTGCTTTGATCTCTCCGCCCCTCGCGAGCCTGCCTGGTGAAGCTACCCCTGAGGAGGTCTTGTGTCGTCCGCATCATGAGCCTTGGCCCCTCGCGAGGGTCTTGAGAGTTTGCTGGTGAAGATGGGCCATACAGGGCCGCTGGTGGAGCCATGCCGCGGGCAGCAGGCAGGCAAGTCTGGGGACCCCCGTTCCCAGAACGCCGACAGTGTACATACATACTTGTCGATTGGTCTCTCTGCAAGTATGAACCGTGGCCGAGTAAGTAATGGCACGTGTCATTGTAGACCACCCGACATTACAGTTCACGCAATCCCGTCTAAGTCGTGTACACATACGTAAAGCCAGGGGGCAAAAAATACGGCCACATACGTACATGCGGGCGGGGTCTCGAGTGCGTACTCGCGCATATATATATGGACGGCCAGGGCTAGTGTACATGGAGATGCAACAGACGGCAGCAACGGCGTCTAGTTCATCGGGCAGCGAACCGGCTGGGTCAGAACGAAGAAATAGCATGTTGTTCATCGGGAGGCAACCGACAGGGTTGGAATGCGTCATGTTAAAAGGGAGCCAACCGGCTTGGATGGAACAGCCGAAGCGGGGTCTAGCGTACCGCATAACGAAGGAAACGGCCTTCTATTTGACCGGCCACGGTCGAAAAGGGATCCTATTCATCAGGAGGGGTCTAGCGTACCGCAAAACGGAGGAAACAGACTTGTGTTCGAGTTCCTAAGGATGAAATGGGGTCCTGTTGATCGGGAGGGCTGTGGCGTACCACAAAAGGGAGGAAATGGACTTGTGTTGGAGCTCCTATGGTCTAAATGGGGTCCTATTTATCCACCATCTATTGCCTCGTTCAAGCCTCCACGGGCTACTGTTCATCCACCGTCGACCTCATCCACCCTCCATGGGCTACCGTTCATCCACGGCTACTATTCATCCATGGCTATTGTTCCTCCAGCCTCCACTGTCTGCTGTTCATAGAGCTTCCACGGGGTCCTGTTCATCCATCCCCAACCGGCTAGGGTGCGGCAGCCTCCTCCGGGTCCTGTTCATCCAGCGGAAACGGCCTACTACCACAGGGTCCTGTTCATCCACAGCCAACAAACCGGCTCGACTCACCACGTCTTGACTCGTTCTACATACCACGCACGCGGTAGCAACGGTCACTGTTCATCGAGAGGCAACCCAACACCGGCTCGATCGGCTTCAGTAAGCAGCAACAGTGATCGATCGCTCGAGTTCAGTTAGCAGTAGTAGCGAAGGAATTTTTCGGGTTCAGTCAGCAGCGAATGAATCACTCGGGTTCAATTAATAGCCAAGGGATCGATCGCTCGGTTTCAGTAACGTGTGATCGCTCCAGGTTCAGTTAGCCAACGCCTCGCACCCACGCGCGTACATGAGAGAAACACGCAAACTACAGTGCATCGCTCGGCCCCGACAACCCACCGTAACTAGGAACTCTGCGATATTTCCTCTCCCTCGCTTATACCATGATATTTTCCTTCATGGACGGCCCAAGAATGTCATGCAACTGCGTCTGAGGCCCCCAGGACAAAACCCCATTTTCTGTCATGATGCTTTGTCATAGAAGTAGGAGCCACCACATCTATGATGATACCAGGTTTTGTCACAATTATTGTCGGTGCAACAAACCCCGGGTATGTTGCCCAAATGTGCACAGGCACAAGATCAAGATTGGAGCACCAGCTTAAGTCTGAGATTGAAGAACCAACATGCAGCTCAGGGAGATCAAGATCGAGCCAAAGGGACAGGATATCGGCAAGAGAAGGACCTCCCTCGCTGGGCAGGCGAGCCCGTCAAGGGGCCAGGCAACGACCAGAAGGAAGCAGCCAAGACTCCCCGGCAGCACCTTTCGGGGCTTGCGGGGCCTGAACCACCCCGCCAACCATCCAAGAACGACCCATGTCGTCAATCAGTGCAGTGTCAAGCTGCAAGGTTATTAAGTGGCAGCATTTTCCACATGGCAGCCAACTCCTACAGAAGAAACCCACAGGTGACACCCTTCCAGCGACGTGTCAAGAGAACAGGTGTGAAGCTGGCAAGATAAGCCCGACAGGCCTTGCCGGGCAGCTAGTGATGTGACACTAAGCAGTGCATTTAATGCACCCTACCAGCCCGCAGAGTTAGGTATGATAGCACTGTTTGCTATCATATTAGTGGGTAATGATTTTTTTGCCATTGTGGTGACCCCTTAATCTATAAAAGGAGGTGCATGGCAATCGTAGGAGTGGGTTGGAGGGTTGGAAACTTGACAAATCCAAGCCACCATACGCTTGTGGTCACCTTAGCCCTTAGGCAGACCATGCCGGGAAAGTGTACCACACACCACCACGGGCATTTCTACCATGAATCCACCAAAGCAGTAGTAGGGTCTTATGCCTCGCGGCGGCCCGAACCTGGGTAAATTTCTTGTGTGCTCTCTGTCGTGTTGCCGCGCGCTGGTCTGCTCTTTGTGCAACGCGAAGTCTGCTAACCCACAAGTATAGGGGATCAATTGAGCCTCTTTCGATAAGTAAGAGTTTCGAGTCCAACGAGGAGCTAAAGGTAGAACAAATATTCCTTCAAGTTTTATCGACCATCGATACAACTCTACGCACGCTTAACGTTCGCTTTACCTAAAACAAGTACGAAACTAGAAGTACTTTGTAGGTGTAACGCGATAGGTTTGCAAGAATATAAAGAGCACGTAAATAAAAGCTAGGGGCTGCTTTAGGTAAAGAAGCAATAAAGTTATTATAGGGAGTGTGGAAAAGTGGTGGTAGGTGTTGCAAAATTGTCCCTAAGAAATTGACTACTTTACTAGATCGATAGCAAGTTTTATGTGAGAGAGGCCACTGCTAGCATGTCATCCCTGACTTGGAACTATTAGCAAGCTTCTGCAACTACTAACATTCATTAAGATAAAACCTAACCATAGCATTAAGACATATTGGTCGCCCTTCAATCCCGTATGCAGCAATTTCTATGCTAGGTTGAAGCTTCTATCACTCTTGCCCTCCAATACATAGTCCTATCAACATAGAACTAACCCTATGGTGTAATCCACACACATGCTCATATGATGGGCACCAAAGGACAGCAATGTAACCACAAGCAAATTAAACCAATCATAGCAATTCACCAATTACCGATAGGACAACAAAAATCTACTCAGACATCATAGGATGGCAACACATCATTGGATAATAATATGAAGCATAAAGCACCATGTTCAAGTAGAGGGTACAGCGGGTTGCGGGAGAGAGGACCGCTGTAGATAGATGGGGGAAGGTGATGAAGACGTTGGTGAAGATGACGGAGGTGTTCGTGTAGATCGTTGTTGCGATGATGGCCCCGGCGGCGTTCCGGCGCCACTTGGAGAGAGGGGGAGGGGCCCCCTTCTTCTTCTTCTTCTTCTTATTCCTTGACCTTCTCCCTAGATGGGAGAAGGGTTTCCCCTCTGGTCCATGGCCTCCATGGCGGCGGAGGGGCGAGAGCCCCTCCGAGATTGTATCTATCTCTCAGTCTCTCTCTGTTTCTGTGTTCTAGATTCTGGCCTTTCACTGTTTCTTATATTCCCGGAGATCCGTAACTCTGATTGGGCTGTTTAACACGATTTGTATCCGGATATTGGCTTTCTTGCGGCGAAAGAAGGGCACCAACCGCCTTACGGGGTGGCCACGAGTGTCAGGTGCACGCCCCCCTGCCACGTGGCCCCATCGGGCATCGCTTCACGTTGATTCTTCTTCCAAAATTCACATATATTCCAAAAAATCTCCGTATGTTTTTATCCCGTTCGGACTCTGTTTGATATGGATTTTCTGCGGAACAAAAAACATGCAACAAACAGGAACTGGCACTGGGCACTGGATCAATATATTAGTCCCAAAAATAGTATAAGAAGTTGCCAACAGTAGATGAAAGTTGTAGAATATGGCATGGAACAATCAAAAATGCTTGCTCGTCCTTGAGTAGGTAAATGATAAAAAAGATAATTTTTGATGTGGAATGCTACCTAGCATAATCTTGATCATGTAATCTAATCATGGCATGAATATTAAGACACGAGTGATTCAAAGCAATAGTCTATCATTTGACATTAAGACAATAATACTTCAAGCATACCAACCAAGCAATTATGTCTTCTCAAAATAACATAGGCAAGGAAAGCCCATCCCTACAAAATCATATATTTTGGCTATGCTTCATCTTCGTCACACAAAATGCTCCCATCATGCACAACCCCAATGACAAGCCAAGCAATTGTTTCATACTTTAATATTTTAAAACTTTTTCAACCTTCATGCAATATATGAGCGCGAGCCAAGGACATAGACTATAGGTGGAATAGAATATGATGATGGAGGTTGTGTGGAGAAGACGAAAAAGGAAGAAGTCTCACATCGACGCGGCTAATCAACGGGCTATGGAGATGCCCATCAATTGATGTCAACGCAAGGAGTAGGGATTGCCGTGCAACAGATGCACTAAGAGCTATAAGTGTATGAAATCTCAAACTGGAAACTAAGTGGGTGTGCATCCAAGTTGCTTGCTCATGAAGACCTTGGGCATTTGAGGAAGCCCATCATCGGAATATACAAGCCAAGTTCTATAATGAAAATTCCCACTAGTATATGAAAGTGATAACTCAAGAGACTCTCTATATGAAGAACATGGTGCTACTCTGAAGCACAAGTGTGGAAAAGGATAGTAACATTGCCACTTCTCTCTTTTTCTCACAATTTTTTTTGTTTTTTTGTTTTGGTGGGCTTCTTTGGCCTATTTTTTATTTGGGCTTCTTTGGCCTCTCTTTTTTTAAGTCCGGAGTCTCATCCTGACTTGTGGGGGAATCATAGTCTCCATCATCCTTTCCTCACTGGGGCAATGCTCTAATAATGATGATCATCACACTTTTATTTACTTACAACTCAATATTACAACTCGATGTCTAGAACAAAGTATGACTCTGTATGAATGCCTTCGGCGGCGTACCGGGATGTGCAATGATCTAGCGTAGCAATGACATAAAAAAACGGACAAGCCATGAAAACATCATGCTAGCTATCTTACGATCATGCAAAGCAATATGACAATGATGCTCAAGTCATGTATATGAAGATGATGGAAGTTGCATGGCAATATATCTCGGAATGGCTATGGAAATGCCATGATAGGTAGGTATGGTGGCTGTTTTGAGGAAGATATAAGGAGGCTTATGTGTGATAGAGCGTATCATATCACAGGGTTTGGATGCACCGGCGAAGTTTGCACTAACTCTCGAGGTGAGAAAGGGCAATGCATGGTACCGAAGAGGCTAGCAATGATGGAAGGGTGAGAGTGTGTATAATCCATGGACTCAAGATTGGTCATAAAGAACTCACATACTTATTGCAAAGCTCTACATCAAAACCAAGCACTACACGCATGCTCCTAGGAGGTAGATTGGTAGGAAAAGACCATCGCTCGTCCCCGACCGCGACTCATAAGGAAGGCAATCAAAGAAACATCTCATGCTTCAAATTTGTCACACAACAGTAACCATACATGCATGCTACGGGACATGCATACCTCAACACAAGTATTTCTCAATTTCACAATTACTCAACTAGCACCACTCTAATATCACCACCTTTATATCGCAAAACTATTGCAAGGAATCAAACATATTATATTCAGTGATCTACAAGTTTTATGTAGGATTTTATGACTAACCATGTGAATGACCAATTCATGTCATCTCTCTAAATAGATATAAGTGAAGCAAGAGAGTTTAATTATTTCTACAAAAGATATGCCCACGCTCTAACAAATATAAGTGAATCAAAAGAGCATCTACAAATGGCGGTTTTCTATGTGAAGAGAAACAGGCAATCGAAACTTCAAATGATATAAGTGAAGCACATGAAGCATTCTATAAAGCCATACTCAAAAGATATAAGTGAAGTGCAAAGAGCATTATATAAATGAACCATGGCTATCTCATACCAGCATGGTGCATCAAAGAAAAGTGAAAACTAAATGCAAAAGACGCTCCAAGATTTGCACATATCACATGAACGAAACGAATCCAAAAAGATACTGATACTTGTTGAAGAAAGATGGGATGCCTTCCGAGGCATCCCCAAGCTTAGACGCTTGAGTATCCTTGAATATTTACTTGGGGTGCCTTGGGAATCCCCAAGCTTGAGCTCTTGCCTCTCCTCCTTCTCCTCACATCGAGACCTCCTCAATCTTCGAACACTTCATCCACACAAAACTCAACAGAAAGCTCGGTAAGATCTGTTAGTATAATAAAGCAAATCAGTACTCTAAGTATTGTTGCAAACCAATTCATATTTTGTTTTTGCACTGTAGATACTGTAATATAACTTTTACATGGCTGAATCCACTGAAAGAAATCAATAGTTTCATCAAAACAAGCAAACAATGCATCAAAAACAGAATATGTCTTGAACAGGACAGTCTGTAGTAATATGAATGTTCACCATACTTATGATACTCCAAAAATTCTGAAACATTTACGAAAAATAAAAAAATTGTATAGAAAGACAGTGCAAAAAGTTTCAGAACCGTTTGACATACCAGTAAAAAATGTAAAATCGCGCACTACAGCCAAAGTTTCTGTCTTGCACCGCACAAACCAACAAGCAATGTAAACATCCTAAAGGCAAATCGTGGCGCATTTTTTGATTTTAAACTTTATAGAAGCACACAACAGAAATAAGTGACTCTCTAAAACTTCCGGTTTGTCTCCCTGGTGGCGCTTTCTTTAAATCCATTAAGCTAGGCATATAGTGCTCAAGTAATGGATCCACCCGGATCCCAAGGTATACCAAAGCCAATTTTAATTAACAATGATTTGTGATTTAGTAGTGAGCACAAAGCAACATATATCATGCAACGTCGAAGAATAACTCTCTTCCTATGCATTGTCATGTCATTGAAGAACAATTCATGCACACATAGTAAAGGCCAATGCATAGTATAAACAGTTTCTTGCAATTTTATCACATTGGAAACATGGAGAGGCGGAGATGTAGTTCCTCTCTCATAACAATTGCAAGTAGGAGCAGAAAGAACATGCATATTATATCTATCAAAATCATCATGTGTAGTAGTAAAACGCAACCCATCAATATAATCCTTAATAAGGGCAACTTCTCCGATATAGTGTAGTCGGGAGAATTCAAAAAGATAATAGGACTATCATGCGTGGGTGCAATAGCAATAATTTCATGTTTAACATAAGGAACTATAGCAATTTCATCTCCATAAGCCTAATTCATATTGGCATGCTGGCCACAAGCATAGCAACCATCATGAAAAAGGGTTATTTCAAAAGAATCAACGGGATCATAACAATCATCATAGCATTCATCCTTTGGTAAGCACGAATGGAAATTAAACAATGTATGAGTCGAAGAGTTACTCTCATTAGAAGGTGGGCACGGGTAGATAATCCGCTCTTCCTCCTTTTGTTCTTCGCTCTCCTCATCATCTTTTTCATCCAATGAGCTCATAGTTTCATCAATTTCTTCTTCCATAGACTCTTGCAAAATATTAGTCTCTTCTTGGAGAGCGGAGGAGTCCTCAATATATGGCTTAACATAGGCATTAGAAGCATAATTATCATAACAATATTTAAGTGTGGCAAAATTTTCAGATTTGTAAAGAGTAGCATCATACTTTCCAATCAAAGAAGCAATTTCATAAGCACCCTTAAAAACAACAAATTCTGCAATTTGTTGAACATCATAGTAATTATAAACACCCTTAGCATACGAAGATACGATTCCATTATAACTAAACTAACATTCGTAGGGAAGGTGTTTCTTAGGGTCTTCCGAACAACAAGTAAAATCATATATTTCACATAAATTCCAAGGATATCATTGAAAACGATGAATTTGATACAATAAAAGTTTCCCTTTTTGAGATAAGCAGTGTCGCACATAACAAGCATGCTCATCTAAAGATTTGCACTCAACTAAGCTAGTTGGGGTTTCAGCACGAGCACATAGGGATCGAAGATGATCCAAGTGAAAAGCTTCAAGAGTGTGATAGATTTTGAGTGGTTCTTCAACCATTGGTGTAGTAGGTACAACTAATTTTTTTTGGTATTTTGCGTTTCCTACCCATAACTAAAGATAGAAAACAAGAGCACAAAATAAAACTACTTAGTGATAAAGCAAACAAGCACACACGAGAATATTCACTGTTGGGGAACGCGGTAATTTCAAAAAAATTCCTACGCACACGCAAGATCATGGTGATGCATAGCAACGAGAGGGGAGAGTATCGTCTACGTACCCTCATAGACCGTAAGCAGAAGCGTTATGATAACGCGGTCGATGTAGTCGTACGTCTTCACGATCGACCGATCTAGCACCAAGGTACATCACCTCTGCGATCTGCACATGTTCAGCTCGGTGATGTCCCACGAACTCATGATCCAGTAGAGCTTCAAGGGAGATTTTCATCAGCATGACGACGTGATGATGGTGATGATGATGCTACCAGAACAGGGCTTCGCCTAAGCACCGCTATGATATAAATGAGGTGGATTATGGTGGAGGGGGGCACCGCACACAGCTAAAAGATCAATGATCAACTTGTGTGTCCATGGGGTGCCCTCCTCCCCCGTATATAAAGGAGTGGAGGAGGGGAGGGCCGGCCCTCTCTTTGGCGCACCCTGTGAAGTCTTACTCCCTCCGGGAATAGGATTCCCCCCTTTCCTATTAGAAGTAGGAGCCCTTCCAAGTAGGAGTACGAGAGGAAGGAAGGAAAGGGGGGCCGTCCACCCTCCCAATTCATATTGGGCTTGGGGGCGCGCCTCCCTCTTTTCCCTTCCCTCTCCTCTATTCCACTAAGGCCCAATAAGGACCATATACGCCCCGGGGGGTTCCGGTAACCTCCCGGTGCTCCAGAAAAATGCCCAAACCACTCGGAACCATTCTGATGTCCAAATGTAGGCTTCCAATATATCGATCTTTATGTCTCGACCATTTTGAGACTCCCCGACATATCCGTGATCAAATCCGGGACTCCGAACTACCTTCGGTACATCAAAACACATAAACTCGTAATACCGGTCGTCACCGAACATTAAGCGTGCGGACCCTACGGGCTCGAGAACTATATAGACATGACCGAGACTCATCTCCGGTCAATAACCAATAGCGGAACCTGGATGCTCATATTGGTTCCTACATATTCTACGAAGATCTTTATCGGTCAAACCGCATAACGGTATACGTTGTTCCCTTTGTCATTGGTATGTTACTTGCTCGAGATTCGATCATCGGTATCTCAATACCTAGTTCAATATCATTACCGGCAAGTATCTTTACTCGTTCCGTAATGCAACATCCCGTAACTAACTCATTAGTCACATTGCTTGCAAGGCTTATATTTATGTGCATTACCGAGAGGGCCCAGAGATACCTCTCCGACAATCGGAGTGACAAATCCTAATCTTGATCCATGCCAACTCAACAAACACCATCGGAGACACTTGTAGAGCACCTTTATAATCACCCAGTTACGTTGTGACGTTTGGTAGCACACAAAGTGTTCCTCCGGTATTCGGGAGTTGCATGATGTCATAGTCATAGGAACATGTATAGTTATGGAGAAAGCAAAAGCAACAAACTAAACGATCATCATGCTAAGCTAACGGATGGGTCAAGTCAATCACATCATTCTCTAACAATGTGATCCAGTTAATCAAATGACAACTCATGTCTATGGTTAGGAAACATAACCATCATTAATTCAACGAGCTATTCAAGTAGAGGCATCCTAGTGACACTCTGTTTGTCTATGTATTCACACATGTACTAAGTTCCCGGTTAATACAATTCTAGCATGAATAATAAACATTTATCATGATATAAGGAAATATATAAATAACAACTTTATTATTGCCTCTAGGGCATATTTCCTTCAGTGTCCCACTTGGACTAGAGTCAATAATCTAGATTACATTGCAATGATTCTAACACCCATGGAGTCTTGGTGATGATCATGTTTTGCTCGTGAGAGAGGCTTATTCAACATGTCTGCAACATTCAGATCCGTATGTATTTTGCAAATCTCTATGTCTCCCTCCTTGACTTGATCATGGATGGAATTGAAGCGTCTCTTGATGTGCTTGGTTCTCTTGTGAAATCTGGATTCCTTTACCAAGGAAATTGCTCCAGTATTGTCACAAAAGATTTTCATTGGACCTGATGCACTAGGTATGACACCTAGATCGGATATGAACTCCTTCATCCAGACTCCTTCATTTGTTGCTTCCGAAGCAGCTATGTATTCCTCTTCACACGTAGATCCCGCCACGACGCTCTCCTTGGAACTGCACCAACTGACAGCTCCTCCATTTAATAAAAACACGTATCCGGTCTGTGACTTAGAGTCATCCGGATCAGTGTCAAAGCTTGCATCGATGTAACCGTTTACGACGAGCTCTTTGTCACCTCCATATACGAGAAACATATCCTTAGTCCTTTCCAGGTATTTCAGGATGTTCTTGACCGCTATCCAGTGATCCACTCCTGGATTACTTTGGTACCTCCCTGCTAAACTTATAGCAAGGCACACATCAGGTCTCGTACACAACATTGCATACATGATAGAGCCTATGGCTGAAGCATAGGGAACACCTTTCATTTTCTCTCTATCTTCTGAAGTGGTCGGGCATTGAGTCTGACTCAACTTCACACCTTGTAATACAGGCAACAACCCTTTCTTTGCCTGATCCATTTTGAACATCATCAAAACTTTATCAAGGTATGTGCTTTGTGAAATTCCAATTAAGCATCTTGATCTATCTCTATAGATCTTGATGCCCAATATATAAGCAGCTTCGCCGAGGTATTTCATTGAAAAATTATTATTAAAGTATCCTTTTATGCAATTCAGAAATTCAGTATCATTTCGGATTAACAATATGTCATCTACATATAATATCAGAAATGCTACGGAGCTCCCACTCACTTTCTTGTAAATACAAGCTTCTCCAAAAGTCTGTATAAAACCATATGCTTTGATGACACTATCAAAGCATATATTACAACTCCGAGAGGCTTGCACCAGTCCATAAATGGATAGCTGGAGCTTGCACACTTTGTTAGCCCCTTTTGGATCGACAAAACCTTCTGGTTGCATCATATACAACTCTTCTTTAAGATATCCATCAAGGAATGCAGTTTTGACATCCATTTGCCAAATTTCATAATCATAAAATACGGCAATTGCTAACATGATTCGGACGGACTTAAGCATCGCTATGGGTGAGAAGGTCTCATCGTAGTCAACTCCTTGAACTTGTCGAAAACCTTTTGCAACAAGTCGAGCTTTGTAGACAGTAACATTACCGTCAGCGTCAGTCTTCTTCTTGAAGATCCATTTATTCTCTATGGCCTGCCGATCATCGGGCAAGTCAACCAAAGTCCATACTTTGTTCTCATACATGGATCCCATCTCAGATTTCATGGCTTCAAGCCATTTTGCGGAATCTGGGCTCATCATCGTTTCCTCATAGTTCGTAGGTTCGTCATGGTCAAGTAACATGACTTACATAACAGGATTACCGTACCACTCTGGTGCGCATCTTACTCTGGTTGACCTATGAGGTTTGGTAGTAACTTGATCAGAAGTTTCATGATCATCATCATTAGCTTCCTCACTTACTGGTGTAGGAATCACCGGAACTGATTTCTGTGATTAACTACTTTCCAATAAGGGAGCAGGTACAGTTACCTCATCAAGTTCTACTTTCCTCCCACTCACTTCTTTTGAGAGAAACTCCTTCTCTAGAAAGGATCCATTCTTAGCAACGAATATCTTGCCTTCGGATCTGTGATAGAAGGTGTACAGCCAACTGTCTCCTTTGGGTATCCTGTGAAGACACATTTCTCCAATTTGGGTTCAAGCTTATCAGGTTGAAGCTTTTTCACATAAGCATCGCATCCCCAAACTTTAAGAAATGACAACTTGGGTTTCTTGCCAAACCACAGTTCATAAGGTGTCGTCTCAACGGATTTAGATGGTGCCCTATTTAACGTGAATGCAGCTGTCTCTAAAGCATAACCCCAAAACGATAGCGGTAAATCAGTGAGAGACATCATAGATCGCACCATATCTAGTAAAGTATGATTACAACGTTCGGACACACCATTACGCTGTGGTGTTCCAGGTGGCATGAGTTGCGAAACTATTCCGCATTGTTTCAAATGAAGTCCAAACTCATAACTCAAATATTCGCCTACACGATCAGATCGCAAAAACTTGATTTCCTTGTTATGATGATTTTCCACTTCACTCTGAAATTGTTTGAACTTTTCAAATGTTTCAGACTTATGTTTCATCAAGTAGATATACCCATATCTTCTCAAATCATCTGTGAAGGTGAGAAAATAACGATATCCGTCGCGAGCTTCAATGTTCATTGGACCACATACATCAGTATGTATGATTTCCAATAACTCTGTTGCTCGCTCCATTGTTCCAGAGAACGGAGTTTTAGTCATTTTGCCCATGAGGCATGGTTTGCAAGTACCAAGTGACTCATAATCAAGTGATTCGAAAAGTCCATCAGAATGGAGTTTCTTCATACGCTTTACACCAATATGACCTAAAAGGCAGTGCCACAAATAAGTTGCACTATCATTATCAACTCTGCATCTTTTGGCTTCAATACTATGAACATGTGTATCACTACTATCAAGATTTAGTAAGAATTGACCACTCATCAGGTGTGCATGACCATAAAAGATATTACTCATATAAATAGAACAACCATTATTCTATGATTTAAATGAATAACCGTCTCGCATCAAACAAGATCCAGATATAATGTTCATGCTCAAGGCTGGCACCAAATAACAATTATTTAGGTCTAAAACTAATCCCGAAGATAGATGTAGAGGTAGCGTGCCGATGGTGATCACATCAACTTTGGAACCATTTCCCACGTGCATCGTCACCTCGTCCTTAGCCAATCTTCACTTAATCCGTAGCCCCTGTTTCGAGTTGCAAATGTTAGCAACTGAGCCAGTATCAAATACCCAGGCACTACTGCGAGCATTAGTAAGGTACACATCAATAACATGTCTATCAAATATACCTTTCACTTTGCCATCCTTCTTCTCCGCCAAATACTTGGGGCAGTTCCGCTTCCAGTGACCAGTTCCTTTGCAGTAGAAGCAGTCAGTCTCAGGCTTAGGTCCAGACTTGGGTTTCTTCACTTGAGCAGCAACTGGCTTGCTGTTCTTCTTGAAGTTCCCCTTCTTCCCTTTACCCTTTTTCTTGAAACCGATGGTCTTTTTGACCATCAACACTTGATGCTCCTTCTTGATTTCTACCTCCGCAGCCTTTAGCATTGTGAAGAGCTCGGGAATCATCTTATCCATCCCTTGCATATTATAGTTCATCACGAAGCTCTTTTAGCTTGGTGGCAGTGATTGAAGAACTCTGTCATTGATAGTATCATCAAGAAGATTAACTCCCAGTTGAGTCAAGTGGTTGTGGTACCCAGACATTCTAAGTATATGTTCACTGACAGAACTATTCTCCTCCATCATGCAGCTGTAGAACTTATTGGAGACTTCATATCTCTCAATCCAGGCATTTACTAGAAATATTAACTTCAACTCCTAGGACATCTCATACGCTCCATGACGTTCAAAACATCGTTGAAGTCCCGGTTCTAAGCCGTAAAGCATGGCACACTAAACTATTGAGTAGTCATCAGCTTTGCTCTGCCAGGTGTTCATAACATCTGGCATTGCTCCTGCAGCGGGTTTGTCACCTAGCGGTGCTTCCAGGATGTAATTCTTCTATGCAACAATGAGGATTATCCTCAAGTTACGGACCCAGACCGTGTAATTTCTACCATCTTCTTTCAACTTAGCTTTCTCTAGGAATGCATTAAAATTCAACAGAACAATAGCACGGGCCATCTATCTACAACAACATAGACATGCAAAATACTATCAGGTACTAAGTTCATGATAAATTAAAGTTCAATTAATCAAATTACTTAAGAACTCCCACTTAGATAGACATCTCTCTAATCATCTAAGTGATCACATGATCCATATCAACTAAACCATGTCCAATCATCACGTGAGATGGAGTAGTTTTCAATGGTGAACATCACTATGTTGATCATATCTACTATATGATCCACGCTCGACCTTTCGGTCTCCAGTGTTTCGAGGCCATATCTACATATGCTAGGCTCGTCAATTTTAACCTGAATATTCCGCATGTGCAAAACTGGCTTGCACCCGTTGTATGTGAACGTAGAGCTTGTCACACCCGATCATCATGTGGTGTCTTGGCATGACGAACTGTAGCAACGGTGCATACTTAGGGAGAACACTTAGACCTTGAAATTTAGTGAGAGATCATCTTATAATGCTACCACCGAACTAAGCAAAATAAGATGAATAAAGGATAAACATCACATGCAATCAATATAAGTGATATGATATGGCCATCATCATCTTGTGCATGTGATCTCCATCTCCAAAGCACCGTCATGATCACCATTGTCACCGGCTTGACACCTTGATCTCCATCGAAGCATCATTGTCCTCACGCCAACTATTGCCTCCACGACTATCGCTACTGCTTAGTGATAAAGTAAAGCAATTACATGGCGATTGAATTTCATACAATAAAGCGACAACCATATGGGTCCTGCTAGTTGTCGATAACTGTGTTACAAAACATGATCATCTCATACAATAAAATTTAGCATCATGTCTTGACCATATCACATCACAACATGCCCTACAAAAACAAGTTAGACGTCCTCTACTTTGTTGTTGCAAGTTTTACATGGCTACTACGGGCTGAGCAAGAACTGTTCTTACCTATGCATCAAAAACCACAACGCGGTATAGTGATTTCTTTTTGATCTTCAGAAAGAACCATGTTCATTGAATCCGATTCAACTAAAGCTGGAGAAACAGACACCCACTAGCCACCTGTATGCGAAGCACGTCGGTACAACCAGTCTCGTGTAAGCGTACGCGTAATGTCGGTCTGGGCCGCTTCATCCATCAATGCCACTGAATCAAGAATCAACTAGTGACGGCAAGCAATATGTATATACCCACGCCCACAACTCCTTTATGTTCTACTCGTGCATATAACATCTGCGCATAAACCTGGCTTGGATGCCACTGTTGGGGAACACAGTAATTTCAAAAAAAATCCTACGCACATGCAAGATCATGGTAATGCATAGCAACGAGAGGGGAGAGTATCGTCTACGTACGCTCATAGACCATACGTGGAAGCGTTATGACAACGCAGTTGATGTAGTCGTACATCTTCATGATCGACCGATCTAGCACCAAAGGTACAACACTTCCGCGATCTGCAAACGTTCAGCTCGGTGACGTCCCATGAACTCATGATCTAGTAGAGCTTCGAGGGAGAGTTTCATCAGCACGACGGCGTGATGACAGTGATGATGATGCTACCGGAACAGGGCTTCGCCTAAGCACCGCTACGATATAACCGAGGTGGATTATGGTGGACGGAGCATGAGGTACCCCCTTCCCCGTATATAAAGGAGTGGAGGAGGGGGAGGGCCGACCCTCTCTATGGCGCGCCCTGGGGAAGTCCTACTCCCTCCGAGAGTAGGATTCCCCCCTTCCCTAGTAGAAGTAGGAGCCCTTCCAAGTAGGAGTAGGAGAGGAAGGAAGGAGGAGAGAGGAAGGAAGGAAAGGGGGGCCGACCACCCTCCCAATTCGGATTGGGCTTGGGGGCACGCCTCCCTCTTTTCCCTTCCCTCTCCTCTATTCCACTAAGGCCCGATAAGGCCCATATACTCCCCGAGGGGTACCGGTAACCTCCCGGTACTCCGGAAAAATGCCCGAACCACTTGGAACCATTCCGATGTCCAAATATAGGCTTCCAATATATCGATCTTTATGTCTCAACCATTTTGAGACTCCTCGTCATGTCTGTGGTCAAATCCGGGACTCCGAACTACCTTCGGTACATCAAAACACATAAACTCGTAATACCGAACGTTAAGCGTGCGGACCCTATGGGTTCGAGAACTATGTAGACATGACCGAGACTCATCTCCGGTCAATAACCAATAGTGGATCCTAGATGCTCATATTGGTTCCTACATATTCTATGAAGATCTTTATCGGTCAAACCGCATAACGGTATACGATGTTCCCTTTGTCATCGGTATGTTACTTGCTCGAGATTCAATCGTCGGTATCTCAATACCTAGTTCAATCTCATTACCGAGAAGTCTCTTTACTCGTTCCATAATGCAACATCACATAACTAACTCATTAGTCACATTGCTTGCAAGGCTTACACTACTAGGAAAAGGCCTACTAATGGCGTACCTAATTTGGCCATTAATGGCGCATTAGTGGTGCGCCATTAGTAGCACGCCATTAGTATATTTTACTAATGGCGCACCACAGGTGCGCCATTAGTATCTGGTATACTAATGGCGCACCCCAGATGCGCCATTAGTATATACAATAGTGCGCCATTAGTATGCCTCCCAGCGGGCCATGTATACCCAGGTGCTTTGGCATACTAATGGTGCACGACAGCAAGATGCGCCATTAGTAACTTCGGCATACTAATGGCGCACTCTTTAATGATGCGCCATTAGTATCCTTTGGCATACTAATGGCGCACTATGATGTGATGCGCCATTAGTATGAATATTAGGTTTTTTATTTTTTTATTTTCTGTTTTTGCACAGGTTGCAAAATGTATAATTGGGCAAAATATAGACAACACACATCAACAACAGATTCATCGAATACAATAGAAGATTAGTCTCTGAATACAATTCATCATTTTAGTCTCCGAATACAAGTCATCATATTAGTCTCCGAATTGAAAAGACCGAACAAAGATAGAACATTATATTACAAGTCTCAAGACCGCGAGTTTGTCTTCACATTACAAGTCGATATCGATCATCTAAACTACCATCACATAGAAGAGAGCTGCGGTCATCACGATGAGCATCATCACGATGAAACTCGTCTTCATCCGGTTCCTCCAACGCTCCCTCCCCTCTCCCGCTAGATAGCGGGCGTATCTATATTTGGCCTTGGCCCTAGTGGCGTACCCTTTGTAACCGTTACCGCTGAATCGGTGAACCTGTCTCCGACACTCCTCCCAGTCGTCGTAGACTCCGGGAACCTTACCCTTGTACACGACATACCACGGCATCGCTATGCAGTAGCCAAACGAAACGTTAGTACCAATTCACAGACAATACATAAGCAATATATAAGTATGCAACAGAACGATCGGAAGAGAAAAGCAAGACATTAATAGCATCGATTACATCTTAAGTTGAACGACTCTCAAAACCAAAGAGACATACTACAAGTTCATTAAAGTTTAATTACAACATGAGACTCAAGGGACCGGAGCGTGGATGAAGCCGCCGTCTATCGTGGGAGTCATGAAAGAACGGGCGTTGTCAGCCTGCATTTGTAGGATTGTGTCGATGTCACTGTTGGACGGTTGATTTCTGAGGTAGAACTGCCCCGCGGTACGAAGGACATCTTGATGGATGATTTCCGCAAACTCCGACTGGATGCGAAAGAATTCTTGTCTGATGTCCGCGTCCTGGATTGCCGACACGCTCGCGGCCCAATCTTTGAGTCTACTCGGTAGCAGAAGTTGATGATGGTCCCGTACGATCGCCCGCATGTGATGGATGGCGTAGTAGGCACCCTTCTGACCGCCAGGCGGCTACTTGACACAGCAGAACGTCGTATTGTGGGAGAACACGTGCTTGTTGTACTTACGAATAGGCCTGGTGAAGGTGCCTCCAGATTTGACGTAGCCGGGGAGAACATCATCAAGAACCTTCTTGACATTTGTGTAGTCTACGTTCGACTGACGGTCCGGGTCAAAATACGTGGCCATGGAATATTTGGGGCTTAGGAGGATGAGCGTGCAACGTGCGTCACTACAGAAAACACGGAATGTTAAAAGAAAAACGATCGAAATCTAAGAATTCATATGTTACGGGGCGGTTGAGGGGAGGACTTACTCGGGAAAGTAAGGCACGAGGAAGTTATCCTTATCTTGGTTTGCCAGAATGACGCCTTCGAGGTAAGAACTCGCGACTTGCCGGTCCCCAGCGCTGCCCAAGATCTTGGCACGCATGTAGAAGGGGTCGACTATCACGATGTCCGGGGTCTTGTCGCGAATGATCTGCATCTCCATACTTAGCGAAAATAGCCGAACGAAGGTGTAGTGCAGCGGATGAAGGTTCAACATAGCGTGGATGTCATCAAACCGCACGACGATCGTACCCCCGATGGAGTTATCCACAAAGCCCTTGCCCTCTGGCACCTTGGCCGTGAAAACCGGGTATGCCACATCCTTCTCTCCGAGACGCCGCTTCTCCAAAGAAAGAACACTGTCATGCAGACTCCGCATAGCACCGGTTGCAGCATCGAGCATATTTCTCGGTAGCATCGGCCTACCCGCCACATGCACCCTCCTCGAGATATCCTCAGGTGAAGGTGGCCCGTCCTGAGCACGGATCGTACTCGGTGCCGGCTGGCCCGCACCCTTGTTAGTCTTTCTTTTGCGTGCCTTCTTCTTCTCCTGTAATGGGACCGAGTTCTGCTCACAGACCGCCTTCTTGAGTGTGTTGGGGCTGATCATATTTCGCACCTCGCCTATCTGAGGCTCGGTGAAGTCGGCAGCTGGAGGCGTCTCCTGAGAGCTGAACTGCAGACGACGCATGTTGCAACTTGGCTTCTCCGCGGTACCAGCTAGATCGCGCACGTCTTTTGTTGGGTTGGGTTCTTGAGAAGGAGGCCCCATGAAGTCGCCACCGTACCCATGATCGGCAAAGTACTGATCGACGTTGGCAAATGTATCGTCGTCGTCGTCGTTCTGATCCTGTGCCATATGCATGTTTGGATCCAGTGGCATAGGGATGTCCGGCACCGTTGCGGCGGTCTTGCCATGGGGCCGACTTGGCGCCGGCACGACTGGCGGTGTTGTCTTTGGGGTGGTGTCCCCCGCCCCCAAATGAATCTGGCTCTTCGGCCAAAGCAGGGGCCAGCTCAGGCAGGCGCTGAGGGTCATCACGTCATCATCGTCGGCCCCGACGGGTCGAATCGGAGGTAACAACTCGTCGCAGCCTGGCAGCACCCGAACTAGTTGAACCCTAAACAAGTTGGGTGGCATCTGGGTACCGTGGAACAAGGGGTTGCCCGGTTGAACGATTTTGCCCTTGGCGACATCGACCAACTCGTTGTTCATGAAGTGCAGGAGAGTGCACGGAACGTCGGCAGCGCCCTGCGAAAACATGTAGGGCGTCAGGGATGCCCAGTCAAAGGCAAGGAGATGAAGTCCTCGGCCGAGAGAGGCTTAATTAGTTACCGTGATGATGGCGTCGAGCTCGGCTAATGTCGAGGCACCGCCAACGGCGGGCGTGCAGTTGATGGAGGGGCCACTTGCTGCAGAGGTGCCGGTCGACGTACACCCGGGTGCATTAAGCTCCCGTGCCGG
The DNA here is from genome assembly GCF_003073215.2 of Triticum urartu. Taxonomy (NCBI): domain Eukaryota; kingdom Viridiplantae; phylum Streptophyta; class Magnoliopsida; order Poales; family Poaceae; genus Triticum; species Triticum urartu. The sequence goes on from NC_053027.1 coordinate 304,176,493, forward strand.
CGTCGGAGACACCAATGCCGCCTCCGCCGGAGACACCAATGGCCCCGCCATCGCGTTCTATGAGTTGCTAGCCGTGAAGCTAGGAATCGGGGGCGGCCCCTGTTGGCCGCCCGCAATCCACGCACTAATCCCCTGGATCAAGGTAGGCACAATGGCGGTGATCGTCGCTCCAAGTTGTTGTTGCACTTGCTCTTGGACAATCTCCGAAATCCGCGCCACCTGTGCCCTGAGTTCTTGAACCTCGCGCGCCTGGCTTTCCGAGCTGGTCTTTTTCTCCTTTCGCCCACCAGTGTTATAGTATGACGACCATTTTGTCGACAAGCCTTTGCCGGTCACACGACCAGCTGACGTCGGCTTACTGAGCTTATCCTTGTTCTTCATTACATTCAACGCCCTATTTAGAGTGGTGTCCCAAGGGTTGCTCTTAGTCGACCCCGCGCTACTGCTTTCAGTCGCCTGCGGAAGGAATGTGAACCATTTAGAAATTTGGCTTCATTAATTAGAATGCAACCATATGGAGCCAATTACGCGGGGGTGTATTCCTTACCAGAACAAGCTCAAGCGCCCTGGTCTTCGGATCCGTGGTAAGCTCCTTTGTTTTCGGGTCCTTCTTGTACCTGGCCCCGACAAAGTTCCTGGTCTGCTTGTCACCGTATTTATCGAAGAGGGGTGGTAGGCCTTGCTCGGCACGGTCCGCCTCCTCCTTGTCCCATATAGGCTCCGCCACTCTGTAACCGCCGGGACCGAGTGTGTGTTCCCCTAAGTTCAGGTCCCGCATTTCTTTCCCCCACTTACTTGATTCGGAGCTTGCGGTGCTCGAGCAATTGATCTTGAAGTCGTTGTAGTCATCTTCGGTGATCAAAGGATTTTTCTCCTTGATCTTCTCATAACTCTCACCTTTCTCGATCATTCTCTTCACATTGCTTTTCCAAGTAGACAGGGCCGTGCTCATCTTCGTGAGGGCAGCATTCTTCACTTTATTCCCTTTGAGGCTTGTGTTTTCAAATTCAGCGGGGAACTTGTATCGTTCGTGCAGCTTCGTGAAGAGGAGGTTGCGCAAATTCCCTCGGTCAGGATGCCTGAGGTTCTCGGGGTTTATCGAGACGGTGCTCCGGAGAATGCACCCGAGCTGAAGCGAGTACCCCTTGACTATTCGTTCGGGCGCCGTTGGATTCCCGTTGGAGTCCACTTCAGTAACTTCCTCCTTGAGGGTGCGGAGCACGGTCGGGCGCCGGTCCTTCCGTTGCCTCTTCGGTTGGCTGCCATCTGTGCGTGCGCCGCCATCATCAGTGGTGGCATCCTCGGTGGCACCATCAGTGGTGGCATCAGTGGGGTCATCCTCGGCGGTACCATCAGTGGTCTCAGGATCGGTGGGGAAGGCGGCATCCTCATACAAGTGAGGTTGTTCCTCCATCTCCTGGGATAGCTCCTAGAATTTCTTGCCGCCCGAACCCCCGGCCTCATCGTTGTTGGCCATGTTTCTCTATAAATAGGAACAAAGTTTGGTCAAAAAGTTGGTTATTGTCAAGGAACAAGATCTCTAAGTTGGCCAAATAACCTAATTCTCGAGGAATGTCGCCAAAAAGTTGGTTATTGTCAAGGAACAATTGAGAGATGTTTGTGATATTGCCTAGGTGTTTTGGGATAGAACCTCTTAGTGTGTTGTTGCTAAGGTCCAAGTCCACGTTCTCAGGGTAACCTAGTTCTTGAGGGGTGTGTCTAGAAAGTTGGTTGCTGCAAAGATACAAGGTTGTGAGTTTGGTCAAATTGCCTATGATGTTTGTGATATTGCCTTGGATCTTGAAGGCACTGTTGCATGATGCAGTGGTACAGCCAGCATGGGACCTCATCTTTGCAGGCTAATTTTCTAGATTGTAACACTGGGATTTGTGCACAAGCTAAGCTAGCTAAGACAGTAGCTTCCTTGCAACCCACAAAAGACAAAGGAAAAGGGGTGAAAAGGGGGAGATGGTTAGCTTTGATGAGCAAGCAACATCTTCCTAACCCCCTTCTTCTTGTCTCCTCTCACTATCTCTCTCACACACATGGCAAGCAAGGGTGTCTGAGTGTGTGAAAAAAATACTAAACTAATCCAACCACTAAAGCAAATTAATTTTTATTTCGGTTGAGAATCGGGCACCTTCTAGGTCAAGAAAATTGGGCATGACCTTTGCTAATTTTCTTGACCTTGGAGTGCCCCATTTCTCAACCGAAACGGAAATTAATCAACGTTTCAGGAGAAAGGGGTCATTTTAGAAGATCACAAGTAGCAGCAGCATCACTTGACAAAATCACAACTAGCAGCAACAACTCGCAGATAGCAGCAGCAGCATCACTTGACAAGTAGTACAGCAGCAGCAGCAGCATGCATGCACTGGTCCATGGCACAAAGTCCATGACCCAGAACAGAGCACTTTACTAAAAATGAAGAAGAAAAAAAGGCATGCATGCACTGGTTGTAGCAAATCATCACTTCTGAATCAAAACACCATGCTGGTGTAGCCATAGGCCCACATTAGTCTAAAATCCTGCTTTATTTTTCACAACAGAAAGGTCAAAACAACAATAAAAAGGAGAGCCCAATCTGGTCTAATTGATCCTTGGAAATTATAGAATGTTCATCTATTCATGGAAAAACAACAATTAGGACAGGGAAATTACTATGCAGCTAATAGTCTTTAAGCATTGAAACATAGCTAAGGTTACAACCCAGAAGTGATGGTTAACACTTCTAATAAACATGGCAATTTTAAATTATGACACACGATGCCATAATTAATCAAGAGTTACTACTACAGTACTCATGTACTCCATCTTACAGAGTTACTCCATCACAGCAACAACAACCTTGCAGATCAAAAATGATTTGTGTAATCTGGTTGGTACTCTTACAGTTGCATAAATTGAAAAAAATTTGATCTGTGTGATCTGGGTTACAGTATCAGCAACCTTGATGTTTCTAAGCAAAATTCACAAGTTCAGAAGATCACAAGTTCACAAGATCTACAGTAGCAGCAGCATCACAAGTTGACAAAATTCAGTGGACTTAGAAGTTAGAGCTAGAGCAGCATCACTAGAGTGCAACTACAAGAACAAGCACCGGCATCACTTAAGCAGCAGCAGCAACAACATCGAGCAGATTACACATCGCGGGTCACTAGAGCGGATTAAGTGATGATAGCCTACTCCTCGGATCTTTGGACAAGTAGCTGACCACCACCAGATGGAGTGGTCACTAGAGAAGATTACACATCACAAACAGGAACTCACTAGAGCATATTACACATCCAAGCATCACTTAAGCTGTACTCCCGACGAACTGAAGGGGAAAGGGAGGGGATCGACAGAGGAGCTCACAAAGGCCATGTCATGCTTGGCAATATTTGTTTACTGAAACTAAATGAACATTTTACTGGTAGTGTACTGATAGTGTAATCTAGCTATTGTACTGATATTTCTGTTTCTTTGAACATTTTACTGTCAATAAAAATGATGTACTGCTGCTTTCAGTTAATTCAAATTAGCTAAAACCTTTTACTGTCAAATAGTGCTAATGTTTACTCTATGAAATAAACTACTCCTCCTCTCTTCTCTTCTTCAGTTAATTAGGAATAGTTTTAGAGGTAACTAACTGAAACTATTTATCATGTTGACAACAGTAGCATGTGGACCTATCATGGTGATTTCATATCAAAATAGAGGAGTACTCCTATTCATTTGGAGAACTCATACAACAATTGTTATGCATCAAACTTGGGATCAACAGTAGCATGTGGCCTTATCATTCTGGTTTTTGGATGATTTAGTTAATCAAATTCCTCAATTGAGGAACACCTGGACTTGTCATTCCGGTCTTGGGATCAACAGTAGCATATGGACTTATCATTCTTGTTTCTGGATGATTTAGTTAATCAATTTGACATCAATTGACCTGGTTTTTGGATCAATTACAGTTGCTGCTGCTGTGAATCAACTATACAAAGGCCCAAAATTACACTAATAATTACAGTGTAAAATGCCACTTGCAAATACAGAGCAAAAATCCACTAGAAGTACACTGTAAACCCACTAACATTTACAGTGTAAATTCCACTAACAATTATAGTGTAAATTTCACTGAAAATGCACAGTAATTACACTAAAAGTACACTGTAAATACCACTTCAAACACACAAAAGAATTACACTGCTGGAGAGGGCGATTCCTCCATGATCTAGAGTTCTAGACACAAACATGGCTGGAGAAGCAAAAAAAATCACAGGTAACCAGTCAAGAGGGGGAGAGGGGGAGAGGGAGGAGCCTGGAGTGAGGAAATTATTGGGCGCAAGGCTCGTCGAGGCGTGGAAGCTGATGACATTAATGACTCCCTGGGAAAAACAACATCTCCGGTATCTCGTTAATTAAACCAAACTACCCTAAGCCTACCAGCCCAGGCAGTGACTCGGCGACCTATTATCTATCGAAAAATGTCTTTGACCCAAAGAAACAAAAAATTGTCCGATGAAAATCTCCACAAACGCGGGACACGGGGAACAGACGTTGGGTGCTCGTACTGCCGTGCAATGGATGCTGCCGTTTGTTGGTGGGCCGCTTTGGTTGGCAGTGGGGAGGTTATGTAGGTGCCCCTCTACGAGGATGTCATTGGAGAGACGAGGTCCGGGTGTGGTGTGCTCCGGCGACGGTGGTGTGGATGAGCGGCTCCGAGGCGGCTTCAGGTCTCGTCTGATTTGGCGCGCGTACATTTATGAAGTTCGTTTTTTTTTCACTCTCCCTTGCGCAGCGTCGAGGTGCGGGTGCAGCGTCGCTTCGATGTGCGGGGTCGAGGCGGTGCGTCGGGGCGGCGGGGCAGCGTCGAGGCGGTCGGAGGGCTGCGTCGCGTGGGCAGCGAGCGGGAGAGGAGAGGGGAAGGGGATCGAGGGCGAGGGAGGGAGAGAGGGGATAGGGAGGGGGCCGGGGAGGGAATATGGATGGGGCCGGGCACAATACTAATGGCGCACCACCCCTCGGTGCGCCATAAGTATATCCATACTAATGGCGCACCTCACCCTGGTGCGCCATTAGTATTTTTTTCTGCTCGAGCCAACAGGTTATCTTCCACCTGACCTGATCCACACCAAGTTCCCCTCTACTAGCTCGACTGGTCAGCAGCCAGTTCTCACACCAGGAGGTCCTGGGTTCGATTCCCAGGCTCCACAAATTTTTTTATGCATTTAAAATGCTGTTTGATACTTATTTGTGTTTAAATATGTTCAAACTTGTTTAAATCATAACAGTAATATTTTTTTATAAGACAGTAATAATTTTTTAAATAAATATCATCAAACCAGTAATGCCGGTGGAGCGGGGGAGGGTGCGCGGGGTGCGGGGGGTCGGCGGCGGCGGTTGAGTAGGGGGGGGGTGCGGGGGGTCAGGTGGACTCTCCGGCGCGGTGGGTAGGCGATGGGGTGAGGAGGCGGGCTCGCCAGGATCACGAGGGAATCGGCGTGAGGGTCGACGCCTGGGACCGGTCCTATCCTAGCCACACACGGGCGCCAGTCGCGCACAATAAAGCGCCCTGGCTGGGTTCTATATTGATCAAGCGAATGTGGACCCAACGGCAAAAAAAAACTGATTTCGCCACTGAGGTGGCCGGCGGCCGGTGGACCGGGGGGTGCTCGGCGGCGAGGGGGACCGGATCTGGCGAGGTGGGATAGCGATCGAGATGGAGGGGGGATCGAGATCGAGTGTCCATGAAATTTAAAAATATTCATGATAGTTCAAAAAGTGCCCATGAAATACAATCGAGAAATGAAGGCTACGATTTAAATACAATCGATCTTAGCTAGCTATCTGTTCACAATCTTCTTGCCCTTCTTTTTCGCAAATGGAGTTCTTCTGTGGAACGGACGTCCTTTAGGTAGGGTGGTCCTGCTTCTTCTTGTGGTGTATGCTGCTACTTCATCATCGTCGTCATGTTCGATCTCGGGTCGCCGTACTTGTCGAAGTCTTGCTCATTGGCTACTCCATCCATTCCGATGATCTTCCTTTTGCCTCTCCTCACGACAACACGACTGGGCTTTGACGGGTCGGTAATGAAGAAGCATTGGTCCACTTGGGAAGCCAGTACCCATGGCTCATTTTTCGCGGTGACGTTTGCGCCCGCGGTCTTGGATTTGGCTTCGGGTATAACCATGGTGGTGAAATACCGGTCTTCTTTTAGGACGCTCTTGGCCCATCTGACACGGAACATCGGGACCTTCTCTCCAGCGTAGCTCAGCTCCCAGATCTCCTCGATCCTTCCGTAGTATCTGTCCTTGTCGTTACCGGTGTAGGATTCCATCGTTACCCCGGAGTTCTGATAACCATCGCTCTTCATGTCCTTGGCCTCGGTGTAGAATGTGTAGCCGTTGATATCGTACGCCTCATAGGTCATCAGGTTGTGCTCGGCGCCCTGTGACAAGGCGAATATGAGTTGTTCTTCCGCGGAAGAATCCTCATGTAAAGGGTACGACAGAAGCTTCTGCTTGAACCAACGCGTGAAACATGAGTTGTGCTCTTTGAGTATATCTCCGTCCGTCCTCTGTTGGCCTCGGTCATTGTACGTCTTCTTAATAAAGGTTTTGTGCTCTGACCACCCAAGGATCGACCACGTCTATGTGTTGTAGCGCGACTAGGTTTGCTCTTTCAAAGTCGGCGAGTCGACCCTCGAAGTCGACATGCATTTCGCGACGACCCTCACGGTGACCCCATCCAGCGAGCCTGCCGAGGTGCCTGTTGACGGGCAGACCAACGGGGTTCTCGATGCCTAGATAATTCATGCAGTAGGAGATGCACTCTTCGGTCAGAAAGCCCCTGGCTATGCTTCCCTCTGGACGTGACATGTTGCGAACGTATCCTTTGATGACACCATTCATCCTTTCGAACGGCATCATGCTGTGCAGGAACGTCGGCCCGAGTTGGATGATATCCTCCACGATATGGACCAGCAGATGCACCATAAACGTCGAAGAATGCGGGCGGGAAGTACATCTCAAGCTCGCATAGTATCACCACGATCTCTTCCTGTAGCCTTCTTGAGTTGCCTCACGCCAACACGACTTCCGAGAGATGACGTCGAAAAAGTTGCATAGGCCAAATAGGGTTTCACGGACGTGCGCGTCCATGATCCCACGGATTGCATCAGGAAGTATCTGCGTCATCAGCACGTGACAGTCGTGTGAGACTTAATCATCGCTGCAACTTTGCTTCGCTGGGTGCGGTATCTGCCGCTTAATCTTCCCGACTAACCCTAAGAGGTTCTCATTCTACGAGGAGGTCGACAAGCTGCGGCGATCTACCCTACCTTGACTGTAGACTGCAGCACGGCAGGCGGGTAGCTTCACTTTACCCGGGGTGGTCTTTCTGATTGAGACCTTTTCGCCGTTTTATTGTGCAATACGGGTTTACGTTTTCTGAGGGTCCTGCTTTCGCTCTCATCATTATCATCATATCTATCATCATGAGTCATTATCATAATACAACTTTATTAGCGTGCGAAATGCGTCCTGTGTGCCATATTGCCATTTGAAATTAAAGTCTGCCCTTGTCTTGTTACACCTCCATCTTTGCTGCCTTCGGTCGTGGCATTTTTCATGTTGAGACAGAACAGCCCAAGCTTTCTTGTTCCGTGGTGCAGGGGCCGGATTCAAGTCTGATTCTTTGGGTCTTGGCCAGAGAGCAGGGTACCAAGCAGACTCTCGCACGTTCTTCGTGATATGCATGACATCAAGGCTGTGAGCACACGGATGGATCTCCAGTACGGCAAGTCCCAGAAAACAGACCTCGTTTTCCATACCTTCAGCAGCGGCTCTGGCGCCTTTCGCTTCTTTCCCGGCTCTGGCGCCTTTTGCTTCTTTCCCGGCAGTGGGCAATCTTTCCAATTTTTCAACAGCTCGTCTATTTCCTCGCCGCTCCTCGTACGCGGGCGTCCTCGGGGTTCGGTTTCACCATCGAACAGATCCTTGCGTTTTCTCCACGGGTCATCGTCGCGAAGCCACCTTCGATGTCCCATGAACACGGTTTTCGAAGACCGGGATCTCTATCTAGCTGGCGATACGTTGTGTCATCCATGCACCTGACGCATCCAGAAAATCGGGCCTGCGTGGACCACCTGCCCCGCGACATATCCGTAACCGAGATAGTCGTGCACCGTCGTGAGCAGCGCGCTCTCATACGGATATGTCTATTCTCTGCTCTGCGCTCCCACGTATTGGCTGGCATTTTCCACAGCGTGTCAAGCTCCTCTTTCAGCAGCCCCAGATACAGATTGATGTCGTTCCCTGGGTTGTTTCGGTCCTTCAATTAGCATACTCATGTGAATGTACTTCCTCTTCATGCACAACCAGGGGGGAAGGTTGTACATCCACACAAACACAGGCCAGGTGCTATGTGTGCTTCTCTGGCTGCCAAACGGATTGACTCCATCGGTGCTCGCGCCCAGCACGATGTTCCTTGGATCATTCCCAAATTCTGGGTCTTCGAAGTTCAACGCTTGCCACTGGCTCGCATCCTTAGGGTGACTCAGCATCTTGTCTTTTTTATCTATCTCCGGATCATTTGCGTCATCTTCTCGCTTCTTCTCCTCCCTATCCGCGTGCCAACGCAGGAGCTTTGCTACCTTACGGTCCGCGAAATACCGCTGTAGACGAGGAGTGATCGGAAAGTACCACACCACTTTTCGAGGAGCTTTCTTCCTCTTCTTGTATCGAGTGACGCCGCACAACGGACATATGGTAGACTTCGCATGCTCGTCCCGATAAATGATGCAATTGTTCATGCACACATGGTATTTCACGTGCGGGAAATCCAGAGGACACACGATTTTCTTCGCCTCCTCCAAACTGGTCGGGCACTTGTTCCCCTCGGGAAGACGTTCGTGCCAGAATGACATGTTCTCGTCGAAGCATGCGTCGGTCATTTTGTGTTTTACCTTCATCTCCAGAGCCATGAGCGTTACTTTCAGGCGGGTATCCTCGGGCCTGCATCCTTCATACAATGGAGTAACCGCGTCTAACTCAAGTTGATCCATCTTGGCTTTCTCTCGGGCGGCAGCTCTTGCGTTATCCGTCTGCTTGAGAAGCAGCTCTTGAATATGAGGGTCCTGCACCCAGCCCATCGATGGTCCAGCGTCGTCTGCTCCGCCGGCATCATCATCTTCATGATCATGCCCGTCGACTGCTCCGGCATCTTCCTCATCATCATGTCCTGCATCTTCTACATGATGACTATGTACAGCATCACCGTCGTGATCATCTCCTGGGGATTCTTCGTCTTCTCGCCCGCCCGAGCCACAGTGGTTGTCTTGCTGACCTTCCTCATTTCTTGCCCGGCCCCCATGGACGACTTCGTAGTCATCTTCATCACCTTGCCACCGATAGTCATCCATGAAACCACGCAAGAGCAGGTGGTCCCGCACCTGCCTGGATTCTGGGTCCGCAATAAGGCTCTTCAGCTTGCATCTTCGACACAGACAGCTTATCTCCGTCTCGTTCTTTTGAAGCATCTCGGCCTTCGCGGACCTCAAAAACCTATTCACGATGCCTTCGGTCATCATGCGGACCATGGTCGCCTGCGGGGTAGAGCAAAACGATATTTTAGAACCAAGAAAAAATTTGGCATGACTTTCCCTAAAAATAGGACCAAAAAGAATGCTTAATGCCAAAATTCTCGCCGAAACGGAAATGAATCTACATTCCGGCAAAATATTGGCAACTATCGAATTTCAAATACCGGTACACCGCCAAACACAAACACATATGCAACACCACAAACATATGCAACACCACGAACATACATAGATCTAGCTAGGCCATGCATAAAAAGTGCATGTGCACATTGTTGTAGGGAGAACAACATAAATATAGCTTCCCCCCTTACTTACCTATCAAAACAAGGTAATTTAACCACTTAAATTGAATGAATCTATGGTGGAAATGAGGTGAAAAAGAGGAGGCACCCGAGACAAGGAGGAGGTGGAGAGAATGAAGTGGGGAGAAAGTGAGTGTGGGTAGGAGAGGCTGTCCAAAATATCTTGTTGCTGCCCACTTACTAATGGCGCACCAACTCTAAATGCGCCATTAGTAATCCAGGTCACTAATGGCGCACCTCCTGGTGGTGCGCCATTAGTAGTTTTGCAAAAAAAAATACTAATGGCGCACTGTCCCACAGTGCGCCATTACTAGTTTAAACTAGTAATGGCGCACGGTGGAATTGTGCGCCATTAGTAGTTTTGCAAAAAAGGGAATAAAAAATATAATAAAAAAACAACATTAGTGGCGCACTTTCCGGCTGGTGCGCCATTACTAGTTACAACTAGTAATGGCGCACTGTGTCTGGATGCGCCATTAGTATGTTTGGAGAGGCGCACTAGTTAAAAAAATTATACTAATGGCGCACCCAGGGCCAGGTGCGCCATTAGTAGTTTCAACTCTAATGGCGTATCAGTAGGTGGTGCGCCATTAGTATATACTAATGGCGCACCGCTTGTCTGGTGCGCCATTAGTATCAATCCCATCTATAGCCCTTTTTCTAGTAGTGTTATATTGATGTGCATTACCGAGAGGGCCCAGAGATACTTCTCCAACAATCGGAGTGAGAAATCCTAATCTTGATCCATGCCAACTCAACAAACACCATCGGAGACACCTGTAGAGCACCTTTATAATCACCCAGTTATGTTGTGACGTTTGGTAGCACATAAAGTGTTCCTCCGGTGTTCGGGAGTTGCATGATCTCATAGTCATAGGAAATTGTATAGTTATGCAGAAAGCAAAAGCACAAACTAAACGATCATCGTGCTAATGTAACACCCACGATGCGGCTATATCTCCCACGTGTCGGGGCACGACTTAGAGGCATAACCGCATGGTAGGCATGTCGCAAGAGGGGTAATATTTACACATCCTATGTACTGAATAAGAAAGGGATAAAGAGTCGGCTTACAATCGCCACTTCACACAATACATAAATATAGCATACATCATCCAGAATACAATCAAGGTCGGACTACAGAACCAAAATAAAGAAAGACCACCCCGGATGCTAAATCCCCGATCGCCCCAACTGGGCTCCTCTACTGATCATCCGGAAAAGAAACATAGTAATGGCCCGAATCCTCGTCGAACTCCCACTTGAGTTCGGTAGCGTCCCCTGCACTAGCATCATCGGCACCTGCATCTATTTGGATGTATCTGTGAGTCACGGGGACTCAGCAATCTCACTCCCGTGACATCAAGTCTATTTAAGCTTAAGGGTAGGAAAGGGGGTAGTGAGGTGGAGTTGCAGCAAGCACTATAATATATGGTGGCTAACTTACGCAAAAGAGAGCGAGAAGAGCAGCAAAGCATGGTCAAGAAGCTAAAAGTGATCAAGAAGTGATCTTGAGACTACTTACGTTCAAGAATAACACAAGAACCATGTTCTCTTCCCGGACTCCGCCGAAAAGAGACTATCATGGCTACACACGTGGTTGATTCATTTTAATTAAGTGTCAGGTTTTCTACAACCGGATATTAACAAATTCCCATCTGCCCATAACCGCGGGCACGGCTTTCAAAAGTTCAAAACCCTGTAGGGGTGTCCCAACTTAGCCCATCCCAAGCTCTCACGGTCAATGAAGGATATGCCTTCTCCCAGGAAGACCCGATCAGTCTCGGAATCCCGGTTAAAAGACATTTCGACAATAGTAAAACAAGACCAGCAAAGCCCCCCGATGTGCCGACAAATCCCGATAGGAGCTGCACATATCTCGTTCTCAGGGCACACTAGATGAACACTACGTACATCTAAAACCAACCCTCAAGTTTCCCTGAGGTGGCGCTGCAAGTGGCTCTATTTTGGACCAACACTCAGAGGAGCACTGGCCCGGGGGTTTAAAATAAAGATGACCCTTATGTCCGCCGAACCCAAGGGAAAAGGCTTATGTGGCAAGTGGTAAAACCAATGTTGGGCCTTGCTGGAGGAGTTTTATTCAAGGAGAACTGTCAAGGGGTTCCCACAACACCCAACCGTGTAAGGAACGCAAAATCAAGGAACATAACACCGGTATGACGGAAACTAGGGCGGCAAGAGTGGAACAAAACACCAGGCATAAGGCCGATCCTTCCACCCTTTACTAAGTATATAGATGCATTAATTAAATAAGAGATAGTACCGATATCCCAACAATATCCATGTTCCAACATGGAACAAACTCCAGCTTCACCTGCAACTAGCAACGCTATAAGAGGGGTTGAGCAAAGCGGTAACATAGCCAAACAACGGTTTGCTAGGAAAGGTGGGTTAGAGGCTTGACATGGCAATATGGGAGGCATGATATAACAAGTGCTAGGTATCGCGGCATAGCAATAGAGCGAACAACTAAGCAAGCAAAGATAGAAGTGATTTTGAGGGTATGGTCATCTTGCCTGAGATCCCGCAAGGAAGAAGAACGAGTCCATGAAGAAGACAAGCGGTCGTAGTTGAACGGATCCTCACAAACGCAACGTTACCGGAACTAACACGAAGAAGCAACACCGGAAAGGAGAAAACAACATAGTAAACAACCATCATATAAACATGGCATGATGCACAATCAAGTATGATGCATGTCTGGTTTAATGAGGCATGGCATGGAAAAATGCACAAACAATACTACAAATTAAATGGAGGTCAATATGCAATGAGTTGCATATTGACGGAACACCACATTCAAGTTATTTAGTTCGATCTCGTTTATGTACCCAACAATATTAAATGTTGATTAACATGGAAAGAGGTGAAGCAAATGAAAACTACCTATCTAGGCAAGTTTAAATGAGGCCGGAACAACAAGCAACAAATCCGGAAAATCCCCATGTGCATATTTTAGGTTTGGTACTGTTCTACCCTAAACCATATTTCAGAGTTGTTAAACTTGCAAGAAGAATGCACCAGGTAAAACTAGGCATTATTCTACCCCATTTACATATAAAGTTGGTAATCAGAGCCTTCCCTGACTTAGGAGCCCCCTTCTTGATCGAATCGCTGACGTTGTTGAGTCTAGAACAAAATGTTTTGAGTCTTAGGATTATATATATCGGAGAGTAGGATTCTTTTTACTCCTTAGTCCCTTCGTCGCTCTGGTGAGGCCTCCTGACGTAGAGTTTTGACTCTCCTCTCCTCAAATTTCACGAAAAAAATTTAGGATCACGAGGGTATCTTGGAATCGTTCCGATAGTCTTGTGACGAGAACATTGTTCTTGGTACCTCCTGACATTTAGGGGTTGTGGCAGTGTCCCGGGGAGTTGAGCTCTGAGGTGTTGTCGTCACAATTTTATCGTTGCAATTCTGGAATACCTGAGTTCGCCGACATCGAAAATCTCTTTTATGTAGTTGTTGGTGAGATAACCTCGACGCCACCCAGCACTGGGGTGGGAGTTCGAGAGTATTGCCATAACTCGTATAACGGATGCTTTTCGAAGGTTGAGGTAAACGATTTCCGAAGGTATCTTGGTTATGTGTTGATGGATGGATACAACTGGATGTAGGAATTGTTAGTTTGGGTGAGATATTTTGCTTCCCCTGTATCCTCAACACCTGATTGCATAACCACAAAGTTTCGGGAGTTTATAAGTGAGAATTCAAGTAGCTCCTAGAATAGCTTTCCAACAAACACATGATATGATATGGGATCTATCATATGTTTGTTCCGGCTTATTTTGTAAGCCAAATCCTTTGTTTTGTTTTCAAGTTGTGGTATTCGAGTTGCTTCGAAGTCAAATGTTGATTCCATACCTTTCCTAAGCGGTGTTCTCATATTTCTATGTGAATACTAATCCTTCATGATAATCGAGATTGTCATTCAATCCTTTTCAACCGCGTGTTTCTCTTCAAGTGGATCTGATCATTTTCAACATCCGCAAGATCAACTCTAAGTTTTCTCAATGTTGTTCGTTTCATCCGTGCAAGCTGCCTTTGGTTTCCCGCCCTCCCACCCTTTCTTTTTCTTCAAGGACTCGGTTTTCTTAATCAAGTATCCATCTTATTGATGGGAAGTATTTCCATTATTTTCCGTCAATGTTCTTATCCGGTGATTCTCAAGAAGATACTAACGGAGCTTCAAGATCATCAATCATCATTCTTTTCTTCTCCGATGGGTTCAATTCAAGCTTTGTCGATCATATCCTGTCCTCGTTTCAAATGTTTTCTCATACCAGTGCACCTCTTATCATTCACTTCTCTCTATTCATATCCGAAGTGCTGAAGATATCTTGGAAGATTCATGTTTCCATTCTGAATCGTTCAAGATTATTTCGAGGTTGTTATCTCATTCAAGCCATTTAATTCAACCAGTGCAACCTCTCTTTTCAAGCAATCATTCAACACTATTTCTTTTGAGTGGGCCCATAACACATAGGTCCCAGGATCGAAACCTGGCTCTGATACCAACTTGTAACACCCACAATGCGATTATATTTCCCACGTGTCGGGGGACGACTTAGAGGCATAGCCGCATGGTAGGCTTGTCGCAAGAGGGGTAATCTCCACACAACCCATGTACTGAATGAGAAAAGGATAAAGAGTTGGCTAACAATTGCCACTTCACACAATACATAAATAATCCATACATCATGCAGAGTAGAATCAAAGGTCTGACTATGTCCGATGTGGGGTTACAGCAAACCATTAAGATTCGAACACTGGGGTGCGTGCGAAGTCTTTCCCTCCTACCGGTCTACGCTCAAGCTCGCTAAGATCTTGCGGACGAACTCGACGAACTCACAACACAAAAAGACACGGGGTTTATACTAGTTCGGGCCACCGTTGTGGTGTAATACCCTACTCTAGTGTGGTGGTGGTGGATTGCCTCTTGGGCTGATGATGAACAATACAAGGGGAAGAACAGCCTCCTGAGGTTGAGGTGTTCTTGTGCGTATGAACTTGTGGTGTGTAGATTCCCTCAAGCTAAGATGAGATGCCCCTACTATGGTGGTGGCTAGTCCTATTTATAGAGGCCCTGTTCCTCTTCCCAAATATTGAGCGGGAAGGGAGCCAACAATGGCGGGCTAATTTGAAGGGGGACAGCTAGTTCAAGCTATCCTGACAAAAACGGTCTTCGCCCGTGAAAGGCTCTGGTGGTGACACCGTCTTGGGCTCCATGATGACCTCCGTCTTGTCGTCCGCCTGGTCTTGGTCTTGTTGCAACGAAATGGCAACCTTTGCCTGAGGCCTCGGTACTCCACGGCTGCTCTTGCCTCCTTTGCACCAAAGGGGAAACAAGGACGCTGCGCGTGCTGGCGTCTGCCTGGTGTCGATCGTCATGGCTTACGTCACGAGAGCCTCGTGAGGTTTGCCCTGCCTTGATATCTCTGCTCCTCGTGAGACTGCCTGACCAGGCCACTCGAGAGGAAGTCTTGCGTCGTCCGCCTCGCGAGGCTTCGACCCTCACGAGGGTCTTGGATGCCTTGTTGACGAAGATGGGCCGTACGGCCTGCTGCTCGGCCATGCCGCGGGCCGCAGGCAAGCAAGTCTTGGGACCCCCATTCCCAGAACACCGATAGTAGCCCCCGGGCCCAAGGTGTGCTCGGGCTTGGCTTCGCGGCGAAGCCAAGGGTCAAGTTCGGAGCACCGTGGGCCCCAAAATTCTGCAGCCTCGGTTGACGCGTGGTAGAGGTAGAAGCTCACGTTCTGTCTTCAGCCGCACTGACTCGCGTCCTCAGCCATCTGCACCTCCGCGTCCCCAACACCCGCCTTGACGAGCTGCTGGAGCCTGTGGCTAAAGACCTCTACGAAGCCGCCGCCGCAGCTATTCAAGGTCAAGAGGAGGCTTTGCTGGGGAAGTTCCGCGGCTTTGTCTCTGATCCTCTGTCTAGCGATGTCGCAGATCCTGCGGCTGGTGGTGAAGGTGAGAGCATCGTCGCCCACGGGGGGGCACCTTCCGTAGGCGATGACGACATCCAGGGGTGACCTGCGGCTATTCTTCTCGTTTCATTCCTGCGACATACATCAGGCCTCGTGGAGGCGTTTAGACTTTTCATTTGGTATTGTGAGAACAATATGCTTGTAATATTTTCTTCGAGATTTTGTGTTTTCCTTCCTATTTGCTTTGTTCTGCGCCAGCAGAGCCCGGCCCTTGCATACCTCAACCGCCATTCGGCCGACCGGAGACCAGGACGGTCCAAGGAGTGAGGGGCTATGTGACTAGTTAGGCTCCTGAGTCGCGATGCTCAGGAGTCCCCCTTGATGTGCGAACAGCATATAGGGAGAGTTCGTGGGGATAGATTAATGTTCTACGTCGGCAGAGCCCGGCCCGCGCATACCTCAACCGCCATTGGCCGACCGGAGAATAGGACGGACCAAGGAGTGAGGGGCTACGTGACTAGTTAGGCTCCTGAGTCGCGATGCTCAGGAGTCCCCCTTGATGTTCAAACAATTTCCATACCTGCCCTCGCCGATGCCTCAGGAGCGGCGCACGACGCCCAGGTCCGGGGAACCTGTTTGGGTGGCGTGCGCTTGGGCGTTACCCGAGCGCAGCCCCCGTGCCCAGCCCCCTCGCACGACTCTCCCGAGGGGAGGTGTCGTGGTGAGGCTGGGCGCTGAGCTCTGGGCTCCCTGAGGTTAGTACGACCGTGGGGTCGCCCTCAGTTGTTTATCACCAGCGGGGAGCATAGTGCTTCCACTTGTGCACGGGCATAGCCGCTCCTCGGTAGTGTCGACAGCCAGCGCGGAGCATGGAGCTTCCACTAGGGCGTGGGATGGGGGCTCCCCTCCAGGAGGAGCCCCCGAGGCGTGTACAGCCCTGCCCAGACACGTGGCTTGCACGGCAGGGCTGCGAGGTGTATCCGGGCACTCGTGAGCCAGCGCGGGACCCACGAGGCCCTACCTCAAGGCGGGTTGTGCCTGGTCTTGAGTCTTGGTGACTGTATGTCCCTGCAAGGCGGTTAGATGCAAGCACTCTACGTCCTTAGGTCCCGGCCCTCGAGCGAGCTCAGCCGCTGCTGGTATGCCAGGTCGTGATGTCGTGGTCAAGGCCACGGGGTGAGGGCTGGAGAGCCAGTAAGAACTCCTGAGTCACGATGCTCAGGAGCCCCCCTTTTAACGTGCAAGCGGGTTGCATGGGATAAACAGACCCGTAGCGGGCGGCAACCGATCAGGCGATAGCCGTGGGCAGGTTAAGCATAAAGAGCAGATCCACTTGGATAAATGCAGGAAGATACATGCCACCGGGTCTGGCCCGAGCGGCTTGGGGATGATGCAGCCCGAGGGGCGCCCCCAACAAGGTAAGCTAAAGACTTAAGCAAAAAGGGATACATGCCACAGGGACGGACCCGTGTGGCCTGGGAATAATGCAGCCCGAGGGGCGCTCCCAGCTTAAATGTACTTGTAAGATGTCACCTGGTTCTGTAGACGAAGTAGAGTTGGTGTAGCTGAAGCCACGCGTTGAAGGAATGGCTCCTCATGAGCCACCGGGACCCTGAGCCTCGGGAGGCTCTGGGGGCTCAGGAGGTTCCCTGAAGATCATCCCCATCTCCTCCAGAACAGCGTGGAACCTGGCCTCTTGAGCCGCCAGGGCTTGCCGCACATTGTGCTGATAGGCCGACGGCACGCTCCGCAAGCCGAAGGGCATGCGAACGTAGCTGCGTGGTGGACCCTCACAGCGGCCCGCGCGTGATGGCCAGAAGCGTTCCTGAGATGCGGCCCTGTTGAGCCCTGGGACGTCGACGCAGACGTGCAGCTCAGTACCCTCGCCTGGATGGTGAGCCGCACTCCGTGAGCGGCTATCGCCGCGCATGGCTCTTGCGTCTTGTAGCTCTTGGGTGGTCTCGGTGATGAACTCCTGAGCGGTGGGCACTCCTTGCCCTGTGCTCTCCTGAGGGTCGCGTGCCGCGAAGAACGCCTCCAAGTGGTGCCCAAGCGCCTCCCTCGTGAGGTTGACAAGGTCTGAGGCCCTCCAGAAGAGAGCCCCCAAGTCCTGCCTGAGGAGGGCGCCGGGCGCGCTTTCCTATGCGGTGGAGGGAGGCGCCCCCGGAGCGGGCGCTGATCCTGACGAGGCTCCTGACGCGACGCCATCTTCTTGGGGTCCTGCTGTGATGGCCTCGCTTATTAGGGATGATAGACTACTCATATCAATAAGGAATTCCTTCTTTTCTGGGAGCCCATTCGGACAGAACTCCAAAGTTAAGTGTGCTCAGCTTGGAATAGTGTCAGGATGGGTGACCGACCGGGAAGTTGCTCCCGGGTGCACATGAGTGAGGACAGAGTGTGCAGAAAAGACTAGTATTGATCTGTGGGGCCAGTCTAGATCCCGCCAGGAGTGATGACCACTGGCGGGTGTGTCCGGGTGTTACACCTGCACGGCGCGGCAGCTTCTTTTTGGGGGTGGTGTCCGGAGGGCCTTCACTTCTGCTATCAGGGTTGTCGATTGCTGCGGCTTGGAAGGCGCGCTCAAGGGAGCACACCGCATCCCGTTCTGCACACAGGACCGTGATGATTCCCCTGCTTCATGGCATCTTGAGAACGTTGTAGCCGTGGTGAGTGACTGCCATGAACTTGGCCAGGGCTGGATACCCGAGGATGGCATTGTACGGCAGGCGGATGTGCGCGACGTCGAAGTCGATGAGCTCGGTGCGGTAGTTCTTGCGCTCCCTGAAGGTGACAGGCAGGCGGACTTGCCCTATCGGTGTGGTGGAACCGTCAGTCACTCCTGAGAAAGGCTTGGTTGGCTGGAGCTGCTCATAGGGCACTTGGAGGTTGTCGAACGTGTCGACGGATAGGACGTTGAGCCCTACGCCGCCATCGATGAGAGTCTTGGCGACTTGCACATTGCTGATGACTGGGGAGCACAGCTCAGGGAGTGCGCCAGCGGTGGGTGCACACTTGAGCTGGTCGGACGAGTCCAAGGTGATGGCGCATTGGGACAACCTGAGCGGGCGCGTGGCCTCGAGCTTGGGGAGCGCCGCGTTCACCTCGCGAGGGAACTGTTTGAATATGCGCTGAGAGGCTGGGGCCTAAGCACCGCCCAAGATGCATGCGATCGCACGCGGCTGCTAGAAGCCCCCAGCCCCCTCGTCCTGGTGGTGGTCATCGTTCCTTCTTGGTGGCGGCAACGGGGGAAGACCGGCGTTGCCTTGGGGGCGATTCTCATGAGGCGGGTCCCTCCAGGCACCCTCTCGAGGTTGGTCCTGGCAGCGGTCCTCATGAGGCCGGTCGCGCGACTCCTGGCGCGGGCCACGGTCATCCCAGCGTCCGCCTCCGCGTCCTCCTCCGCGGCCGTAGCCCCGGTCGTTGCGCTCGGGGCGTCCACCGTAGCGTCCTTCCCGTATGGCTCTGAGCTCTTGGCAGTCGTTGGTGTTGTGGGTGTTCAGGTTGTGGAAGGCGCAAAATGGTCGGCCGTTCTTGGACGACTCGGGCTGATCTCTGCCTCGCTTGGTGTCAGGCTCCGCTGCGAGCACTACTACCTCTTTGCGCTTCACGTCCTTGGCCTTGGCCTTCTTCTCCTCCACTCCTGCAGCTGGCAGCTCAAGGAGAGAGAGGTGCCCCTCCTCAGCTCTTGCGCACTTGGTCGCCAGGTTGAACAGTTCCTGAGATGTGCAAATCTCCTCGTGGATAGCCAGCTCTTCCTTCATCTTGACGTCACGGACGCCGTCTGAGAACGCGGAGATGATGGCTTCGTCCGTGACCTTGGGGATCTTGAGGCGGGTGTTGTTGAAGCGCTGGATGTACTTCTGGAGGGTCCCTCCTGGCTGTTGCTTGATGCGGCATAGATTGCCCGCGGCCGGTGGGTGGTCGCGAGTGCCCTGGAAGTTGGCAACGAAGTGGTCGCGCATCTCGTCCCAGGAGGAGATCGAGCTGTGCTGCAGGTTCAGGAGCCAGGAGCGGGCCCCATCCTTGAGAGCCATGGGAAACCAGCTCGCCATGACTTTTTCGTCGCCATTGGCCGCTTCGATGCTCAACTCATAGAGCTGCAGGAACTCCACGGGGTCGGCGGTGCCGTCATATCGAGGAGGTAGATCTGGCTTGAGCTTGCCTGGCCAGGAGACGCTACGCAGTTCAGGGGTGAAGGCAGGGCAGCCAGTCATGGTCGTCGGGGCCCGCTTCTGAGGAGGAGCTTTTTCTTGGCGAGATCCGCGCTGTGCCATTGTAGGCGGCACGCGGTCTTGACGAGGTGGCGCGGGGAGCGCCGGTGCAGCTTCTCGCGGCCTTGGGATTTCTTGGCAGCTTCTTTCTTCAAGCGCGGGCGCCGGGCGCGGTGGATCACACCGCGGAGGCGCACGCCTTGGCGCCAAGGCACCGTCTTGGGGTCAAGGCGGTGGAGGCATGCCATAAGCCCCGTCGCCCGCGGCTGTGTCGGAGAGTCCCCTACAACACAGACAATCTCAACAATGTGGTCGAGCCACTCCTCATAGAGGTCGTCGACGGGGCGGTAACGCAGGAGCTCGTTCGCCGCGATGAGCGCAGCCCATGCCTCCATGGGAGCACGGTGCACGTGAGACGAAGAACCAACAGGGGTGAGTGATGGAGTAGCGGTGTAGCTGTCCTGCCGCACTGAAGGATGCAGCGAGGATGCCGGCTGCTCGTTCCCCGCCGAGCCAGTGGCAGCATTAGTGGCGAGAGAAAAAGAACGACCAGGCGGCCCGCCGACGGGAGCCGTCTGAGCGACGCGGGCGGCGAGGGCAGCCCGACGCTCAGCTCGAGCACTACGAGCGTCCGCCAAGGAGACGACGGAGCGATGGAGCGACGAACTAATGCAAGGGAAGCTACGGCGCACCCCTACCTGGCGCGCTAAATGTCGGATGTGGGGTTCCAGCAAACCCTTAAGGTTCGAACACTGGGGTGCGCATGAAGTATTTCCCTCCTACCGATCTACGCTCTAGCTCTCTAAGATCTTGCGAACGAACTCGATGAACTCACAACACAGAAAGACACGGGGTTTATACTGGTTCGGGCCACCGTTGTGGTGTAATACCCTACTCCAGTGTGGTGGTGGTGGATTGCCTCTTGGGCTGATGATGAAAAATACAAGGGGAAGAACAGCCTCGTGAGGTTGAGATGTTCTTGCGCATATGAACTTGTGGTGTGTAGATTCCCTCAAGCTAAGATGAGATGCCCCTACTATGGTGGTGGCTAGTCCTATTTATAGAGGCCCTGGTCCTCTTCCCAAATATTGAGCAGGAAGGGAGCCAACAAAGGCGGGCTAATTTGAAGGGGGGCAGCTAGTACAAGCTATCCTGACAAAAGTGGTCTTCGCCTGTGAAAGGCTCTGGTGGTGATGCCGCCTTGGGCTCCACGATGACCTCCATCTTGTCGTCCACCTGGTCTTGGTCTTGTTGCACCGAAATGGAAACCTTTGCCAGAGGCCTCGGTACTCCGTGGCTGCGCTTGCCTCCTTTGCACCAAAGGGGAAACAAGGACGCTACGCGCGCTGGTGCCTACCTGGCGCCCGCCTGGTGTCGATCATCATGGCTTACGTCACGAGAGCCTCGTGAGGTTTTCCCTGCCTTGATATCTCCGCTCCTTGTGAGCCTGCCTGACCAGGCCACTCCATAGGAGGTCTTGCGTCATCCACCTCCCGAGGCTTGGACCCTCGTGAGGGTCTTGGGTGCCTTGTTGACGAAGATGGGCCGTATGGCCTGCTGCTCGGCCACGTCGTGGGCCGCAGGCAGGCAAGTCTGGGGACCCTCGTTCCCAGAACGCTGACAGACTACGGAACCAAAATAAAAGAAGACAACCCCAAATGCTAGATCCTCGATCGTCCCAACTGGGCTCCACTACTGATCAACTGAAAAAGACACAACACAACAATGACCAAGATCTTAATAGAGCTCCCACTTGAGCTCAGTTGCGTCATCTGCACTAGTATCATCGGCACCTGCAACTATTTGGAAGTATCTGTGAGCCACGAGGACCTAGCAATCTCACACCCGCGAGATCAAGAGTATTTAAGTTTAAGGGTAGGAAAGGGTAGTGAGGTGGAGCTGCAGCAAGCACTAAGCATATATGGTGGCTAACATACGCAAATAAGAGCTAGAAGAGAAGCAACGCAATGGTTGTGAATCTAGAAGTGATAAAGAAGTGGTATTGAAGCTACTTACATTCAAGCATAACACAAGACCGTGTTCACTTCCCGGACTGCGTCGGAAAGAGACCATCACGGCTACAGACGCGGTTGATTCATTTTAAGAAAGTTAAGTGTCAAGTTCTCTACAACCGGACATTAAGAAATTCCCATCTACCACATAACCGCGGGCACGGCTTTCGAAAGTTCAAACCCTGCAGGGGTGTCCCAACTTAGCCCATCACAAGCTCTCACGGTCGACGAAGGATATTCCTTCTCCCGGGAAGACCCGATCAGTCTCGGAATCCCGGTAACAAGACATTTCGACAATGGTAAAACAAGACCAGCAAGACCGCCCGATGCGCCGACATCCCGATAGGAGCTGCACATATCTCGTTCTCAGGACAACACCAGATGAGCACTCCGTACAACTAAAACTAGCCATCAAGTTTCCTTGAGGTGGCGCTGCAAAGGACTCTAGTTCGGACCAACACTTAGAGAAGCACTTGCCCGGGGGGGTTAAAATAATATGACCCTCGAGAGCGCAACTCCCAAGGGAAAACTAGGTGGGGGTGAGGGAAATGGTAAAACCAAGGTTGGGCCTTGCTGGAGGAGTTTTATTCAAAGCAAACTGTCAAGGGGTCCCCATAACACCCAACCGTGTAAGGAACGCAAAATCATGGAACATAACACCGGTATGACGGAAACTAGGGTGGCAAAAGTGGAACAAAACAACAGGCATAAGGCCAAGCCTTCCACCCTTTACCAAGTATATAGATGCATTAAATTAAATAAGAGATAATAATGATATCCCAACAATAGCCATGTTCCAACATGGAACAGACTTCATCTTTACCTACAACTAGCGGCGCTATAAGAGTGGCTGAGCAGAAGCGGTAACATAGCCAAACAATGGTTTGCTAGGAAAGGTGGGTTAGAGGCTTGACATGGCAATATGGGAGGCATGATATAGCAAGTGGTAGGTATCGCGGCATAGGAATAGAGCGAGCAACTATCAAGCAAAGATAGAAGTGATTTTGAGGGTATGGTCATCTTTCTTGAGATCCTGCAAGAAAGAAGAACGAGTCCATGAAGAAGACAAACGGACGTAGTCGAACGAATCCTCACAACTCCGGAAAGAAACTGAAGCTAATGAGAGAAGCAACCCGGAAACAAACAAGCAACATAGAAAACAATCTTCACATAAACATGGCATGATGCACAACCAAGTACGATGCATGTACGGTTTAATGAGGCATATCATGGCAAAGTGCACAAGAAAAACTACAAGTTAAGTGGAGCTCAATATGCAACGAGTTGCATATTGACGAAACACCACAACAATTATTTAGTTCTCTCCCGTTTAAGAACTCACCAAAATTAAATGTTAGCATTGAAAGGGGTGAAGCATATGAAAACTATCTATCTAGGCAAGTTTAAATGAGGCCGGAACAACTGTCGGCGTTCAGGGAAAGGGGGTCCCCAGACTTGCCTGCCTGCGGCCTGCAGCGTGGCTCAAAGGGGGGCCCAGCGCGGCCCATCTTCACCAACACAAACCCAAGACCCTCGCGAGGGGCCAAGCCTCGCGGGGCAGACAACGCGGAGCTTCCTCAGGCACGGCCTCGTCAGGCTGGCTCACGAGGAGGCGGAGAGATCAAGGCGGGGTACCTCATGAGGTGCCCGTGACGCAAGCCATGACGACCGGGGGCGCCAGGTGGGTGCCAGCCCGCGCAGCGTCCTCCCTTCCTCTTTGGTGCAAGGTGCAAAGGGGGCAAGCGCAGCCGCGGAGTACCAAGGCATCAGGCAAAGGTTGCCATTTCGGTGCAACGAGACCAAGACCAGGAGGACTACGAGACGGAGGTCACCGTGGAGCCCAAGACGGCGTCATCACCAGAGCTTTGTGCAGGCGAAGATTGCTTTTGTCAGGATAGTTGATACTAGCTGTCCCCCTTCAAATTAGCCCGCCATTGTTGGTTCCCTTCCCGCTCGATATTTGGGAAGAGGACCAGGGCCTCTATAAATAGGACCAGCCACCCACAGGCAGAAAAAAGACAGAAAGAGCGAGAGGCTAGAGGCTGGGGAAGAAAGAGCTGGCCAGAGAGTGGGAAAGATAGAGAAGGTCAGGTAGAGAGAGAGAGAGGGGTGACTGAGCTCCTCCCAGCAGTTCATCGCCCCAGCCAAGAGTAGACCCTCGCGAGGCTGTTCTTCCTTGTATTGTTCATCATCATCAGCCCAAGAGGCAATCCACCACACCACACACTAGAGTTGGGTATTACACCACAACGGTGGCCCGAACCAGTATAAACCCTGTGTCTCTTGTGTTGTTCTTTCCTTTGTTTAGATTCTAGTAAGGCGGAGGAGTGCAGGTAGGTACGAGGCGAAATCTCCGCACGCACCCCAGTGTTCGAACCTCAAGGGTCCGCTGGAACCCGAAATCCGACATCTGGCGCGCCAGGTAGGGGTGCGCCGGGATTCGTCTTCCACCGCCCCGTTCTCCTCCGACCATCACGCCCATGTCTGACGCTCGTCGGGCCCGCGCCAAGCGCCGGGCCGCGCTCGCTGCCCGCGTCACCCGGACGGCCCCTGTCGGCAGGCATCCTCGCCGTTCCCCATCACCTGCCGTCAACGCCGCCACCGGCCCGGCGGGGGACGAGCAGCAAGCATCGTCCCAGCATCCGTCCGTGCGGCAAGACGGCCGCACCACAACTCCCTCGCTCACCCCAGTTGGTTCTTCGTCCCGCGCGCTCCGCGCGCCCATGGAGGCTCGGGATGCACTCATCGCGGCGAACGAGCTCCTGCGCTACTGTCCCGTCGACGATGTCTACGAAGAATGGCTCGACCGCGTCTCCGAGCTCGTCCGCGCCGCAGGGGGCTCTCCTGCGCCGTCCGTTCCGCTACACCGCACCTCGCCTCGCGCGGGCAATTAAGCTCCGGCGGCACCCCAGCCGCCTCCTCCTCAGGAAGGCGCCATGGCTCCAAGGCACGTGGCCCCTGGGCGGAACCCGCTCCGTCAGGCGCCAGCGCAGCAAGAGCAGAGCTGTCAAGAAGTCCCTCGCCCGCAAGAAGCTGCCCGGGCGCTCCCTGCTCCAGCACGTCGCGACCATGCTTCTGCTCCCGCGCGTCAAGACCCCGCACTGCTCCTAGATGCAGCGCGTGGGGACATGCAACACCAAGTTCTCCGTCATCCAAGGCTTCCCGTGGCCACAGCAGGCTGTCGCGCCTTCACCGCCGAGCTACGCAATGTCGCGTGGCCTGGCAAGTTCAAGCCAAACTTGCCTCGTCGCTACGACGGCACTGCTGACCCTGCGGAGGTCCTCTAGCTCTACGAGCTGGGCATTGAAGCTGCCAACGGAGACGAGAAGGTCATGGCGAACTGGTTCCCCATGGCACTCAAGGACGAGGCCCGCACCTGGCTCCTGAACCTGGCTCCAGGCACAATCTCCTCCTGGGACGAGATGCGCACCCGCTTCATCGCCAACTTCCAAGGCACTCGCGACTGGCCACCCGCCGTGAGCGACATGCGCCGCATCAAGCAACTGCCCTGGGAGACCCTGCAGAAGTACATCTAGCACTTCAACAACGCGCGCCTCAAGATTCCCAAGGTGACTGAGGAGGCCATCATCTCGGCCTTCTCCAACGGCGTGCGCGACGTCAAGATGAAGGAGGAGCTGGCAATGCATGAAGACCTGTGCACTTCCCTGGAACTGTTCAACCTGGCAACCAAGTGCGCCAGAGCCGAGGAAGGGCGTCTCTCCCTCCTCGAGCTGCCTGCCACAGACCCAGAAGAGAAGAAGCCCAAGGCCAAGGATGTGAAGCGCAAGGGGGCTGCCGTGCTCGCGGCAGAACCAGACACCAAGCGGGGTAGAGATCAGCCCGAACCTTCCAAGGGCAGCCGGTACTGTGTGTACCACGACCTCCACACCCACAACACCAACGAATGTCAAGAGCTCCGAGCCGTGTGAGAAGGAAGGATCGGCCGTCGCCCTGACCGCAGTGACCGGGGCTATGGCCGAGGAGGAGGAAGGAACACAGGACGCTGGGAAGACCGTGGCCCGCGCCAAGGGTGGCGCAATCAACCTCGCGAGGTTCGCTGGCAAGACCCGCTTTGCGAGGGAGGCTGGAGGGATCATCCTCGCAAGGATTGCCTGCAAGGCAACGCAGGGCTCCCACCGCTGCCACCGCAGCCAAGGAGAAACGAAGACCGCTACCCAGACGAGGGGGCTGGGGGCTTCTAGGAGCCGCGCGCGATCGCCTGCATCCTGGGCGGGGCACAAGCCCAGCCTCTCAGCGCATCTTCAAGCAGTTCGCCCGCGAAGTGGACACAGTCCTCCCCAGGCTCGAAGCCACGTGCCCTCTCA
Source organism: Triticum urartu (assembly GCF_003073215.2). Classification (NCBI taxonomy): domain Eukaryota; kingdom Viridiplantae; phylum Streptophyta; class Magnoliopsida; order Poales; family Poaceae; genus Triticum; species Triticum urartu. Next base: position 304,202,881 of record NC_053027.1, read on the forward strand.
GGTGGTCAGCGGGTGCCATCACGTTCAGCTCAGCAGATCAGCTCAAGTGTGCGGCTACAGCCGGAGTCCTCCCGATGCTTTGTTCCCCAATCATCAACAACGTGGTGGTCACTAAGACCCTCATCGATGGCGGGGAAGGGCTCAACGTCCTGTCCGTGGTAACATTCAACAACCTCCAAGTGCCCTACAGCCAGCTTCAGCCAACCAAGCCTTTCTCTGGTATCACCAACGGCTCCACGGTCCCGATTGGGCAGGTCTGCCTCCCTGTCACCTTCGGGGCACGCGACAACTACCGCACCGAGCTCATCGACTTCGACGTCGCTCACATTCGCTTGCCGTACAACGCCATCCTTGGGTACCCAGCGCTGGCCAAGTTCATGGCCGTAACTCACCACGGCTACAATGTCATCAAGATGCCAGGAAGCGGCGGAGTCATCATTGTGCCATGTGAAGAGAAGGACGCGGTGTGTTCCCTGGAACGAGCCTTTTAGGCCGCGTCACTGGAAGACCCGGATCGTGGAAGCAAGAGGCCTCTCAAGACCGCCCCTAAGAAGAAGAAGACATCGTCCGGCCCGACCACTCAGGAGGCAGGCCCCTCTGTGCCCGCGCCTGCCCGGGGGGAACCTCCTTCCATCGCATAGGAAAGTGCACCCGGCGCCCTCCTCAGGCAGGGCCCGGGGGCTCTCCCCTGGAGGGCCACCGACCTAGCCAGGGTCACGAGGGAGGTGCTTGGGCACCACACGAAGGCATGTTTCGAAGCACGTTTCCCTCGAGAAGGAGCAAGGCAAGGAGACCCAGACCCTCAGGAGTTCGTCAGCAAGGCCATTCAGGAGCTACAGGAGTCAAGAGTCATGAAAGGTGGCCGCCGCCTACTAGCAGTGGCTCCCCATCCAGGCGAGGATGGTGGGTTGCGCGTCTGCATCGACATACCAGGGCTCAACCGAGTCGACTCTCTGGAGTGCCTCTGGCCCTCGCGAGTGGGGCGCCGCGGAGGCCCACCCCACAGCTACGTTCGCATGCCTTACGGTTTGCCGAACGCTGCTGACACGTACCAGCGCCTCATGAGGGGCATCACGGAAGCACGGGAGGCCAGGCGTTCCGCAGCCCTGGCAGGGATGGAGATGGCCCGTGAGGAGCCGCCAGCGCCTCCGGAGCCTCCCGAGGCCCCTGGGCCTGGGGGCTCATGAGGATCGGCTCCCGCAGCCCACCGAGCTTGCTACACCAACGCTCCTTCGTCCTCGACATCATCAGATGACATCTTTTCGAGTTCTATTTCCAACTGGGAGCGCCCCCCAGGGCTGCATTATTCCCAGGCCGCATGGGTCCGTCCCTGCAGTGTGTATCCCTTTTTATTCCATGTTGTTAGCTTACCTTGTTGGGGGCGCCCCTCGGGCTGCATGATCCCCAAGCCGCTCGGGCCTGACCCAGTGATGTTCGCATTCCTAGCATCTATTTAAACGAATCCACTCCTTCGCGGCTAATGTGTTTTACCTAGTTGCCTGCTCAGCTGACACCAACTAACGGAGCTGCTCCCAAACGGCATGACGCTTGCGCATGGGTCCGTCCCTGCAACACCGACAAACCTGGATGGCTGAGCTCTGGCTGCGGCAGCCCTGCGTAGCGTCACCTCGTCAAGCCTTTAGTGCCTCACTACCCCTCGGAAGCAACCAACGGCTGACTGTCAATTGTCATGGCAACCCCTTGTTTTTTCTATGATGGACCTCCAGGACCTCCCGAAGGTGCTGCGTCAGGCGAGGCCCTTGTGGTGTCTCCTTCGCTCTCGTCCACGCGAACCGCTTGCACGTTAAAGGGGGGTGCCTGAGCATCGCGACTCAGGGCTCCTACTGGCTCTCCAGCCCTCAGCCTCTAGCCTTGACCACGGCATCGCGACCTGGCATACCAGCAACGGCTGAGACTCGCTCGAGGGCCGGGACCCGAGGAGGTAGAGCAGAAAGGGGAGCAAAGGCGAGAGGGGAGAGACACGTGAGGACCTCGCCGAGCAACCTCGCGCCTGCCGATGCATGGGCCCGGTGACACACTAGAGAGCGGCCCCTGATCCTTGAGATAAGTCATCACCCGGAAGCGCCAGCTGCCGTGGCACCATCCACACACCTAATGCTACCCTGTGTTAGCGACGCCGCTCTCCTTTCTCACCAAACAACGGCTACTTGGGCGCCAAAGGGGACCTCCTGAGCATCGCGACTCAGGGGCGCTTACCGGACTCCGGGTCGCTCACCTCCTGGCCTTGACCACGGCATCGCGACCTGGCATACCAGCGACGGCTGAGGCCGCCTTGGGACTGGGACCTGTCGGCGTAGAGTACCAAGCCCTCGTGAGGTTCGAAAGGGAGGACTGAGCTAAGACGGAATAAGCAACTCGCGCAATTCTACGACAAGGGTTATATTAACAAAACAGGATCACAGGCACCTTACAAGCCCCCACGGGGCGCGTTTTTGATTCCTCGCAGGGAACAGATCCTAAAGGGACACAAACTACGCACGACCCTACAAAAGATGCCATCATCAACAGTGGGCCATCGAGCACCGATGCCAACCCCATCTAGATCAGAGACGGCGGCGTCCTGACGAGCCCGCCCTGATCCAGGAGCGGCGCCGGCTCGAGGGCTCGTAGCTGTCGTCGCTCGTCTCCGGCGTCGCGAAGAGCTCGCCGGAGTCGCTGGAGCCTCCGACACCTCCACCGCCTGAGGAGCCGCCAAGGGAGCGGTTGGCGGGCCCAGTCCTCGTCGTGGCAGGGTCCGGGCCACCTTCCCCGGGGCAGCACTCCAGCCGGCGCCCGCTCGCATCGGAGACCTTGAAGAGCATCATCGAGGCACCGTCATAATCCAAGTGGACCACGAAGACGCCCCTTACCCTGCAAACCCGGGCAATCTCTCTCCAGCCCCGGGTCATGAAGAACTCACCCAGGGCAACGACCATGACCTCTGCCTCGGTCGCGAGGGTGCTGCAGCCGGCATGCTGCAGCCAGAGCTCCAGGGGCTCCCCCTGCGGGATGATGGAGGCGAAGAAGGGAGGAAGGCGGATCCAAGACTGAAGAGGAATGGTGACGTGGAGCATGAACTCTCGGGAGGAGCCCTCGGTGTGGACCCCAGGGGGGACGACCCACACCTTCGTGACACGTCGGCGCCGACGGCGGCGCCGCACATGGCGGTCAGCATCAGCTCCTTAGGGGCCCTCGACGTGGGCGTACAATGGCAGCGGGAACCCCAGCGGCACCCGCTCACACCAAGGCCTTGACACCACCTGAAGGGCCCCTTCGTCCGGCCCACGGGGGACGAGCCGTTTCTTCGGCGGGAGTGGGTCTGGCTCCTCTCGGGAGCTTTTCCCTTCTCTGCCACCGAGAACCCGCGGAGCCATCGCAGCAAGACGGAGCAAGGATCGGGAAGAAGGAGAAGCAAGGAGGGATGGACTGGAAGGGCGCGCGCTGTCCCGTACTTGTGGCCGGCGAAGGCCAACCGCCGACCTCCACGATTACAGGTAATCATGACCCACTTTGCATGCAGGGACTTGTTCAATCCGTGCAGTTGCCGAGGCGCCATGGGGAAGTGGAGACGCCCACGACCAACCAACCACCACGCGGCGCCCAAGGCCGCAGGCTGTTAGGGCCCGCGGCGCTTCACTCTTGCCCTTCCGCCTCCCTACACGGCCAAGTCCGGGCGCGCCTTGGGCCCGGGGGCTACTGTCGGCGTTCTGGGAACGGCGGTCCCCAGACTTGCCTGCCTGCAGCATGGCTCAAAGGGGGGCCCAGCACGGCCCATCTTCACCGACACAAACCCAAGACCCTCGCGAGGGGCCAAGCCTCATGGGGCGGACGACGCGGAGCTTCCTTAGGCGCGGCCTCGTCAGGCTGTCTCACGAGGAGGCGGAGAGATCAAGGCGGGGTACCTCACGAGGTGCCCGTGATGCAAGCCATGACGACCGGGGGCGCCAGGCGGGTGCCAGCCCGCGCAGCGTCCTCTCTTCCTCTTTGGTGCAAAGGGGGCAAGCGCAGCCGCGGAGTACCGAGGCATCAGGCAAAGGTTGCCATTTCGGTGAAACGAGACCAAGACCAGGAGGACTACGAGATGGAGGTCACCATGGAGCCCAAGACGGCGTCATCACCAGAGCTTTGCGCAGGCGAAGACTGCTTTTGTCAGGATAGTTGATACTAGCTGTCCCCCTTCAAATTGGCCCGCCATTGTTGGCTCCCTTCCCGCTCGATATTTGGGAAGAGGACCAGGGCCTCTATAAATAAGACCAGCCACCCACAGGCAGAAAAAAGACAGAAAGAGAGAGAGGCTAGAGGCCGGGGAAGAAAGAGCTGGCCAGAGAGTGGGAAAGATAGAGAAGGTCAGGTAGAGAAAGACGGAGAGGGGGGTGACTGAGCTCCTCCCAGTAGTTCATCGCCCCAGCCAAGAGCAGACCCTCGCGAGGCTGTTCTTCCTTGTATTGTTCATCATCATCAGCCCAAGAGGCAATCCACCACACCACACACTAGAGTAGGGTATTACACCACAACGGTGGCCCGAACCAGTATAAACCCTGTGTCTCTTGTGTTGTTCTTTCCTTTGTTTAGATCCTAGTAAGGTGGAGGAGTGCAGGTAGGTAGGAGGCGAAATCTCCGTACGCACCCTAGTATTCGAACCTCAAGGGTCTGCCGGAACCCGAAATCCGACATTTGGCGCGCCAGGTAGGGGTGCGCCAGGATTCGTCATCCACCGCCCCGTTCTCCTCCGACCATCACGCCCATGTCTGACGCTCGTCGGGCCCGCGCCAAGTGCCGGGCCGCGCTCGCTGCCCGCGTCGCCCGGATGGCCCCTGTCGGCGGGCATCCTCGCCGTTCCCCGTCACCTGCCATGAATGCCGCCACCGGCCCGGCGGGGGACGAGCAGCAAGTATCATCCCAGCATCCGTCCGTGCAGCAAGACGACCGCACCACAACTCCCTCGCTCACCCCAGCTGGTTCTTCGTCCCGCGCGCTCCGCGCGCCCATGGAGGCTCGAGCTGCACTCATCGCGGCGAACGAGCTCCTGCGCTACCGTCCCGTCGACGACGTCTAGGAAGAATGGCTCGACCACGTCGCCGAGCTCATCCGTGCCGCAGGGGGCTCTCCTGCGCCGTCCGTTCCGCTGCACCGCACCCTGCCCCGCGTGGGCAATGAAGCTCCGGCGGCGCCCCGGCCGCTTCCTCCTCGGGAAGGTGCCATGGCTCTAAGGCCCGTGGCCCCTGGGCGGAACCCGCTCCGTCAGGCGCCAGCGCAGCAAGAGCAGAGTTGTCAAGAAGTCCCTTGCCCGCAAGAAGCTGCTCGGGCGCTCCCTGCTCCAGCACGTCGCGACCATGCTCCTGCTCCCGCGCGTTAAGACCCCGCGCTGCTCCTAGCTGCAGCGCGTGGGGACATGCAAGACCAAGTTCCCCGTCATCCAAGGCCTGCCGTGGCCACAGCAGGCTGCCGCGCCTTCACCGCCGAGCTACGCAATGTCGCGTGGCCCGGCAAGTTCAAGCCAGACTTGCCTCGTCGCTACGACGGCACGGCTGCCCTGCGGAGTTCCTCCAGCTCTACGAGCTGGGATCAAAGCTGCCAACGGAGACGAGAAGGTCATGACGAACTGGTTCCCCATGGCACTCAAGGACGGGGCCCGCACCTGGCTCCTGAACCTGGCTCCAGGCACAATATCCTCCTGGGACGAGATGCGCACCCGCTTCATCGCCAACTTCCAAGGCACTCGCGACCGGCCACCCGCCATGAGCGACATGCGCCGCATCAAGCAACAGCCCGGGGAGACCCTGTAGAAGTACATCCAGCGCTTCAACAACACGCGCCTCAAGATTCCCAAGGTGACTAAGGAGGCCATCATCTCGGCCTTCTCCGACGGCGTGTGCGACGTCAAGATGAAGGAGGAGCTGGCAATGCATGAACACCTGTGCACTTCCCAGGAACTGTTCAACCTGGCAACCAAGTGCACCAGAGCCGAGGAAGGGCGTCTCCCCTCCTCGAGCTGCCTGCCGCGGACCCAGAAGAGAAGAAGCCCAAGGCCAAGGACATGAAGCGCAAGGGGGCTGCCGTGGTCGCGTAAGAACCAGGCACCAAGCGGGGCAGAGATCAGCCCGAACCTTCCAAGGGCAGCCGGTACTATGTGTACCACGACCTCCACACCCAAAACACCAACGAATGTCAAGAGCTCCGAGCCGTGCGAGAAGGAAGGATCGGCCGTCACCCTGACCATAGTGACCGGGGCTACGGCCGAGGAGGAGGAAGGAACGCAGGGCGCTGGGAAGACCGTGGCCCACGCCAAGGGTGGCGCGATCAACCTCGCGAGGATCGCTGGCAAGACCCGCTTCGCGAGGGAGGCTGGAGGGATCAGCCTCGCAAGGATCGCCCGCAAGGCAACGCAGGCCTCCCACCGCTGCCACCGCAGCCAAGGAGAAATGAAGACTGCCACCAGGACGAGGGGGCTGGGGGCTTCCAGGAGCCGCGCGTGATCGCCTGCATCCTGGGCGGGGCACAAACCCCAGCCTCCCAGTGCATCTTCAAGCAGTTCGCACGCGAAGTGAACGCGGTCCTCCCCAGGCTCGAAGCCACGCGTCCTCTCAGGTGGTCAGTGGGTACCATCACGTTCAGCTCAGCAGAATAGCTCAAGTGTGCGGCTACAGCCGGAGTCCTCCCGATGCTTTGTTCCCCAATCATCAGCAACATGGTGGTCACTAAGACCCTCATCGATGGCGGGGCAGGGCTCAACGTCCTGTCTGTGGAAACATTCAACAACCTCCAAGTGCCCTACAACCAGCTTCAGCCAACCAAGCCTTTCTCCGGTATCACCGACGGCTACACGGTCCTGATTGGGCAGGTCCGCCTCCCTGTCACCTTCGGGGCACGCGACAACTACCGCACCGACCTCATCACCTTCAACGTCGCTCACATTCGCCTGCCGTACAACGCCATACTTGGGTACCCAGCGCTGGCCAAGTTCATGGCCGTAACTCACCACGGCTACAATGTCAGCAAGATGCTAGGAAGCGGCGGAGTCATCACTGTGCCATATGAAGAGAAGGACGCGGTGTGTTCCCTGGAACGAGCCTTTCAGGCCGCGTCACTGGAAGACCCGGATCGTGGAAGCAGGAGGCCGCCCGAGACCGCCCCTAAGAAGAAGAAGACATCGTCCGACCCGACCACTCAGGAGGAGGCCCCTCTGGGCCCGCGCCTACCTGGGGGGAACCTCCTTCCATCGCACAGGAAAGCGTGCCCGGCGCCCTCCTCATGCAAGGCTCGGGGGCTCTCCCCTGGAGGGCCACCGACCTAGCCAGGGTCACGAGGGAGGCGCTTGGGCACCACATGGAGGCGTGTTTCGAAGCACGTTTCCCTCCAGAAGGAGCAAGGCAAGGAGACCCAGCCCTCAGGAGTTCGTCGGCAAGGCCATTCAGGAGCTACAGGAGTCAAGAGTCATGAAAGGTGGCCGCCGCCTACCAGCAGTGGCTCCCCATCCAGGTGAGGATGGTGGGCTGCGCGTCTGCATCGACATACCAGGGCTCAACTGAGTCGCCTCTCTGGAGCGCCTCTGGCCCTCGCGAGTGGGGCGCTGCGGAGGCCCACCCCACAGCTACGTTCGCATGCCTTACGGTTTGCAGAACGCGGCTGACACGTACCAGCGCCTCATGAGGGGCATCATGGAGGCACGGGAGGCCAGGCGTTCCGCAGCCCTGGCAGGGATGGAGATGGCCCGTGAGGAGCCGCCAGCGCCTCCGGAGCCTCCCGAGGCCCCTGGGCCTGGGGGCTCATGAGGATCGGCTCCCGCAGCCCACCGAGCTTGCTACACCAACGCTCCTTCGTCCTCGACATCATCAGATGACATCTTTTCGAGTTCTATTTCCAACTGGGAGCGCCCCCCAGGGCTGCATTATTCCCAGGCCGCATGGGTCCGTCCCTGCAGTGTGTATCCCTTTTTATTCCATGTTGTTAGCTTACCTTGTTGGGGGCGCCCCTCGGGCTGCATGATCCCCAAGCCGCTCGGGCCTGACCCAGTGATGTCCGCATTCCCAGCATCTATTTAAACGAATCCACTCCTTCGCGGCTAATGTGTTTTACCTAGTTGCCTGCTCAGCTGACACCAACTAACGGAGCTGCTCCCAAATGGCACGACGCTTGCGCATGGGTCCATCCCTGCAACGCCGACAAACCTGGATGGCTGAGCTCTGGCCGTGGCAGCGCCGCATAGCGTCACCTCGTCAAGCCTTCGGTGCCTCACTACCCCTCGGAAGCAACCAACGGCTGACTGTCAATTATCATGGCAACCCCTTGTTTTTTCTATGATGGACCTGTAGGACCTCCAGAAGGAGCTGCGTCAGGCGAGGCCCTTGTGGTGTCTCCTTCGCTCTCGTCCGCGCAAACCGCTTGCACGTTAAAGGGGGGTGCCTGAGCATCGCGACTCAGGGCTCCTACTGGCTCTCCAGCCCTCACCCTCTGGCCTTGACCACGGCATCGCGACCTGGCATACCAGCGACGGCTGAGACTCGCTCGAGGGCCAGGACCCGAGGACGTAGAGCAGAAAGGGGAGCAAAGGCGAGAGGGGAGAGACACGTGATGACCTCGCCGAGCAACCTCGCGCCTGCCGATGCACGGACCCGGTGACACACTAGAGAGCGGCCCCTGATCCTCGAGATAAGTCATCACCCGGAAGCGCCAGCTGCCATGGCACCATCCACGCACCTAATGCTACCCTGCGTTAGCGACGCCGCTCTCCTTTCTCACCAAACAACGGCTGCTTGGGCGCCAAAGGGGACCTCCTGAGCATCGCGACTCAGGGGCTCTTACCGGACTCCGGGTCGCTCACCTCCTGGCCTTGACCACGGCATCGCGACCTGGCATACCAGCGACGGCTGAAGCCGCCTTGGGACTGGGACCTGTCGGCGCAGAGCACCAAGCCCTCGTGAGGTTCGAAAGGGAGGACTGAGCTAAGATGGAATGAGCAACTCGCGCAATTCTACGACAAGGGTTATATTACCAAAACAGGATCATAGGCACCTGAAAAGCCCCCATGGGGCGCGTTTTTGATTCCTCGCAGGGAACAGATCCTAAAGGGACACAAACTACACACGACCCTACAAAAGACGCCATCATCAACAGTGGGCCGTCGAGCACCGACGCCAACCCCATCCAGATCAGAGACGACGGCGGCTGTGACGAGCCCGCCCTGCTCCAGGAGCGGCGCCGGCTCGGGGGCTCGTAGCTGTCGTCGCTCGTCTCCGGAGTCGTGAAGAGCTCGCCGGAGTCGCTGGAGCCTCTGACGCCTCCACCGCCTGAGGAGTCGCCAAGGGAGCGGTTGGCGGGCCCAGTCCTCGTCGCGGCAGGGTCCGAGCCACCTTCCCCGGGGCAGCACTCCAGCCGGCGCCCGCTCGCATCAAAGACCTTGAAGAGCATCATCGAGGCACCGTCATAATCCAACTGGACCGCGAAGACGCCCCTTACCCTGCAAACCCGGGCGATCTCTCTCCAGCCCCGAGTCATGAAGACCTCGCCCGGGGCAACGACCGCGACCTCTGCCTCGGTCGCGAGGGTGTTGCAGCCGGCGTGCTGTAGCCAGAGCTCCGGGGGCTCCCCCTGCGGGATGATGGAGGCGAAGAAGGGAGGAAGGCCGATCCAAGACTGAAGAGGAATGGTGACATGGAGCACGAACTCTCGGGAGGAGCCCTCGATGTGGACCCCAGGAGGACGACCCACACCTTCGTGACCCGTCAGCGCCGACGGCGGCGCCGCCCATGGCGGTCAGCTTCAGCTCCTTCGGGGCCCTCGACGTGGGCATACAATGGCAGCGGGAACCCCGGCGGCACCCGCTCGCACCAAGGCCTCAACACCACCTGAAGGCCCCTTCGTCCGGGCCACGGGGGACGAGCCGTTTCTTCAGCGGGAGTGGGTCTAGCTCCTCTCGGGGAGCTTTTCCCTTCTCTGCCGCCGAGAACCTGCGGATCTGAGCCATCGCAGCAAGACAGAGCAAGGATCGGGAAGAAGGAGAAGCAAGGAGGGATGGACTAGAAGGGCGTGCGCTGTCCCGTACTTGTGGCCGGCGAAAGCCAATCTCTGACCTCCACGATTACAGGTAATCATGACCCACTTTGCATGCAGGGACTTGTTCAATCCGTGCAGTTGCCGAGGCGCCATGGGGAAGTGGAGATGCCCACGACCAACCAACCACCACACGGCGCCCAAGGCCGCAGGCTCTTAGGGCCCGCGGCGCTTCCCTCTTGCCCTTTCGCCTCCCTGCACGGCCAAGTCCGGGCGTGCCTTGGGCCCGGGGGCTACTGTCGGCGTTCTGGGAACGGGGGTCCCCAGACTTACCTGCCTGCGGCCTGCGGCGTGGCTCAAAGGGGGGCCCAGCACGGCCCATCTTCACCAACACAAACCCAAGACCCTCGCGACGGGCCAAGCCTCGTGGGGCGGAAGATGCGGAGCTTCCTCAGGCGCGGCCTCGTCAGGCTGGCTCACGAGGAGGCGGAGAGATCAAGGCGGGTTACCTCACGAGGTGCCCGTGACGCAAGCCATGACGACCGGGGGCGCCAGGCGGGTGCCAGCCCACGCAGCGTCCTCCCTTCCTCTTTGGTGCAAAGGGGGCAAGCGCAGCCGCGGAGTACCGAGGCATCAGGCAAAGGTTGTCATTTCGGTGCAACGAGACCAAGACCAGGAGGACTACGAGATGGAGGTCACCATGGAGCCTAAGACGGCGTCATCACCAGAGCTTTGCGCAGGCGAAGACTGCTTTTGTCAGGATAGTTGATACTAGCTGTCCCCCTTCAAATTAGCCCGCCATTGTTGGCTCCCTTCCCGCTCGATATTTGGGAAGAGGACCAGGGCCTCTATAAATAGGACCAGCCACCCACAGGCAGAAAAAAGACAGAAAGAGAGAGAGGCTAGAGACTGGGGAAGAAAGAGCTGGCCAGAGAGTGGGAAAGATAGAGAAGGTCAGGTAGAGAGAGAGAGAGGGGTGACTGAGCTCCTCCCAGCAGTTCATCGCCCCAGCCAAGAGCAGACCCTCGCGAGGCTGTTCTTCCTTGTATTGTTCATCATCATCAGCCCAAGAGGCAATCCACCACACCACACACTGGAGTAGGGTATTACACCACAACGGTGGCCCGAACCAGTATAAACCCTGTGTCTCTTGTGTTGTTCTTTCCTTTGTTTAGATCCTAGTAAGGCGGAGGAGTGCAGGTAGGTAGGAGGCGAAATCTCCGCGCGCACCCCAGTGTTCGAACCTCAAGGGTCTGCCGGAACCCGAAATCCGACAACAACAAGCAACAAGTCTGGAAAAATCCTCATGTGCATATATTAGAATTGGCACTATTCTGCCCTAAACCATATTTTAGAGTTGTTAAACATGCAAAGTACTGCCACCATGTTAAACTAGGCATTTTTCTACCCCATTTACATGTAAAGTTTATTAAATTCGGAGCTACGGTTAATTAATATGAAATAAACCATTTTAGCATGGCATTTGAGCAAAATATAAGCAAACATCATTTTTAACATTTCAAACATGGATTAAAGTTGGATATTATGAAACTAGACACAATTCTAAGCATTTTTCATATTAAGTTTGTTTTATTTGGATGCACGGTTTGAGAGTTATCAAATGCATGAACTAGAAGGGGTGTTCTGTAAAACAGGTAATTCACTGGTTATTGGCAAAAATGCTGAAGGAAAGAAAAACGAGCAATGGGATGAAACTGGAGGGGCGGGGACTCTCACCAGGCCTCATGGGTCGGTCGGTGCAGCCGGCTGGCTAAGGGGATTGCGGGCAGGCCTTGGCGCGCCCTTAGGCTAGGAGGCCCGGTGAGGAGGAGGCGGCCCAGCTACGGGTCAACGCGAGCGCCTGGGTGCGTCAATCTCTGTTCGACAGAAGCAGAGCAACAATGGTGGTTGGCGGCGAACTTGGCACGATGGCGGCGACTAGGTTGACGAGAACCGGCCGGACGACGGGGATGGACGGATCCGAGGGCGGGGGTTCGAAATACGGTGACGATGCGTTCGAAATGAGGTCAACGGCGAGCTCCATCGGGCAGCCATGGAGGAGCTCCTGCAAGAGAGAGAGAGGCAACGTGAGAGGAAAGGCGAGGGAGAACCAGAGGGAGGAGGAGAGGAACATGGCGGCGGGGTCCGGCCTGGGTGGAGGTGGTTGCCGGATTACCCCTCTTGCGACATGCCTACCATGCGGTTATGCCTCTAAGTCGTGCCCCGACACGTGGGAGATATAGCCGCATCGTGGGTGTTACAAGTTGGTATCAGAGCCTTCCCTGACTTAGGAGCCCCTGCTTGATCGAACCGCTGGCGTTGTTGGGTCCAGAAGAAAATGTTTTGAGTCTTGTAGGATTATATATATCGGAGAGTAGGATTCTTTTTACTCCTCAGTCCCTTCGTCGCTATGGTGAGGCCTCCTGGCGTAGAGTTTTGACTCTTCTCTCCTCAAATTTCACTAGAAAAAAATTTAGGATCACGCGGGTATCTTGGAATTGTTCCGATGGTTTTGTGACGAGAACATTGTTCTTGGTGCCTCCTGACATTTAGGGGCTGTGGCAGTGTCCCGGGGAGTTGAGCTCCGAGGTGTTGTCATCACATTTTATCGTTGCAGTTCTGGAATACCTGAGTTCGCCGACATCAAAAATCTCCTTTATGCAGTTGTTGGTGAGATAACCTCGACGCCACCCAGTACTGGGGCGGGAGTTCGGGAGTATTGCCATAACTCATATAATGGATGCTCTACGAAGGTTGAGGTAAATGATTTCCGAAGGTTTCTTGGTTATGTGTTGAAGGATGGATATAGATGGATGTAGGATTTGCTAGTTTTGGGTGAGACATTATGCTTCCCCTGTATCACCAACACCTGATTGCATAACCAGAAAGTTTCGGGAGTTTTATAGGTGGGAATTCATGTAGCTCTAGTATTTCTTCTCGCAGATATTTGGTTTGTCATTGGGTAATCCTTACCACTTATTTGTTCATATCCGTACCTTGTTGTTTTATTCTTCTACCTTTATCTAAGTGGCTTCTCAACTTATGGAAGTGTGATAATTTACTTTGGAATTCATTCGTTCATTCTTGTTCGAATGCTAAGGCTATATGTTGCAATTTCGATCCATTGATTTAGCTTGAATATATGTCTGTCAAGATGCTAACGGATGTCAACCACTTTAGGATGGCTCCTCCAATGCGTCAGAATCCGGAACCTCCGCCACCACCTCCACCTCCGCAGGCATGGCAAGCTATCATGGCAGCCACCAACGCCAACACTCAGATGCTTTTGCAACTCTTGCAAGAGCGCAACCAAGGACAAGGCAACCAAGGAAATCAAGGCCAAGGCAACAATCAATCTCAGTTTGCTACCCTCAATCAGTTCCTCACAAACCAGCCGAAGTCCTTCAGCAACTGTGTCGAGGCCACAGACGCCGATGACTGGCTCGTGGATATCTGCAAACATTTTGATTGTAGCAATGTCAGGCCTGAGGACTTTGTCAAGTTTGCTTCGTTTCAACTCAAGGATCAAGCTGTTGAGTGGTATCAACAATACAGAGATTCCAGAGGAGGTCGTGTGATTGCCTGTGATGATTTCCTATAACACCCCGGATGTAACTTTCCCAATTTGTACTCCAACTCTTGTCGTTTCCGGCGTTAAGTTAATTTATTTTCTCGGGTTCGGTTCTTTGTCCCCGTGTGTTGTTATCGTTGTCATGCAACTCATATCATGTCATCATGTGCATTGCATTTGCATACGTGTTCGTATCAGGCATTCAAACATTTTCCCCGTTGTCCGTTTTGCATTCCGGCGCTTCCTTCTCCTCCGGTGGTCATTTCTAGCTTTCTTTCGTTTGTGGGGATTAAACATTTCCGGATTGGACCGAGACTTGCCAAGCGGCATTGGTTTACTACCGGTAGACCGCCTGTCAAGTTTCGTATCATTTGGACTTCGTTTGATACTCCAACGGTTAACCGAGGGACCAAAAAGGCCTCGTGTGTGTTGCAGCCCAGCAGCCCTCCATTTTGGCCCAAAACCTACCTAAGCCTTCTCCATCATCTAGAGCATTCGATCACGATGGCGTGGCCGAAAACCGCACCTCATTTGGACTCTCCTAGCTCCCTCTAGGCCTATAAATAGGTCCCCCTCGAAATATCCCGGATCCCCTCCTCCTCTAACCCTAAAAAATCGCCCCTCCGCCGTCGGACGTGTCCGTAACCGCCGGACACGCCCGCGCCGCCGCGCCCAACCACCCGGGAGCCGCCACGTGGACTCCCGCCGCCGCCCACCGCGCGGGCCCGCTCGGCCCGTGGCCGGCCCCCGCGGCCCGAGCCGCCGCCGCCGCCGAGCCAGGCCGCCTCCCCGCCGCCCGAGCACACCGCCTCCTCCTCCGAGCCGCCGCTGCCGGAGCAAGCCGGCCCCGCCGCCGATGAACCCCGCCACAACCGCCGCGTCCGCGCCCCCTCGTCGCCCCCTCGCCATCTCGCGGCGGATCCGGCCACCCCCCCGCCGGATCTCGCCGCCCCGACCCGGATCCGGCCATTTCCTCGCCGGCCCCGGCCTCCGCCGACTCGTCGGAGCGCGTGCGCCGCTGCCTCAGTTCGCGCGCCGGGTCAAACCCTAGATCCGCGCGGGGTAAATTTCTTCTAAGTCCTCAAAATTGCAGATTCAAGTGCTCCTGTTCATAGCCCCGTAACTTTGCATCCGTAGCTCTGATTTGGGCATATAGCATATCGAAATGTTCATCTCAGAGAGTACATCATTTAATTCCATTGCATAATTTTCATTTGAGTTCATCTTGATGTCCGAAATGCTATTAGAAGAGGGCTACTTGAGATAATTGTCAGATCTGCTACTCCATTTAGCTTTTTGTCATTTTTTCCATGATTATTGTGTGCATGCTATGCCCATGAGTTCTACATATGTTTTGTTAAGGGTTTTGTCATCTTTCCAGAGGTGCAACCCATGTATTTTTATGATGTGTGTGGTGACTAGTGCAAGCTTGCAAAGTGGTGCACTTGCTAATTCTGTTTTCAGGGACTTAGCAATTCCACTAAGTCATTGAGCTGTTTATCTCATGATGCCATATGTTCATGTTGTTTCCTAGTGATCCGTGCCTTTTTTGAGGATGGTCAGTAAGGATGTTTTGTTAATATTGTAGTGCTCTATCCATCCATGTCTTTGTTTGCAATTATGGAGCAACCTAGCTTGAGTCAATCGAGCTCTACTTTTGCTACTTTGTGAATCTGGGCAGATTGTCAACTTGTTTGCAATTTTGCCGATGATGTTGTAGTTGATCCGTGCATGCTATGCCATTGTTCTTGCAATGTCTAGCTTGAATTTTGTTCCTTATTGATGGGTGTATGCTTAGTTTGCCATGACTTGCACCGTAGTGAGTGCATCGAGCTCGTAAACATGCCTACTTGAGTCATGTTTCAGCATGTGTCAGTTTTCACTAAGTCTGAAAACTGATTATGTTTTTGCCATGTTCACATGCTTGCAATTGTATTTTCTGATCCCTTTTGGCTCAAGGTCACTAAGGGACTTTTGTTAAGCTCTTTGAGTAGCTCCATGTCATGCTTTACTTTGCCATGTTCAGATCCTGTAGCATGTAGTTTTGTTGCTCCGAAGAGGGCTACCTGATCTGAAATTCCAGACAAGTGTTAATTTCACTAAGTCTGAGAGCTGTTTGCCATATGCATTTTTGCCATGCTTGTTTGAACCTATAAATGGATGAATTGGCCGTAGCTAAGTGCTAGACTTCTGTTAAGAATCTTGAATGAAACCCTGCCATGTATTTTGTTGTCATGTTTGGGTGCTGTAGCATGTTCATCTCGTTGCATTTAGATGGCTACTTGTTGTAAATCGCAGACCGGTGTCATTTTTGAAACGCTTGCCATTTCCAAACCGTAACTCCGATTCCGGTGTTCTTTATATCGTTTTCAAGCGATTTCATCTCATATTTCCAGTGGAACACTTGGATTTCCAAGTTGAGGCCAGGTTCATGCCTTTCCTGTCATATGTTGCATTTTGCATCCCGCATCGCATCGCGCATAGCATATCATCATTGCGTCATATTGCTTGATCCTTGCACATGGTTGATTGTGTCCTTGTTGCTTGTTTGTCTTCTTTGGGTAGATCCGGGAGACGAGTTCGCTAACGAGGAGCCCGTTGAGTTTGCTTTCGAGGATCCGGTCAACTCTGACAACTGTGCAGGCAAGATGATCATACCCTCGAAATCACTACTATCTTTGCTATGCTAGTTTGCTCGCTCTTTTGCTATGCCAATGCTACGATGCCTACAACTTGCTTTCAAGCCTCCCAAATTGCCATGTCAAACCTCTAACCCACCATGTCCTAGCAAACCGTTGATTGGCTATGTTACCGCTTTGCTCGGCCCCTCTTATAGCGTTGCTAGTTGCAGGTGAAGATTGGAGGCCGTTCCTTGTTGGAACATTTATTTACTTGTTGGGATATAATTATATTATCTTGTTATCTTAATGCATCTATATACTTGGTAAAGGGTGGAAGGCTCGGCCTCTCGCCTAGTGTTTTGTTCCACTCTTGCCGCCCTAGTTTCCGTCATATCGGTGTTATGTTCCCGGATTTTGCGTTACTTACGCGGTTGGGTTATAATGGGAACCCCTTGATAGTTCGCCTTGATTAAAGCTTTTCCAGCAATGCCCAACCTTGGTTTTACCATTCGCCACCTAGCCTTTTCTTTCCCTTGGGTTCTGCAGACTCAAGGGTCATCATTATTTTAACCCCCCCCGGGCCAGTGCTCCTCTGAGTGTTGGTCCCACCGAGCGATGTCCGGGGCTACTAGGGGCAACTCTGGGCTGGCCTACCCGACGTCTTGCTCATCTGAGTGTGCCCTGAGAAAGAGATATGTGCAGCTCCTATCGGGATTTGTCGGCACATTCGGGCGGTGTTGCTGGTCTTGTTTTAACCCGTCGAAGTGTCTTGAAGAACCGAGATACCGAGTCTGATCGGAACATCTTGGGAGGAGGTCTATTCCTTCGTTGACCATGAGAGCTTGTCATGGGCTAAGTTGGGACTCCCCTGCAGGGATTTGAACTTTCGAAAGTCGTGCCCGCGGTTATGGGCAGATGGGAATTTGTTAATGTCCGGTTGTTGATAACTTGAACCTTAACTTAATTAAAATGAATCAACTGAGTGTGTTACCGTGATGGCCTCTTCTCGGCGGAGTCGGGGAAGTGGACACGGTGTTGGAGTAATGCTTGCGTAGGTTTCTCTCTAGTTTCTCGCTCGCGCCTTGCCTCCTCTTCTCACTCTCTTTTGCGTATAAGTTAGTCACCATATATGCTAGTCGCTTCCTGCAGCTCCACATATATTTACCTTGCCATACCTATAAGCTTAAATAGTCTTGATCGCGAGAGTGTGAGATTGCTGAGTCCCTGTGGCTCACAGATTACTATTACATCAGATGCAGGGCTAGATGATTCCGCTCCAGGAGACGCACTTGAGCTCAAGTGGGAGTTCGATGAGGACTCTCAACGATACTATGTTTCCTTTCCCGATGATCAGTAGTGGTGCCTAGTTGGGGGTGATCGGGACCGTGTCGCATGTTGGGTTATCTTTTATTTTGGCGCTGTAGTCGGGCCATGAGTGTTTGGATGATGTAATGTTATTTATGTACTTGATTGACGTGGCGAGTGTAAGCCAACTATGTTATCTCCCCTTTATGATTTATATTACATGGGTTGTTGTGAAGATTGCCTAACTTGCGACATATGCCTTCAATGCGATTATGCCTCTAAGTCGTGCCTCGACACGTGGGAGCTATAGTCGCATCGAGGGTGTTACATTTCCGCTGAGACTTCAAAGCTCATCACATCCCAAAAAGTGTTGCTGAGAGTAAGCGCGAGGAGTTCCACAATCTCAACCAAGGCAGCATGTTTGTGTATCAATACAATATCCAGTTTCAGAAACTCGCTCGCTTTGCTAAACAAGACGTCCCTGATGAAAAGAACATGATTTATCAATTCAGAGATGGCCTCAGAGAAGATTTGCAATTAGATCTCGTGCTTTTTGAGCGGACTAAGTATGATGAATTCTACATCATGGCACTAAAGCAAGAAGCTGCTCAGCTCAAGTGTGATGCATCTAAGAAGAGAGTCAGGGATGCAGCTCAATCTTCTTCTTCTTCTTCACAAGTGGCATCTAAGAAATAGAAGTTCTGGTTGCCTCCTCCTCCTCCGTTCCGTCAGCCCTACCAGCAGAGGAGTAAAGGTGGAAATGGATCTTCCCACCCACCCAACCCAGGCTATCAGAACAAAGCTCAGTCTCATGCTCCAAGGTTAAGTGCTCATTATCACCGTCCGCTCTCAGAGGTTACTTGCAACAAGTGTCAGCAGAAAGGGCACTATGCAAACAAGTGCTTCAATCAAAGGCGTCTTCCGCCTCCTCCTCCTGTGAGATCTTCCAGCAATGCAGTGGTCAAGCATAATCCCAAGCATGCTAAGGTCAACATGATGAACGCAGCTCAGGCAGAGGATTCTTTAGAAGTGATCATGGGTAACCTTCCAGTTAACTCTTTTCCTGCAAAAGTATTGTTTGATACGGGTGCATCGCTTTCTTTCATTTCAAGACATTTTGTTGCCAAGCATGAGTTTGTTACCGAAAAGATTCCTTTCCCGTTAAAGATTGTGTCCCCGGGCAAGCAGATGACATCTAATAATTGCGTCCCGGATGTTTCTATCAAGATGGGTGACTATAAGTTTCTGTCCTCTCCAATTGTTCTTGGTAACTCAGATATTGATCTAATTCTCGGCATGGACTGGCTTTCTAAGCACAAGGCTCAGCTTGATTGTGCTGCCAGGCAGATTCAATTGACACACTCTTCTAAGGATGTGATCATCTATGCCACTCGTGATGATACCATTCGACTGTTTTCTCTCAACGAGAAGGGTGAGTTGAATGCCATCTCTCAGATTCCAGTCGTTTGTGAATATCAAGATGTCTTTCGAGAAGAGCTTCCAGGGATGCCTCCTCACTGGCCAGTTGAATTCGTCATTGATCTTGAGCCTGTCACGGAACCTGTTTGCAAACGTCCTTACAAGCTTGGACCAGAAGAGTTGACGGAGTTGAAGAAACAACTCGATGAACAAGAGCATATGGGTCTGATCAGACCGAGTTCATCTCCATGGGATTGTGGTGTTCTTTTTGTCATGAAAATGGATGGAACGGAACGACTCTGCGTCGACTACCGCCCATTGAACAAGAAGGCTATAAAGAACAAGTACCCACTTACGAACATCAATGAGCAATTCGAGCAACTCAAAGGTTCCCAAGTATTATCAAAGCTTGACCTCCGTATGGGCTATCATCAGATTCGCATTCGTGGACAAGATATCCCCAAGACAGCATTCAGAACAAGCTATGGTTCGTATGAATATACGGTCATGTCTTTCAGCCTTGTCAATGCTCCTCCAATGTTCTCTCGCATGATGAACTTCATCTTCAACCCTTACACAAATGATTTTGTCTTGGTGTATCTCGATGATATTTTGGTCTTTTCCAAGAGCAAGGAGGATCATGCCAAGCATTTGAGATTGGTACACGACAAACTCAGAGAGCATCAATTATATGTGAAGTTTTCAAAGTGTGAGTTTTGGCTTGATGAGGTTCTCTACCTTGGCCATATCATCTCCGCCAAGGGCATTGTTGTTAATCCTGAGATGGTGTCTGCAGTTGTGAATTAGGAACCGCCTCAAAATGTCAAGAAGCTCCACAGCTTTCTTGGGCTTGCAAGCTATTGTCGAAGATTCATTGAGAATTTCTCTAAGATTGCAAAGCCTCTTTCCAACGTCCTCCAGAAGAATGTCAAGTATGTCTAGACGCCTGAATGTGACATCGCTTTCAACACCCTGAAAGATAAGTTAGTCACAACTCCTTTTTTGACTCCTCCTGATGAATCCAAACCATTCGAAGTTTTCTGTGATGCTTCCCTGCAAGGTCTCGGTGCTGTGTTAATGCAAGAGAAGAAAGTTGTGGCTTGTACCTCTCGCTAGTTGAAGCCCAATGAAAGCAACTACCCCACTCACGAACTTGAGTTGGCGGCAGTTGTCCATTCTCTATTAACATGGAGACATCTTTTGTTGGGAAGAAAAGTGGACATCTTCACTAATCATAAGAGCCTCAAGTACATCTTCACTCAGCCCAACCTCAACCTCAAGCAGACTCGTTTGGTCGAAATGATTCAAGAATACAATCCGAGTATTGAATATACTCCATGCAAGGCCAATGTCATTGCAGATGCTTTGAGCAGGAAGGCTTACTGCAACAGCCTAATTCTCAAGCCCTTCCAACCGGACCTTTGTGAAGCTTTCCACAAACTGAATCTCCAAGTTGTCCCTCAAGGCTTTCCTGCCAACCTCCAAGTCTCTCCTACTTTGGAAGATCAAATTCATGAGGCGCAACTTCTTGATGCAATGGTGAAGAAGGTGAAAAATGGGATCGCCAAGAGCCAACCCAAGTACAAGTGTTATCGCCTTGATGACAAAGACACTCCATTCTTCGAGGATCGAATTGTGGTTCCTAAAGGTGATCTACGAAAAGTCATTATGAACGAGGCGCACAATTCCCTTCTATCCATTCGTCCTGGAAGTACAAAAATGTACCATGACCTCAAGCAGACGTATTGGTGGACTCGAATGAAGCGAGAAATTGCTCAGTTCGTGAATGAATGTGATGTCTGCAGAAGAGTGAAGGTAGAACACCAATGACCAGCTGGTCTCCTCCAACCTCTTGCTATTCTAGAATGGAAGTTTGACCATATTGAGATGGACTTTGTGACTGGTTTTCCCAAGTCCAAATGTGGAAATGATGCTATCTTTGTTTTCATCGACAAGCTTACAAAAGTGGCTCATTTTCTTCCTATCAAAGAATCTATCACAGTAGCTCAGTTGGCAGAGCTATACACCTCCATGATTGTCTCTTTGCACGGCATTCCGCAGTTGATATCTTCAGATCGTGGAAGCATCTTTACTTCTAAGTTCTGGGACTCCTTTCAGAAGGCCATGGGCACCGACATTCTCTTCAGCACAGCCTTCCATCCTGAAACTAGTGGACAAGTCGAGCAAGTCAATCAAATCCTTGAAGACATGCTCAGGGCTTGTATCATTTCCTTCGGTATGAAGTGGGAAGATTGTCTTCCATATGCCGAGATCTCCTACAACAATAGCTTCCAAGTGAGTTCGGGCAAGGCCCCATTCGAGATTCTTTATGGCAGAAAGTGCAGTACTCCTCTTAATTGGTCAGAGACTGGTGAATGCCAACTTCTTGGCAATGACTTAATCACAGAGGCTGAAGAAATGTGCAAAGTCATCCGTGAAAATATCAAAGCCACGCAATCGTGCCAAAAGAGTTACTATGATAGCAAGCATCGTGACTTGGCTTTCGAGATAGGAGACGAGGTCTACATCCGCGTCTCTCCAATGAAAGGTACTCGTCGCTTCGGTATCAAAGGGAAGCTTTCCCCTAGATACGTGGGTGCTTTCAAGATCTTTGGCAAAAGAGGCGACCTCGCCTATCAACTTGAGCTTCCGTCCAACTTCGCAAACGTGCACGACGTGTTTCACGTGTCACAGCTTCGCAAGTGCTTCAAGACTCCTGAGCGCACCATCAACTTCGAAGAGATTGATATCCAAGAAGACCTATCTTATCATGAGCATCCCATTGCTATTCTTGAAGAAACTGAGCGCAAGACTCGCAACAAGTCTATCAAATTCCTGAAAGTGAAGTGGTCACACCATTCCGACCGAGAAGCCACCTAGGAACGCGAGGACCACCTCCGTTTTGAATATCCGGAGTTCTTTCAGTCCTTGATCTCGGGACGAGATCCTTTTGTTGTGGTGGAGTGTTGTAACACCTCGAATGTAACTTGCCATATTTGTAACTCCGACTCTGCCATTTTCGGCTTTAAGTTATGAGATTCCCTTCATGGTTGGGTTTTGTTTTCATTTTGCATTTTGTTCATGTCATGCATTTCATATCATGTCATCATGTGCATCTCATTTGCATACGTGTTCGTCTCATGCATCCGAGCATTTTCCCCGTTGTCCGTTTTGCAATCCGACACTCCTACATGCACTGGCGTCCCCTTTTGTTCTCTTTTCGTGAGAGGGTGTTAGACATTCTCGGAATGGACCAAGATTTGCCAAGTGTCCTTGGTACACCACCGGTAGACTGCCTATCAAACTTTGTGCCATTTGGAGTCCGTTTGATGCTCCAATGGTTAACCGGGGAACCGTAAAGGCCTCGTGTGTGTTGCAGCCCAACACCCCTCCAAAACGGCCCAATAACCCATCCAAACCTCTTCCATGTCCTCCGCCATCGGATCACGATCGTGTGGTCGAAAACTACACTCCATTTGGACACTCCTACCTCCTCCCACCTATAAATATGTGCTTCTCGTCCAAATTCCGGGTCCAAAACCCTAATTTTTGTCCCCCGCCGCCACCGGACACGTCCGCCCGTTGTCTCCCAGCCAATCTCCGCCCGCCACGTGTCCCACCGCCGTCCTCTCCGCCGTCGGCCCGGCGAGCCCGGATCGGGCCCGCCCGACCCATCGCCGCCGTCGCGCCCCCGCGCCTCCCCCGCACGTCCCCGCGCCCGAGCGCCGCCGCCTCGCAAGCCCTCACCGCTTCTCCGCCATCGGCGCGCCTCCGCCGTCACATCGTCGGCGCGCCACCATCGCCGGCCACCTCTCCGGTCGCCTCGCCCGCCGCGGTCCTCGCCGTCCCCGACGGATCTGGCCTCCACCTCGCCGTCCCTCCTCTCTGGCTTCGTCTCCGCCGTCCCCTACGAACTCCGGCCACCGCGGCGTTCTCCGGCGAGATCCACCACCGCCTCGAGACCCGTGCTGGAAACCCTAGATCCATACAGGTTGACCTCATTTTCCCAAAGTCTTTCTCTGCATTATTTTGTGGCCCTGCTCATTGCATCATAACTTCATCACCGTAGCTCCGTTTCATGCGCATAATATATCAAAATGTTCACCATGATGTGCTCTTCATTTTGTTCCATTGTGACATGATTGTTTGAGTCCATCTTGATGCCCAAATCACTGATGCTAGAGTGCTATAAAATGTTAGCTCCTGTTACTTATCAGTTTATGAGGATTTGTCATTTTTTCACATTTGTTGTGTGCTGAATATGGGCATGAGCTCTACATGTGTTTTGATATATGTCATGCCATCTTTACAGGGGGGCTTGCCATGTATTTTTGTGATCATTGTGGTGACTAGCACAAGCATGCAAAGTAGCCTTCGTCTTATTGCTGATTTCAGGGACTTAGGATTTTGCTAAGCCATTTCCCTGCTGTTATTTTTATGCCATGTTAACATCATGCTACAGAGTGATCCATGCTTGTTTTGAGTATCTTCAGTAAGGATGTTTTGGACATATGGTTGTGATCTATCCATCCATGCCCCTGTTTGCAATTATGGAGTGCTCTAGCATGTCTTAATCTTGCTCTACTTTTTCTACAAAATGTTCCTGGTAGATTGTCTACGTGTTAATCAATTTTGCCATGGTTGTTGTAGGTGATCCATGCATGCTTTGAACTTGATCTTGCCATGGTTAGCTTCATGAACATGTCATCTTGCTGTAGGTATGCTTGTTTTGTCATGCAAGGCTTTGTGGTGAGTGATTTGAGCTTGCAAAGATGCCTTCATAATGATGTTTATGCCATGCTCAGTTTTCTGCTAAGTCTGAATCTGTTAATAAAACTTCATATGTTTACATGGGTGGCATCATATCTTCTGTGCCTTTTTGGCTCATGGTCAGTGAGGGACTTTTGATCTATGCATTTAGTAGATTCATGCCATGCCTTTGTTTGCTATGATATGTTCATGTAGCATGTTGTTGGCTTGCTCTAAACATGGCTTCCTGATGTTATTTCCTGGCATGTTAGTATTTTCACCAAGTCTGTGAAGCTGATATCTTTTGCACTTTTGGCATGCTTGTTTGAACCTGCTCTGTTGTGATTTAGCCGTAGCTCAGTGTTCATGTTTTGTCAAGAATCTTGAGTAGATCACTGCCATGTGCTTTGTTGTTATGTTGGGGTGCAGTAGCTTAGTTTCTTGTTGCATTCTAGATGGCATCGTGCTGTTAATCGCAGAATTGTGCCATTCTTATTTTGCTTGCCATTTGCAAACCGTGCATCTGATTCCGGTATCTTTATATCGATTTCGACCGAAATCATCTCATCTTTCCAGCGGCACACTTGTTTTGACAAGTTGATGCCTTGTTCATTCTTTCTCTTCCGAAGCACACACATGCATTGCATATCACATCCCGCATGTCATGCCCTGTTTTGCATCATGTTGTTTGTGCATTGCACCAAGATTGATTGTTGGTCCATTTCTTGTGTTCTTGCTTTGGTTAAAGCCGGGACACGATACGTGATCGAGGAACCTGTTGAGTACACTTACAAGGATCAAGCTTTCATCAACTCTGAGAACTTTGCAGGCAAGATGACCATACCGTCGAAATCACTTCTATCTTTGCTTGTTTAGTTGTTCGCTCTATTGCTATGCCACGATACCTACCACTTGTTATATCATGCCTCCCATATTGCCATGTCAAGCCTCTAACCCACCTTTCCTAGCAAACCGTTGTTTGGCTATGTTACCGCTTTGCTCAGGCCCTCTTATAGCGTTGCTAGTTGCAGGTGAAGGTGAAGTTTGTTCCATGTTGGAACATGGATATTGTTGGGACATCATTATTATATATTGTTTACTTTAATGCATCTATATACTTGGTAAAGGGTGGAAGGCTCGGCCTTATGCCTGGTGTTTTGTTCCACTCTTGCCGCCCTAGTTCCGTCATACCGGTGTTATGTTCCTTGATTTTGCGTTCCATACGCGGTTGGGTGTTATGGGAACCCCTTGACAGTTCGCCTTGAACAAAACTCCTCCAGCAAGGCCCAACCTTTGTTTTACCATTTGCCACCTAAGCTTTTTCTCTTAGGTTCCGTGGACTCAAGGGTCATCTTTATTTTAAACCCCTGGGCCAGTGCTCCTCTGAGTGTTGCTCCAAAATAGAGCCACTTGCAGCACCACCTCAGGGAAACTCGAGGGTTGGTTTTAGTTGTACGTAGTGTTCATCCGGTGTGCCCTAAGAACAAGATATGTGCAGCTCCTATCGGGATTTGTCGGCACATCGGGCGGCTTTGTTGGTCTTGTTTACCATTATCCGAATGTCTTGTAACCGGGATTCCGAGACTGATCGGGTCTTCCTGGCAGAAGGAATATCCTTCGTTGACCATGAGAGCTTGTGATGGGCTAAGTTGGGACACCCCTGCAGGGTTTTGAACTTTCGAAAGCCGTGCCCGCGGTTATGGGCAGATGGTAATTTGTTAATATCCGGGTGTAGAAAACCCGACACTTAACTTAATTAAAATGAATCAACCGTGTGTGTAGCCGCGATGGTCTCTTTTCGGCGGAGCCGCGATGGGTCAAGTCAATCACATCATTCTCTAATGATGAGATCCCGCTAATCAAATGACAACTCATGTCTATGGTTAGGAAACATAACCATCATTGATTCAACGAGCTAGTCAAGTAGAGGCAGACTAGTGACACTCTATTTGTCTATGTATTCACACATGTACTAAGTTTCCGGTTAATACAATTCTAGCATGAATAATAAATATTTATCATGATATAAGGAAATATATAAATAACAACTTTATTATTGCCTCTGGGGCATATTTCCTTCATTCACCCCACGCTATAACTCCCCGGCAATGGCGCTAGAAAAAGGTCTTACTAACCCATAAGTATAGGGGATCAACTGTAGCCTCTTTCGATAAGTAAGAGTGTCGAACCCAAGGAGGAGCTAAAGGTAGAACAAATATTCCCTCAAGTTTTATCGACCACCGATACAACTCTACGCACGCTTAACATTCGCTTTACCTAGAACAAGTATGAAACTAGAAGTACTTTGTAGTTGTAACGGGATAGGTTTGCAAGAATATAAAGAGCACGTAAATTAAAAGTAGGGGCTGTTTTAGGTAAAGAAGCAATAAAGTTAGTATAGCGAGTGTGGAAAAGTGGTGATAGGTGTTGCAAAATTTTCCCTAAGCAATTAACTACTTTACTAGACCGATAGCAACTTTTATGTGGGAGAGGCCACTGCTAGCATGTCATCCCTGACTTGGAATTCTATGCACTTATGATTGGAACTATTAGCAAGCATCCGCAACTACTAACGTTCATTAAGGTAAAACCCAACCATAGTATTAAGACATATTGGTCCCCCTTCAATCTCGTATGCATTAATTTCAATGCTACGTTGAAGCTTCTGTCACTCTTGCCCTCCAATACATAGTCCTATCAACATACAACTAACCCTATGGTGTGATCCACGTGCGTGCTCATATGATGGTCACCAAAGGACAGCAACATAACCACAAGCAATTAAAACAATCATAGCAATTCACTAATTACTGATAGGACAACGAAAATCTACTCAGACATCATAGGATGGCAACACATCATTGGATAATAATATGAAGCATAAAGCACCATGTTCAAGTAGAGGGTACAACAGGTTGCGGGAGATTGGACCATTGTAGATAGATGGGGGAAGGTGATGAAGATGTTGGTGAAGATGACGGAGGTGTTGGTGCAGATCATTGTCGCGATGATGGCCCTGGCGGCGTTCCGGTGCCACCGCGAGAGAGGGGGAGAGAGCCCCCCTTCTTCTTCTTCCTTGACCTTCTCCCTAGATGGGAGAAGGGTTTCCCCTCTAGTCCATGGCCTCCATGGTGGCGGAGGGGCGAGAGCCCTTCCGAGATTGGATCTGTCTCTCTGTCTATCTCTGTTTATGCGTTCCAGATTCTGGCCTTTCACCTTTTCTTATATTCCCGGAGATTCGTAACTCCGATTGGGCTGAAATTTTAACACAATTTGTATACGGATATTGGCTTTCTTGCGGCGAAAGAAGGGCACCAACTGCCTTACGGGGTGGCCACGTGGGTCAGGGGCGCGCCCCTTGCCTCGTGGCCTCCTCGGGCATCGTCTCCCGTTGATTCTTCTGCCCAAAATTCACATATATTCCAAAACAACTCTCTGTAAGTTTTTATCCCATTTGGACTCCGTTTGATATGGAGTTTCTGCGAAACAAAAAACATGCAACAAACAAGAACTGGCACTAGGCACTGGATCAATATGTTAGTCCCAAAAATAGTAAAAAAAGTTGCCAAAAGTATATGAAAGTTGTAGAATATTGGCATGGAACAATCAAAAATTTTAGATACGACGGAGACGTATCAACGTCCCCCGCCGAACCAGCAAGGGGCCGCCCGGTCCCATAGGTGGCCGCGGATATCCCGTGACATCTTTGGCGCGCGAGGTAGGGGGTCACTTATGCGAACCTAAAAGCGTGCGTAGCGCGTCATCTTAGTCGCCATATTCGTCTTTGACGATGCCATCGACCATGGCGCCCAAGAAGAATAAGTCCGGCCTTTCGGCCCAGCCATCTACCTCGAAGGCTCCGGCGCCCACGGCCCCAAATGCCGCCGGGGGTATGGGGACAAGTGAGGACATGAGGGCTGCTAGGGGCGTGGCAGGAGCAGGTGGCATCGTCCCCACTCCCCTTGTGGCATATACGGGGGCTAAAGGCGTCAGAGGAGAATAGCTTCAGCAGTGTGTCAACGGTCAAGCTCTGCAAGGTGTGGACGGGAGGGTGACTCCGCTTACACACCTCCTCCCACTGACGAAGTCGCGAACCCTCGAGCGCCATCACCGTGCGACCCCACTGCCCAGGTGGCCACCCCACCGCGGCGCGGGTGCTCCACTGCCGCCACCGCCGTGGGCACCGTCAGGAGCCAGGCGACGATGCGGTCGAGGTCATCAACTTATGTGCCAAGCACAGCCACGGAGGCTATGGCACGGGCCCAACTGCTACTAAGGTTCTCACCAACAGCCGAGCAAATGGATGAATGGCATGCCACCATCCAGTGTCTGCTCGGTTTCGCTGAGGCTGGGGTCTCGCGGTGCGCTGGCCCACCACGGCCTCCCCAAGTGACGATGACTGCTCGTACTGCTGGCTGAATGGAGGGGGATGTCCCTACCGTGCAGTCCCCACCAAGCAGCAGGCGCGAGTGCAACAAGAACAAGATCCCGATGACGTCTCGAGGGCCTCTTCCGACCCTCGAGCACGTCCGGGCCAATGGCTAACCCCGGAGGATAGGCGGCGGGGAGACGTGCGCGTCGTTGTGGGACAACCTCTCGATGACCCCCGCCAGACCGACGGGTGCGGCGGCCTCAATGTCGACGAGCTTGTTCTCGATGTTGGCGGGTGCCTACCTTTCGAGATCGGGTGCCCTACCTTTACACGCGAGCTACGGCAAGTCCGCTGGCCGTCTGTCCGCGTGTTCAAGCCGGAGATACCAGAGAAGTATGACGGGAGACTGAACCCGGCAGAGTTCCTGAGCATCTACACCATCGCGGTTCAGGCTGCCGGGGGAAGAGACGTGAAGGTGTTCGCCAACTACTTACCATTGGCTCTCAAGTCCAACATGAGATCCTGGCTCATGCACCTGCTGGAGAACTGCATTTCATCCTGGGCAGACCTGTGCCACGAGTTCATCGGTGCCTTCACCGGTGGCCACCAGGAGCCTGACAGGCCCAGCGTATGACGCCCCGAGACCGATGTGCCAGGTGTCTTCCAGTTATTCGTTGTTGTTGTCTTGTCATTCTCTTGCGTGTTGCATCTTGTCATGTCATCATCTGCATTGCATCATCATATTTTCAAAACTTGCATCCGTCCCGGTCTCCTCGTTCTTTCCATTGTTCGTTCTGAGCCCGACCACACTTCCACGCGCCCGCGGCATGTCCGAAATAGTATTTTATAAGTTGCCGGAAAATGTTCTCGGATTGGGTTGAAAGTTGGCGTGTGGTCTTATTATAGTGTAGATAGACCGCCTGTCAAGTTTCATCGCATTCTGAGTTCGTTTGATAGCCCAACCATTAAACTATAGCGGCATTATACCCGGTCTAACGTCGGACGTTTTCGGTCTCCGGAAACAGTCGCCGGGCCTCTCTCTCTTCTCTTCTCTCGGCTCAAGCCCTTCTGCACAGCCCACAAGTTCCAACTGACCCCTCGCGTGCGTGTCCAAAACTTCCCCGGACCCGACCTGGATAGTTGTCACTGTTGGGTCCGGATCATCCCCAAATATCTACAAAACGTCTCCGTTTCTTATTTAGATTTTCCTAGCCTATCTATTCTCGACCGTCAGATTTTGATCGGATGATCCAACTCCCTTCTTTTCCATATATATATATATATATATATAGTCTATCCCTAGTCCATTTTGGACAACCCTAATTTCTAGGGATCCTACCCTAGCGCCGCCGCCCACTTTCAAAATTTCAGCGCCAGGCCAATCACCTCACTCCGTCCATCTCCCTCGATTTGCGCCACCGCCCAACCACTGCAAAGCCAAAGCCTCCATCTTCCCCGATCCAAAAAGCCTCCACCTCCTCCCTTCGATTCGTCGTCGTACAGATCGAGCAGGAGGCTCGATCCCTAGCCACCTCTCTGCCCGAACCCCTCCTGTGCTCCCAGATGCCTGCACCCCGCTAATCCCCGCGCCGCCCTGTCGCTCGCTGGAGACCAGGGTCGCCGGAGGCCGCGACCACCTCTCCGTCTAGCAGGTTCACCACGTCGGGCCTCTCCTCGTCTTTACCCCGTTTTCCCCTGATCCTCTCTAATCGCCGCGCCGCGCCAGCTGCAGGACGCCGCTGCCATGGTCAACTGTCGTCGGAGCTTCACATCGTCGCCGCCGTTCGTCGGATCCGGCCCGGAAACAAGCGGATCCCTCCATCCCTGGCGAGCTCCGCCTCCCGTTCCTGTCGCTCCACCGTGCACCAAGTCCCTTGTCGTCGTGCCCTGCTTCTGCATTCTCCCGCTCGTCTCTGTGCACACTGAAAATGAGCGAGATGACCGCTCGCGTTGACCGCAACCGCCCCACCTCCTCGCTCGATCCAGCGGCATCGCCCTGAGCTGGCCGCTCTGCTCGTGGACCGCAGCCACGCCTCCGGCCCAGCCTGGCTCCAGCCCAGCGCCCCTGCCGGCCTTCCTCTCCATCGCGTGGGCCACAGGCAGGCCGGGCCAGCGCGCCCCCTTACCGGCCTCTCTTCCACCGATCGGGCAAAGGCCCATGGCGAGGACCCGCATAACCCCACCTATGCACTTTGGGCCGGCCAGATTCGGCCTAGAGTCTTTTTTTAGGCTCTGTGTTTTTGCTATTTATCCTGAGAACTATCAGTTTTGCAGAAACACCCTTGCACTTCATGCATATCCTAACTAATTAACCATGCATCGGATTAAAACAAACTTTATATGTAAAATGTCTAGAATTTTGTCTAGTTTAATAATATCCAACTTTCATCCATGTTTAAAATGTTTAAACTGCTATTTGTTTAAATTTGCTTAAATAACTTGTTAAAATGGTTTATTTCATAACTATATAACCGTAGGTCGGTTTTAAATAATCTTTATATGTAAATGGGGTAGAAAAATGCCTAGTTTAACATGGTGGCATCACTTTGCATGTTTAACAACTCTAAAATTCTGTTTAGGGCAGAATAGTACCAAACCTAATATATGCATATGCGGATTTACCGGAATTGTTGTTTGTTGCTTCCGGCCTCATTTAAACTTGACTAGATAGGTAGTTTTACTTTGCTTCACCCTCTTGCCATGTTTAACAACATTTAATATTGTTGGGTACATAAACAAGATCGAACTAAATAAGTCACGTGGTGTTTCGTCAATATGCAACGAAGTTGGATATTGAGCTCCACTTAATTTGTAGGGTTGTTTTTGCACTTTGCCATGCCATGCCTCATTAAAGCGGACATGCATCATATTTGTTTGCGCATCATGCCATGCTTATGTGATGTTTGTTTACTATGTTGTTTGCTTTCTTTCCAGTTTACTTCTTCTCGGTAATCCGGTAACGTTGCGTTTGTGAGGATCCGTTGACTACGTCCGTTTGTCTTCTTCATGGACTCGTTCTTCTTCCTTGCGGGATTTCAGGCAAGATGACCATACCCTCGAAATCACTTCTATCTTTGCTTGCTAGATGCTCGCTCTTTTGCTATGCCTATGCTACGATACCTATCACTTGCTTATCATGCCCCCCATATTGCCATGTCAAACCTCTAACCCACCATGTCCTAGAAAACCGTTGTTTGGCTATGTTACCGCTTTGCTCAGCCCCTCTTATAGCGTTGCTAGTTCCAGGTGAAGATTGGAGATCATTCCTTGTTGGAATCTGTTTATTGTTGGGATATCACCATATTATCTTGTTTATCTTCATGCACCTATATACTTGGTAAAGGGTGGAAGGCTTGGTCTTATGCCTGGTGTTTTGTTCCACTCTTGCCGCCCTAGTTTCCGTCATACCGGTGTTATGTTCCTTGATTTTGCGTTCCTTACACAGTTGGGTTATAATGGGAACCCCTTGACAGTTCGCCTTGAATAAAACTCCTCCAGCAAGGCCCAACATTGGTTTTACCATTTGCCACCTAGCCTTTTCTTTCCCTTGGGTAGGCCTGCCCAAGGGTCATCTTTATTAAACCCCCGGGCCAGTGCTCCTCTGAGTGTTGGTCCAAACTAGAGCACCGTGCAGGGCCATCCCTTGGAAACTTGGATTACGTCGGCTCCTATACGTTTAGCTTATCCAGTGTGCCCTGAGAACGAGATATGTGTAGATCCTATCGGGATTTGTCGGCACAACGGGTGGTCTTGCTGGTTTGGTTTTACCATTGTCGAGATGTCTTGTAACTGGGATTCTAAGCCTGATCGGGTCTTCCTGGGAGAAGGAATATCCTTCGTTGACCGTGAGAGCTTGTGATGGGCTAAGTTGGGACACCCCTGCAGGGATTTGAACTTTCGAAAGCCGTGCCCACGGTTATGGGAAGATGGGAATTTGTTAATGTCCGGTTGTAGAAAACCTGAAACTTAACTTAATTAAAATACATCAACCGCGTGTGTAACCGTGATGGTCTCTTCTCGGCGGAGTCCGGGAAGTGAACACGGTGTTGGAGTTATGTTTGACGTAGCTTGTTTTAGGATCACTTCTTGATCATAGTGGTTCGACCGTGCTTTTGCCTTCTCTTCTCGCTCTCATTTGCGTATGTTAGCCACCATATATGCTAGTCACTTGCTGCAGCTCCACCTCATACCTTTTACCCTTCCTATAAGCTTAAATAGTCTTGATCACGAGGGTGTGAGATTGTTGAGTCCCCGTGACTCACAGATACTTCCAAAACCAGCTTGCAGGTGCCGATGAGACCATGCAGGTGACGCAACCGAGCTCAAGGAGGAGCTCGGTGAAGACCTTGTTCGAAGTGTTGTTTCGTTTTCGTTGATCAGTAGTGGAGCCCAGTTGGGACGATCGGGGATATGTGTAGCATTTGGGGTAGTCTTCTTTTATTTTGGGTTCCGTAGTCGGACCTTGATTGTATCTGGATGATGTAATGCGTTATTCATGTATTGTGTGAAGTGGCGATTGTAAGCCAGCTATGTATCTCTTTCCCTTATGTATTACATGGGTTGTGTGAAGATTACCTCACATGTGACATTGGTTTCAATGCGGTTATGCCTCTAAGTCGTGCTTCGACACGTGGGAGATATAGCCACATCGAGGGCGTTACACATCAACCTACAGCTTCTCCAGCAGAAGGAAGGAGAAACTCTCCGTAAGTATTTACAAAGATTCGTAAAGTCCATAGGAATATTCTG
Organism: Triticum urartu; assembly: GCF_003073215.2. Lineage (NCBI taxonomy): Eukaryota > Viridiplantae > Streptophyta > Magnoliopsida > Poales > Poaceae > Triticum > Triticum urartu. The sequence goes on from NC_053027.1 coordinate 304,235,657, forward strand.
AATATCCATCATGTAGCTATTATTGCAGCCTTCCAGTCCAATGTGTGCAATCGTCACATTCTTCTAAGATGAATGTGTGGTTGCCCAAGACTGTGAAGGAGTTGTACACACTAGTGGATAAGTGTGCTCGGATAGAGGAAGGAAGGAAGTTTCCTGGAGAGGATGATTGCATCAATGTTGATTCAGAGGAAGAAGATGAATCAACTAGTCTAAGAAAGGGCAAGAAGCGCAACAAGAAGCCAAGATATAAGACAGTGATGACTGTGGAAGGTTCTAGCACGCCTAGTACCGGTAAGAAGGCCAAGGCCGAGGCTCCTAGCAAGCAAGTTCCCGCGTGCACTGACTACCGCGAAGCCGCTGCCACAGAGAAACCCGGGAAAGGTAATGGGCCATACTGCAAGATCCACCGGACCAAGGGCCATGACCTCCATGAATGTGATCAAGTTGAGCAGCTTGTCAAGAGACAGAGAGCAGAGTATGATAAGCGTGATAAGGAGAAAGGTCAGAATGCTGCCAGCGGAAAGGGCCGGGGCAGTGAAGCAAACCGTCCCGGCAAACCCTTTCGGAACCAAGGAAAACCCCCAGGGGCCAAGAGAACGAAGCATGTGATGATTTGAGTGATGGAGGGAATGAAGAGGAAACTAGTGAGCAGGAATTTCAGAAGGCCACTAACGCCCTATGCATTGATGGGGGTGCATCCTTGCACTCCTCCCATCGCCTGCTCAAGCGATGGGCAAGAGAGGTCAATGTTGTGGAGCCAGCGCCAGAGGCCCGGAAGCCGCTCAAATGGCCCATCATCTTCCATGAGGAGGACCACCCTTGCTGCACCACTACGGTAGGGTGTTTTCCGTTGTTGGTCTCCCCAACAATTCGCAACCTCAAGGTCACAAAGATGTTAGTGGATGGCGGGGCCAGGTTGAATCTGATTTCCCAAGCAGTTATTAACAAGCTTCAGATAGGAGAAGAAGAGTTGGAGGTTATCGGCACGTTTCAAGGAGTCAATCCCGGCAAGAGCCGTCCCAAGGGGAAGATTACGTTGCTGATGATGTTTGGAGGAGAGTTGAACTATAGGACTGAGAAGGTTGTGTTTGATGTGGTTCAGCTCCCCCTACCGAATAATGGGATTCTGGGACGACCGGCCTTGGCCAAGTTCATGGCAGCATCCCATTATGCTTACAACACATTGAAGATGCATGGGCCGTTGGGAGTCATCACCATCCCATTATATGAGAAGGATGCAATCATTTATGTGGAGGATGTATCGGGATGCCGTCGCAGCAGAGGCCGCAGCGGCAACGGTCCCCGCCAAGGAAAGCAAAGGAAAGAAGATGGATTGTAGGACCTCCCGCGAGGATTCCGGGAAGCGTGCCCCCTCCGAGTGCATGGAACCCGTTGACGATGTGCCGGAGTGTTCCAATAGCAAGAGATCCAAGGTTGAAGCACCCCAAGTGAAAAAGGTCCCGGTAGGGCTGGCAGGTGTTGATGGTACTTTCACCGTCAGCGCCACCCTTGACGACAAATAGGAAAGCGCGCTCGTTGTCGTCCTGCGAGCGAATATCGATGTGTTTGCCTCGCAACCATCTGATATCCCTAGTGTTCCTAGGGAGGTAATAGAGCACCACCTTGCTGTCTACCCACATGCCCGACCCGTCAAGCAGAAAGTTAGGAAGCAAGCCTTGGAGCGGCAGCAGTTCATTGCCGAGGAAATCAAGAAGTTAGAGGCAGCTGGATTGCTCAGAGGAGTATTGCACCCTACGTGGTTTGCAAACCCAATGGTAGTTCAGAAGGCGACTGGGAAATGGAGGCTTTGCATTGATTTCATAGATCTCAATAAGGATTGCCCGAAGGACCCATTCCCCTTGTCGCGCATCGATCAGATTGTGCATTCTACTTCAGGGTGTGATCTGCTCTCCTTTTTGGATGCATACTCTGGATATCACCAGATCTTCATGTCCAGAGAAGATGAGGAGAAAACATCATTCAAAACTCCATGTGGTACATACTGCTTTGTCTGCATGCCTTTTGGATTGAAGAGTGTCGGATCTACTTTTGCAAGAGCAGTCCAGATTGGTTTTGAGCCACAATTGCACAGAAACATAGAAGCCTATATGGATGACACTGTGGTCAAAACCAAGGATAATGCCACCCTTATCCAAGATTTGGAGGAGACATTTGCTAATTTACGCAAGATCAACTTGAACGTTAACCCGGAGAAGTGTGTGTTTGGTGTTCCCTCCGGCAAGCTACTTGGGTTCTTCGTGTCCCATCGGGGGATTGAAGCCAACCCCGACAAGATCAAGGCCATTGAGCAGATCCAAGAGCCAAGGACAGTTAAGGATGCGAGGCGCTTGACAGGATGCGTTGCCGCGCTAAGCAGATTCATTTCCAAGTCTACCGAGCGCGCCCTGCCGTTCTTCAAAAGTTTGAAGAAGGCAGGGCCTATGAAGTAGACCCCGGAAGCAGATACAATCTTACAAGAGTTGAAGACTTACCTGCCATCTATGCCTACCTTGGTTGCACCCAAACCTCAAGAGCCATCACTGCTTTACTTGGCAGCAACCAACCAAGTGGTCAGTGCAACCTTGGTAGCACAACGAGAAGTGGATGAAGCAAAGAGTGGCCAGATCGTGGCAGAGTCAGAAGAGGATCAGAACAGCAGTAAGCACGGCAACAAGTGCAACCCCAAGGACGTGGCAAGGAAGAAAGTGGTGCAGCGCCCAGTGTACTTCGTCAGCTCCTTGTTGCAATGGGCTAGATTGAGGTACTCTGGTGTGCAAAAGTTGATCTTTGGCCTCGTCATTGCCTTAAGGAAACTGCGCCACTACTTCCAAGCCCATGAGATCACGGTTGTTACTCGTTTTCCGTTGCAGAGGATACTTTGAAACCCTGAGGCTACTGGCAGAATAGTGGAGTGGGCTTTGGAGTTATCCAGCTTTGGTTTGAAGTTTGAGAGCACTTCAACCATTCAAAGCAGGGCATTGGCAGAGTTTATTGCAGAATGGATGTCAACCCCTGATGAGGAAGCAATGGAAACAGCTCTCCCCGACAAGGAATCACCCCAAGAATGGATTATGTATTTTGATGGTGCTTTTTCCCTACAAGATGCAGGAGCTGGCGTGGTTCTTGTTTCCCCCTTCGGGGAGCACTTGAAGTACGTCATCCAAATGCACTTTTCCCGAGAAGAAGCCACCAATAATACAGCTAACTATGAAGGGCTCCTTGTCGTGCTCAGGGTTGCAGCAGAATTGGGAATCAAGAAGCTCATCATTCGGGGAGATTCACAGTTGGTGGTGAGACAAGTCAATAAGGATTATCAAAGCCCATTGACGGAAGTATACATAGAGGAAGTAAGGAGGTTAGAGGAGCGCTTTGACGGGTTGCAAACAAAGCACGTACCTTGTGCGGAAAACAGCATAGCTAATCACCTGTCAAAGTGTGTTGCGTAGAAGCTTCCTGTGGAACCAGGAACTTTTGATCTCCACCTCTCTCAACCCTCTGTATCACCATCCACAATTGCCCAAAAAAGGAGAAAGTTGGACTATGGTAAGCCTCTCCTAATCGAGCCATCTACTCCCGGCAGAGACCCTGCTGGAAACAACTCCTCACAGCCTACCGGACCACCCCCTTTCATCGGGCCTATGGACCCCGCAAACGAGGCTGGTGCTCCCGTAGCCGAGGAGGTGCCGGTAGTCCTCGTTGCTGAGCCTCAGGCTCCAACTTGGGCAAGGCACATCGTCCGCTTCCTCCAAACCGGAGAACTCCTCGGCGACCCAGATGAAGCTGAGAAAGTAGCCCGGAGGGCTAGTATGTATCAGTTTGTCAATGACACTATATAGAAGGAGGCCCAACGGTGTGAAATTGAAGTGTGTCTGCCGGGAGGATGGAAAGGAACTGCTGGTTGAGATTCACAAAGGAATGTGTGGCTCACAAATTAGATCAAGGGCATTAGTTGGGAAAGTATTCCGGCAAGGATTCTATTGGCCCATAGCCCTCCAAGACGTAGCTGAGCTCATCACGACATGTGAAGCATGTTAGTTCCATTCCGAGAAAACACACCTACCTGCCCAAGCTCTTTAGATAATCCCTTTGTCATGGCCATTTTCGGTCTGGGGGCTCGATATCCTCGGCCCCTTCCCCCGAGCAATTGGGGGCTTTGAATTCTTGTTCATTGCCATTGACAAGTTTACAAAGTGGCCGGAAGTGACTACCGTGAGGAAGGTGACTACTCTGTCAGCTATCAAGTTCTTGAAAGAATTGGTGTGTCATTTCGAAGTTCTGGCAAAGATCATCACTGACAACGGCACCCAATTCATGAGCCACGCCTTCATGCAATATATTTAAACCCTTAGATGCAAGATCTCATTTGCCTCTGTGGCACACCATAGAGCAATGGACAAGCTGAGAGGGCGAACGCTAAAGTGCTTCATGGACTCAAGACAAGGACTTTCGATACGCTGCAGAAGCACGGCAGGCGGTGCATGTGCATCGAGGACCAGCAGGTAGTTATCTGGTCCCTTAGAACGACACCTAATCGTGCTACCGGGTAGACTCCCTTCTCCCTGGTCTACGAGGCAGAAGGAAATATCCCCACGAAACTCATTTATGGGTCTCCTCGGGTGCTTGCCTATTATGAAGTAGCTCAAGATCAGCACCGATGTGACGACGTTGTTATACTCGAGGAGAACCGTCTTCGAGCCGCTACGCGTGCTGCACGCTATCAGCACACCCTGCGTCGCTATCAAAGCCGCAGGGTTCGTGCCCGGTCTCTTGAGGAAGGTGACTGAGGGAGTCCTGGATTAGGGGGTGTCCGGATGGCCGGACTATACCTTCAGCCGGACTCCTGGACTATGAAGATACAAGATTGAAGACTTCGTCCCGTGTCCGGAAGGGACTTTCCTTGGCGTGGAAGGCAAGCTTGGCGATACAGATATACAGATCTCCTACCATTGTAACCGACTTTGTGTAACCCTAACCCTCTCTGGTGTCTATATAAACCGGAGGGTTTTAGTCCATAGGACAACATACAAAACAACAATCATACCATAGGCTAGCTTCTAGGGTTTAGCCTCTCCGATCTCGTGGTAGATCTACTCTTGTACTACCCACATCATCAATATTAATCAAGCAGGACATAGGGTTTTACCTCCATCGAGAGGGCCCGAACCTGGGTAAAACTTCGTGTCCCTTGCCTCCTGTTACCATCCGGCCTAGACGCACAGTTCGGGACCCCCTACCCGAGATCCGCCGGTTTTGACACCGACATTGGTGCTTTCATTGAGAGTTCCTCTGTGTCGTCGCCATCAAGAAGGATGTCTCGCCCCGTCTTTAAAGACGGCACCATTGCTAAGGGAGCTTTGGTTGTCGGCCAAACCCTCCGGCTAGGTGGTTTTCTTATGACCGCATGTTCGGCTTCTGCACCGCCGATGACCTCTCGAGCCATCGAAAACAATCTTCATGTCAGCTCGGAACTCGCCGAGCAGTTAGATCCAATGGAGCTCTCCTCCATAAACGAGCTCTTGCATCGCTTCGCCGCCCTACGAGTCGCTACGGATTACGACCAGATTGGGCCTAAACCCGCTCTAAGAGAGATTAACTCTCCCCAAGTCACCCATCACGTTGCCGTGGTAGAGGGACAGTGCGGCGACCCTTCATCTATCTTAAGGACTCGCTACGTCAGGATTCCCGTTCCCTCCAAGCCGGATACCCGCGGAGGGGAGGATATCACTCAAGACCTAAACTTGGAGTCAGGCGACGGGATGGATTCATTGGACAACATCCAGGAATCCAAATTTTTGGGTTCAGAAATTCCTCGGCCTCCGAGCCTTAGATGGGGTTAGGCTTCAGATTTAATTCCACCCACCCACCCCAACATAAGTGATCTATCCAAAATCAGGCAATAGCCCGATGAAACAGTACATCATTACTGGGCCAGATTCCTCCTGGTTAAGAACAGGCTAAGGGACTGCCACGAGGAAGACGCAATCTCAATCTTCTGCAATAATTGCACAGACAAGGGAATACTCAACGCCATAAGTCGCCGTGATATTACACACTTCGCTGACTTGGTGTCCATTGTACAGAAGTACTGTGCGATGGAAAGCGCCTGGAAAACCGAAATCAAATTTTGGGACAATTCGGCCCTGAATACAAACCCAGTCCGAAATAAAAGGGTGCATCATCACCAGACACCCGGGTCAAGCACTAAAAAGCAAAAACCCTCTACAGGGCATAGAACCGTACTGGAAGGATGGCTCAATGGACCCTGTAAAATTCACAGTACAGAGGACGCCACACCAACTCACAGCCTCAGAGCATGTTGGGTACTCCGGCAGGTGGCCAAAATTGGCGAAAATCTCCTAATTCCGGAGGCCACAGAAAGCAACCCCAGAGACACCAATACGGTATTAACAGTCTTCGAGACTTTCGCATCAAATAATATGCGAAAAAGGACACTCCGCAGCCTTGCCGAAGTCTACCAAGTAGCAACAATAAACCCGTGGAGTGACACGGCTATTACCTTTAACGCCAGTGATGAACCTAAATTCCGAACAGCCCGAGCACCAGCCGCATTGGTCCTGAGTCCAATAGTGGACGGCTTTCGTATTACCAAGGTACTCATGGACAACGGCAGCGGATTGAACCTCATTTATGAGGAAACCCTTCAAAAAATGGAAATAGACTGGAACCGCATTGAGCGAAGCAGCACAACCTTTAGAGGAATAATCCCCGGTCGGGAAGCGCGCTGTACAGGAAAAATCACACTAGATATGGTGTTCGGCACGCCGGATAATTATAGGTCCGAAGAGGTCACGTTCCATGTGGCTCCATTCAGCAGCGGTTATCACGCTCTGCTAGGGCGGGAAGCATTTACAATCTTCCAAACAATACCCCATTACGGGTACATGAAGCTCAAGATGCCCGGGCCTAACGGGATCATCACTCTTGCTAGGGATCCGGACATAGCACTCCGCGCCGAAAACAAGACAGCCGCACTGGCCCTCGAGGCACTATCTGAAGCCCTAGCGGCTGAGGAACTAACTGCGCTGCGCTCTACGGTGAATAGGGACGATGTGGTACTCGACAAAAGATCCAAGTCCACCTCCTTTAAACCGGCGGACGAAATAGTCAAATTCTAAGTCCATCCAACGGACCCCAATAAAACAGCTTCCATCGGGGCACAGTTAAATCCTGATGTAGACGCCGCACTGCGAGAGTTCCTACGAGAGAACTGGGACATTTTTGCCTGGCACCCTTCAGACATGCCAGGAATCCCACGCAGGCTGGCCGAGCACAGCTTAAATATCCAAACAGGATTCAAACCTGTCAAACAGGCTCTTCGGCATTTTTCTGAACCTAAGAGACAGGCCATGGGAGAGGAGCTAGCAAAGCTATTGGAGGCCGGATTCATCAGAGATATAAAACATCCGGACTGGCTAGCAAACCTGGTGATGGTACCAAAGAAGGACAAATCCTGGCGCCTGTGTGTTGATTTTAAAGACCTTAACAAGGCTTGCCCAAAGGATGCCTTCCCCCTCCCCCGCATCGATCAAATTATCGACGCTACCGCAGGACACGATTCGTTGTGTTTCCTCGACGCATATTCCGGCTCCCATCAAATCAAAATGGCAGAACCAGACCAAGCCGCAACGTCGTTTATCACACCATACGGCCCATTCTGCTTCAACACGATGCCCTTCGGGCTCAAAAACACCGGCGCAACATATCAGCGCATGATTCAGACATGTCTGGCAAGCCAGATCGGCAAAACAGTGGAGGCATATGTAGATGATGTGGTCGTCAAAACAAGACATGTTGAATCTCTAGTAGACGACTTGAGGCTCACATTTGATAACCTCCGAACATACGACATCAAGCTCAACCCGGAAAAATGCGTTTTCGGCGTTCCAGCCGGAAAGCTCTTGGGCTTCATTGTATCCGGTAGAGGAATTGAACCAAATCCAGCCAAGATCCGAGCTCTGTCGCAACTGGATATCCCAAAGGACCTCAAACAAATACAAAAGTTAACCGGATGCGTGGCGGCTCTAAGCCGCTTTATCTCTCGCTTGGGAGAAAAGGCCCTACCCCTTTACCACCTCCTTCAGCGCACCGAACACTTCAAATGGACGGATGCAGCCATGGCCGGACTCGACGAAATAAAAGCCATACTGGCAACAAACCCAGTCCTGGCCGCGCTAAACATTGGCGAACCAATGCTATTATACATTGCAGCAACACATCAGGTTGTAAGCGCAGTGCTCGTCGTCGAACGAGAAGCGGACAGACACAAATTCCCCCTTCAAAAGCCGGTGTATTATGTGTCCACTGTCCTCACTCCCTGCAAATCACGGTACCCGCATTATCAAAAGATTGCGTACGCGGTATTCATGGCATCCCGGAAGCTACGACACTACTTTCAAGAGTGTTCAATAACAGTAGCCTTGGAAGTACCACTTAACGATATTATAAACAACCGTGATGCAACGGGCCGGATTGCAAAATGGGCCATTGAGCTCCTCCCGTTCGACATAACTTATACGCCACGGCGAGCCATCAAGTCGCAAGTCTTGGCCGACTTCGTCACAGAATGGACGGAGGCCGAACTCCCTAAAGAGTACGGCACATATTCAAATTGGATCATGCATTTCGACGGCTCCAAGATGTTGGCCAGACTTGGGGCCGGCGTCATTTTGACGTCCCCCACAGGAGACACAGTTCAATACGTACTCCAGATTATGTACACGGACTCCAACAATGCAGCCGAATATAAGGCCCTTTTACATGGTCTCCGGATGGCAGTATCCATGGGCATTCAATGCCTAGAGGTGCGCGGGGACTCGAACCTCGCAATATCCCAAATAAATGGAGACTTCGATGCCAAGGATCCAAAAATGGCAGCTTACCGCAACGCCGTCCTAAAAATGTCAGCTCGGTTCGAGGGGCTTGAATTTCACCATATAGCCCGGGAAAATAATCAGGTAGCAGATGTTCTGGCACGCATCGGCGCAAAAATGCGATGTAGTCCCCCCCCCCAACATCTTCTTGGAAAGGCTGTTCAAGCCATCCGTAGTATGGGAAGGGGAGCCGAACAATAACAGCCCGGACCCAACCGCACTGCCCGACACCGAACATACTGACACAATCGGAGGCTCTGCCAATGAAATAACACCTTCAGCCCAAGTAATAATGGCCGTCATCGCCCCATGGACAGAACCATTCCTCGCCTACCTCACTAGGCAAGAACTCCCCGAGGACCAAAATGAAGCACGCTGCATAGTGCGGCGATCCAAAGCCTACAGAGTCCACGAGGGAGAGCTTTATAAGAAAAGCACTACCGGAGTCCTTCAAAGGTGCATCTCCGAAGAGGAGGGGCGGAACCTCCTGGCTGAAATTCATGCCGGACTCGGCGGTTATCACGCCGCAGCTCGGTCCCTTGTAAGCAAGGCCTTCCGTACGGGCTTTTATTGGCCGACGGCCCGGGCAGACGCTCAGGACTTAGTCCAATGATGCACCGGTTGCCAGCTCTTTGCAAACCAAAGCCATATGCCACCCACCGCCCTCCAAACTATCCCCATTACTTGTCCCTTCGCGGTCTGGGGGCTTGACATGGTTGGACCCCTTAAAGGCGGAACCCACAAGCCAAAATACTTACTGGTCATGGTGGATAAGTTCACCAAATGGATAGAAACCAAGCCTGTTAAGACGGCCGAATCCGGACCAGTGATAGACTTTATATCCGGGGTTGTACACCGTTACGACGTCCCCCACAGCATCATCACTGATAACGGCACGAACTTCACGGCCGACGAGGTAAAACTCTGGTGCAAAAACATGGGCATCAAGCTCGATTATGCCTCCGTCTATCACCCACAAACTAATGGCCAGGTCGAACATGCAAATGGTCTTATCATGAGCGGCATCAAACCCTGACTAGTGTGGTCCCTCAAGGAATCTAACACGCACTGGGTAGAGGAGCTCGACTCCGTACACTGGGGGCTGCGGACCACGCCGAATCGAACCACCGGATACACACCATTCTTTATGGTGTACGGCGCAGAGGCAGTTTTGCCTTGCGACATAATTCATGACTCACCTCGAGTGCGCATGTACGAAGAAAGAGAAGCCAAGCTCGATCGGCCGGATAGCTTGGACGCATTGGAGGAGGAGCGTGACGTGGCAAAAGCCCGTTCCGCAATCTATCAACAGCAGGCTCGAAGATACCAAAGCAGAGAAGTACGGGCCAAAAGTTACAACGTTGGCGAATTAGTTCTACGACTACAGGACAAGAAAAAGGACAAACTCAAGCCCAAGTGGGAAGGTCCCTTCATAATTGACCAAGTCCTGACTGGTGCAGCGTACCGCCTGCGGGATGCATCGGATAACCGACTCGTGCCAAACCCATGGAACGCAGCCCATCTCTGAAGATTCTATGCCTAGCGCCGGACTCTATGTTCGTCTCCTTCCTCTGTCCATTTTTTATATATTTTCTGTCTTACATTTCTCTTCCTCTCTCTCTCTTTCTCTCTTATAACCTTTAAAGGCTCATAAAGTGACGCGCTATCCGCGCTCATTAAACCTGGGGGCTTCTTTAAATAGAAGCTTATTCATACGGGCTTCATGCCCAACACATGTGTCACACTTCCGCATGTACCTTTTATTCACCATTATATGCATCGATATGACTTAAGTTTTGGCCAAGCTAGGTTGCCTAGATCCTGTGCTTACCCCTACGTTCCCGATTGTTCGGCTAGGTGGTAAAGGGAGCACCTCTGCGATTGTTACTGTCGGGTCAGCCGGACGTGTACCTCAGACTGGGTGAAGCCGAAAGCTAGCGTTCTTAAGGGAATATTCGGTCGGTGAACTAAAGATGATCTTTTTTTATCTATACGCCCCCAGATGTTTTTCCTGCGTTTCTTTTCGCAGCATGGACATGCACCTTAGGGCATGCCTCCCAGGGAAAGGAACCCCTGACGGAACTATTCTCCCTGGAAGATGTTTCTTACTAACCATGTAATATAACATAACTAGTCGGGCACTTGTCTATTCAAGCCCTAATGACCCCTACGCCTGGTCTCCATGCATTCCCCGGTTCCTATATAACCGCATGGGAATTCGGACACACTCCGGACCGTCAGGTCCCGAGACTGAAGCGAAAAGGTCAGCCATGACAAATGATCTACAATCCGGATAGAAGGCATTATAAATGTCAATTAAATTACATAGTCATTTTTACTGATTGTATTCCTCTTCAATACCATCTAACAGGCTGTCTAATTTACAGTCCTGCTGGGAATACTTTGCGGCCAACTCTACTTGGCCGTATACTAAGCTTACAGGGATCTCCTTCCATCGGGCCCTACAGGACCGACCTCGGCCATGTGGTTGGGGTCAGCCTTTGTGTACCGCGTCTTCACCATGGCCCAGGCCTCCCTAGCGCCTTGACGGCAGGCTGATATCTTCCACAATCGGAAGCACCGCTGTGCTCCCTTTAGCTTCTCCGCAAGCTCTCCAAGACCTTCGGGCATGGAGACGGATGGCCACAGGGCTTGGGCGACGCCTTGCATCGCCTGCCGAACTCGATCGAGCAGTTGCGAGAGCTCGGGAAGAAGGTCACCCATAGAACCGGGCATCTCCTCTACAGGATGACCTGTTAGCACACCTACAGACATTGCTCTGTTAGTCGACTTCCCTGCCGAACTTTCTTTCAAAGGTTCATTCAAGCACTTACTAAATATGCTGCGCCGAAGCCGCTGATTCTCCTTCACGGAGTCTGACAGCTGGGCACGAACATCTTTCAGCTCGACGCCCAGCTTGGTGTTGGCATCTCTTGGAGATCGTTCTTCTCCCGCCTCACCTTTGTCAGCACCTTCTCACCAGCCTTTAGCTGGTGTAGGAGGTGTTGCCTTTCCGGATTCAATCCGGCGCCATCTGCAATTTCATTTGTCATATTCGCACCCATGTCGTGCTTCACAAAATACTTATCTTTCGAAGTGTATATTACTAGAGGGGGTCTCCTTGGGCTCCCCTGCCGCGGCTAGTGCGGCCTCAAGTTGGGCTTTGCACTCTTCCAGCTCCTTGGACAGTAGGGAATTCTTTTCTGTAAGAACCTGCATAACAAATGATCCTTAAATCAGTTATTCTAACTGTTTCAAGTCTCGGGGGCTACTGGTATATATATATAATTACCAAAATTTTCTTACCCGTATGTCTTTTACATATTGCTCCGTGGCTCTGGCTAGACCATTTTGAGCGGCACGGAGGTACGCATCTCCCAAGTTGAAGGCATCTAACACCCCTTGGGAGAAACAAGCGTCGCGAAGAATTGTCCGGTGATGCATGTGGTTCATGGCACTCTCCTCCTCAGAGTTGGTGGCAGACAACCCGTCCACATCCTCCGTCGGAGGAGCATCTGGCGCGCGCCTTGCGTTCGCCTCCGCCTCCGGACCAGGCTTTGGAGCCTGGCTGGTGGAGGCGCGATTGGCAGCCTCTCCGGATATAGTCCGGCAAGGTCTCTTTGTCCTGAAGAGAGCGCGAGTGTCAATGTGCCTCGAAGGTATAACACCTGGGATAAGGGGGCGGGACATACCTTTGCGCTGACGCCTCGGTCCGGACTGCACTTCTTTTCTGCCCATGGGGCCCTACGGCCCCTCGTTGGCTTGTCGCCGCAGGTTCGGCCTTCCGCCTTAAAAACCTCCCCTGCAAAGTTCGGTTGTAATCAGGAAACTGAAAACACGAGTGGGTGGACACCTATTCGGGGTACTGGGACTTCGATCTCAGTTACCTGGGGGGTCAGGATTAGCCCTGGGTAATCGGCCGTAATGGCCACCAAGGCGTTGTCCTTACTCAATTGATGGAACACTCCATCAATCATCTCCACAGATATGTCCGGATCCTCTTGAGAGGCCAGGTCGAGGGACCGTCCTGGGTCCTCAGGTTGTGGAGGAGGGCTGCTTATTTCCTTAACAGCCCGGCGCAGTTCCTGCATTGAAGTCGTTAGACTGAATATTTAACAATGGGAATACAAAACAGATGGACAAGTAAATACGACCGCTTACCCACCTTGGGGGATTGTGCATGGAGAATCCACCTTGAGGGTTGACGCGGAGAAATTCCTCCTCTTCTCCCTTATACAAAGTGGACAAGATCTTTAGTAGAGCGGTAGCTGAATCCGGCCCCTTACGGCCGTAGCGGGTGGCGTCGTCCTCCCCGTTGAAGTCCCACATGGGGTGGCTTCTATACTGAAGCGGCTGCACCCCCCGCATAATGCATTCGGCCATAACCCCAATCATGGCTTGTCCAGAATGGGCTAACAATCTTATTCGGCCCATCAGGTAAATAATGTCCCTGTCACTTTCCCTCTGAGGGCTCCGTGGGCGCCAGCTTAGGCGCTTCTTTAAGGGAGCACTGTCGAATTAAGGGAGGCTGATCCGGACAGGATCCAGCAGCGGGACGTCTTCTATATAAAACCATTCCGAGGGCCAGTCTTCGGACGCCTTCTTTGGGGTTCCGGACAGATATCCGGTCCCGGCGATGTGCCACACTTCGGCTCTGCCCACTTTGATACATTGACCCCTCCTTAGAGCGGGGGACAAGGCATAATAACCTTTTCCATAGCCCGAAATGAGCCTCGATACCCAAAAACAGCTCACAGAGGGCTACGAAGCCCGCGATATGCAATACGGAGGCAGGCGTGAGATTGTGTAGCTAGAGGCCATAGAACTCTAGGAGCCCCCGAACAAATGGATGGATTGGAAATTCGAGCCCCCTTATTAAATAAGGGACGATGCACACCCGCTCTCCTTCGGAGGGATTAGGGGCACTCTCCGCTTGCTCTCCGCCATTATAGATGGCAAGGGCGGCTCGAACTGGGACCATATAGGCTGGGGGGAGAAATCCCTTGGTCTGGAGCATCACTAGCTCGCTATGTAGGATGGAGCATCTCTCCCAATATCCAGGCTGAGGGCTGGAAGGGCGAGAGGAGGAGTCGCGATGGCTGGCCATGGTGGAATGGACCTTTTTCGGATGCGCTCTGATGAACACTCGCGAAGGGGGGAAGATGTGGTTTGGATCTAAATCCTTGTCCCCTTAAATAGGTCATCTCATTTACGCAGCTAGGGGTGTGAATGTAAAAACAATCAGACTTTTCATATTCGTTTGACAAGTGGGAAGCGGCCATTATTGGGCGTAGAAGCCAAGGAGCACAACATCTACAAGAAACCGGACTTTATTCAACAGGTACACAGAATTTGGAGGAGAACCCGCCTTGCAATGCCGAAGACAATCTGCGCGCCGGACTCATCGTCATTGAAGCCTGGTTCGGGGGCTACTGAGGGAGTCCTGGATTACGGGGTGTCCGGATGGCCGGACTATACCTTCAGTCGGACTCCTGGACTATGAAGATACAAGATTGAAGACTTCGTCCCGTGTCCGGAAGGGACTTTCCTTGGCGTGGAAGGCAAGCTTGGCGATACGGATATCCAGATCTCCTACCATTGTAACCGACTTTGTGTAACCCTAACCCTCTCCGGTGTCTATATAAACCAGAGGGTTTTAGTCCGTAGGACAACATACACAACAACAATCATACCATAGGCTAGCTTCTAGGGTTTAGCCTCTCCGATCTCGTGGTAGATCTATTCTTCTACTACCCACATCATCAATATTAATCAAGCAGGACGTAGGGTTTTACCTCCATCGAGAGGGCCTGAACCTGGGTAAAACTTCGTGTCCCTTGCCTCCTGTTACCATCCGGCCTAGACGCACAGTTCGGGACCCCCTACCCAAGATCCGCCAGTTTTGACACCGACAGTGACCTTGTCCTTAGGCGCGTTCAGTGCGCCAAGGGTACACACAAGTTATCACCGAAGTGGGAAGGCCCTTACTGGGTAGTACGAGTCTCCAGACCCGCGGCAGTCCGTCTGGAGACTGGAGATGGTACGCCGTTGCAAAACTCATGGAACATTGAGCATCTCCATAAGTTCTACCCATAAGGCGCAGAGGTTGCAAAACTCATGGAACATTGAACATTGAGCAGCAACCTATTGTACATGGCATTGACGAAGTTGCATGTAACCCCTTGTACAAGACAGGGCGATGATCTCGTGCAAGAGAAAATAAAAAAGCGTTGTAGGGCCCAACTAAGATTGCATGCATGCACAAGCACACCTAGATCGTTCCATAAGCATTTTATGAGCATTTGCATATGCATATAGATAAGATTGCATCCTGCATTCATTCTCATCTACATGGAGTTGCAGGTTCTTGCCGTGAACCTGGCTTCGACAAGAGACGAGAAGACTGCACGGCACGGCGATCCCCGGCAAGCCAAACAGATAAGTTCACCTCTTGTCCATTAGTATTATCTAAAGCTACTTTGCATAAGAAAACCTCGCCTCCCTCTTTGAAACTTAGGTGCTCCCATCCATGACTCGAACACTGCTTCAGTTAGGGTGGTTGTAGTGGCCTTTGGAAAGAAGGGGTTGGCGGGGGGCTGGCCCCTTTGTCTGTTCCCCGGCAGACGAAGTTCTCCGGCAGACAAAGAGGGTGCTGGCAGGATATCTCGCCGGGGAAAACTCATTTATTCTATTAAAGAGGCACTTTGCCTCTGCATTGACATACACATGCACGAGTTCCCGACAAGACTAATATTTTTCATTCATATGCAGTTGCAAGTACAAGCATTACAGAATACAAAGATAGACTTGAGAGATTACATTATTTGAATTAAAATTTGGCGATTGCTCGCAGATTTAAGATTGAAAAAAGATAAGTGCCTTGTGATCCCCTCTTTTTGTTTTCCCTCCTTCAGGCACTGCAGCGGAAGGAGGAAAAGATGAGAAAAGGAGCACTCAAGCAGGAGCCCACCCCACCTTCGTGGGCGGGAAGGCACGCCTCCTGTCGACAATGGCCCCAAAGCCTCCGGGAGGGGCAATGCTAGGATTACCAGTGATCTCCAGCCCTGCCTCCCGGCCAAGCTTCAAAGAGACCAAGAAGTTCACCGCACCAAGGACCAGACTCGCTCCCCGAGCGTCAGCACCAACATGAGGCAGCAATTGCCCCGAACAGAAGCCCGGGGGCTGGCCCCAGGCCTTTCTCTTCAGCATTACCAAAAGAAGCAGAGAACCAGGAAAGAAGGAAGAGAGGGATGCAGAGGCGGACAGCTTCGCCGTCCTTCGCCCCTCCTATTGTAGGCCGGGCGAGGAAGGGCAGCTGCTCCATCGACAGGCAATCGCCACCATCCTACGCCAATTCAAGACGCACGGACCCACTTCAAGATGCTCTTCCGCAATATGCACCTCCGTTACCTACCCCACGCTATGCATGCGGCATACATGGCTAAGGATAAGAGTGCGATGTGGGAATAGTAATTTGGCGGTTTCTACCATGTGCGTTAAAGTCATTCATAGGCCATCACTGCCGCGGCCCCACCATTGATGGCTTTACACCACGCACGGGAAAATCGGAAACCGCCCCCAAGATCAAGACTAATGAAGGAGCAACGGAAAACTTCAAAGGGGCCAACCCCTTCAGCATCCCTGTCTGTGCACTTATTAGGCCCTACCCCGCCTATGCTCCGCAGCGCGATCGGGGCAGGCCCGAGGGCTTCTGTCGGTGCAATAGACCACGGGTATGTTGCCCAACTGTGCACAGGCATATGATCAAGATTGGAGCACCAGCTTAAGTCTGAGATTGAAGAACCAACATGCAGCTCAGAGAGATCAAGATCGAGCCAAAGGGACAGGATATCGGCAAGAGAAGGGCCTCCCTCGCCGGGTAGGCGAGCCCGGCAAGGGGCCAGGCCACCAGCATAAGCAAGTAGCCAAGACTCCCCGGCAGCACCTGCCGGGGCTTGCGGGGCCTGAACCACCCCGCCAACCACGCAGGAATGACCCACGTCATCAATTAGTGCGGTGTCAAGCCGCAAGGTGATTAAGTGGCAGCATTTGCCACATGGCAGCCAACTCCTATAGAAGAAACCCATAGGTGACACTCGTCCAGCGACGTGTCAAGAGAACAGGTGTGAAGCTGGCAAGATAAACCCGGCAGGCCTTGCCGGGCAGTTAGTGATGTGACACTGAGCGGTGCATTAATGCACCCTGCCAGCCCGCAGAGTTAGGTATGATAGCACTCTTTGCTATCAGGTCAGTGGGTAATGATTGTTTTGCCACTGTGGTGACCCCTTAATCTATAAAAGGAGGCCCATGGCAATCGTAGGAGGGGGTTGGAGGGTTGGAAACTTGACAAACCCAAGCCACCATATGCTTGTGGTCACCATAGCCCTTGGGCAGACCTTGTTGGGCCAGTGTACCACACGCCACCACGTTCATTTCCACCATCAATCCACCAAACCAGGAGTTGGGTCTTACAACTCACGGCGTCCCGAACCTGGGTAAATTGCTTGTGTGCTCTCTGTTGTGCTGCCGCGCGGTGGTCTGCTCTTTGTGCAATGTGGCGTCCCTCGTTGAACTAGTAAGGGGCCGCCCGGTTCCATAGTAGGCCGTGGATATCCCACGACAATTATCATCATAGAAGTGTCATAAGCATGACAGAAAAAATAGTTCGGCCCAAAATGTCACGGATGTGTCTTTTTTTGTAGTGCTTGCCAGTACTAGGCGTGCCCGATCCCTCAATGGTCATCACTGCATTATCCTTGTGCCCGTTATTTTGCTTCTTGTTCTTCTTCTTCTAAATGGGAGCCTCGTCGTCATCTTCCGAGTCGATGTCAATGCCATCCTCCTCTCTGGGGAGCCACCCAAGATGTGATTCTATCCCAATCACATGATGAATTCATGATTGGGGCACAACCGCATTTCAAGCTCATAGCAAGGTGGATATCATTACAACATACCATGTGCTGAATAGATGAGAATACAAGATAAAGGATTGCACTCGCGACAAGCTACATCATTCATACAACAATTCATCAATACATAGCAATCATCATACAGAAGAGCAGGATCCGAGTATGGATGAAATCAAACGAAAAAGAAGATCGACATCCACCATGCTAATCCCAGGCACCCAACCCGGAACATATCCCTTAATCGAAGAAGAAGAAGAAGTAGAAGAACTCCAAAACAAGCATGCATCGCTCTCGTGTTAGATCATCGCATTACCTACACCTGCAACTGTTGTTGTAGTAGTTTGTGAGCCACGAGGAATCAGTAATCCCATTACCATGGGTATCAAGACTAGCAAACTTTAATGGGTATAGAATGGACGAGTGATGAGGTTTCAGCAAACACTAAGCATTGTATGGTGGCTAACTTACGAGTACAAGAATAAGAAGAGCAACTACGCATAACGGTTGCAAACTAGTAATGATCAAGAAGTGATCCTGAAACTACTTACGTTCAAACATAACCCCACTGTGTTCTCTTCTCGAACTCACTCGAAAAGAGACGGTCATGGTTACACATGCGGTTGGTGTATTTTAATTCGGATCTGGTGTCAAGTTCTCCACAACCGGATATTGAAAATTCCAATCTGCCACATAACCGCGGGCATGGCTCTTGAAATTTAAACCCTGCAGGGGTGTCCCAACTTAGCCCATGATAAGCTCTCATGATCCGCGGATACAATCCTCCATCTTGGGACACCCTAAGTAACCACAGAATCCCAGTGCACAAGCTCTTCGAAGAAAGGAAAACTATCCCAAGAAGATCTCCCGGTGAGTCAGATACGTGTCCAGATCCGCGCGCTCTCTATCTACGGACTCATCCGTTTATGCAAAGTGGACAATAGCCAAATACCATCGAGTTGCCCTAAGGCGGCACCGCCGACTGCTAGGTAGGTGGGCCAACACTCATATCGAGCATTGGCCCATGGGTTGATAAAGAGTCCTTGGGTGCTAGCTGGTCCCTATGCAAATTTTAGTTGTTATTAGGAAAATGGTAAAACCAATGTTGAATCTCCTTAGGAAAGCTTTACTTTAGACGAAGAAATAAGGGGGCCCATAAACCCCGACCATGTTAGGAACGCAATATTCAAGGAACATAACACCGGTATGATGGAAACTAGGGCAGCAAGAGTGGAACAAAACGCCGAGCAAAAGGCCAAGCCTTCCACCCTTTACCAAGTACATAGATGCATTAATTAAATAAGAGATATTATGATATCCCATGATATCCATGTCCCAACATGGAACAAACTCCAACTGCACCTGCAACTAACAACGCTGAGGGCTTATGGAAAACATCTCAAACTTGAGGTGAAGTTCTGCCACTAACGGAATCAATTGCTTGCTTGAGATCAATGAAGAGATGGAAACTTATTTCGCCAAGAGGATAGGAGAAAACTTGGGTTATCCATAGGCACCACAATTAGCAGCATTCCTTAGGGAAGGATTTAGGTCAAATCTATACCAAGATAACACCAATGAAGAGATTGATGGGTTGAAAAGATCTCCAGGACGAAGAGAAAAATGATGGGTTTACAATATGTCATTCTTGACAATGTGTCAACCATGACACACAAAGGTAAATTGTCAAGAATGGCATAACACCACCTCCAAAGATAAGGTGGAAAGAATTGCACTCCAGAATGCGAGACAAAGAATACTTGAGATCCTTCAACAAGAATCTAGATGAACTCTTCGAGAATGAAATAAATCTTGATGGGCCACCATTAAGAAAACTCTAGAAGGACTCCGGTAATAAAAGGATGATAGAAAGAAAGAGAAGATGAAAGAACAAGGTGAGGCCTTGCAATGATTTAGATGGTACTTCATGACAATATAACCGAGAAAACTTGGAACTCCGAAAAAGGAAAAGATGAAAACACTAGAACCGAGAATTACCTCATCATGAACAAACTCCATAAGAAAGAATTGAATTATCTCGATGAAAGAAGAATAAGAATTACATTATGCTTATTCTTCATCAATTTAAATTGATGACAAGCAACGGATTTGTCATACTACTTATTCTCATTGAAAGGGGTTAACGAGAGATATAGCACAAACTTGGGAAAGTCTTGAACAAACCACTGCTAGGATTTGGGAAGGACGAATGAATTGATACGATAACTAAGGAAGAGAACTCTTGAACGAACCACCGTAAGCATCTGAAACAAACGAAGAAAAGAGAACGAAACATCGGGAACAATTAGAGAACGAACGAGGATACTTGAGGGAATTTAGATACTAGAGCACGAAGAGATCACAAGCTGACTAGAGAATACTTGAACAAAGCACCGAAAGAATATGGAGACGATCGAAGAGGAATGAATTGAGAAGAATTGCAGAAATGATGTTGAAAGATGAGAATGAAGAAATATTCTGAAATGATGGCCTTTGGATGATCAAGAAACGAAAACAACTCCTAAAATGCTCCGGATAGTTATGAGAAGAATTTCTCACAACAAAAAATGATTGAGAGGATGGCATCAAGCTTGAACTATGAATCGTTAAGAGAACGGACAAGGATTTAAGATAAACTCTTCTTCAATCTTCAAAAGCTGAGAATGGCGATGATAAACACCACCATTAATTGTTGAGCCACTCCGGAACAATGAAGAATAGAAAGGTTGAAGCAACGATGAAAATAATTTGAAAGCGATCTTGGAGAAGGCACATGACTGATGAAAATTCATTCTTACGTCAAACTTTGAAAAGAATTTGAGAATAACTCCGGAAAAATAGAAGAGTCGGGTAAGATTCTGGGAAAAGACCTATGGGTTAGGGCCCACTCAAAGATACACCATTGAACGATTTTTAAAGAGAGATTGCAGCGGTTGAATTAAATGGCTTGAATGAGGTAATAACCTCAAAATAACTTGAACGAATTGAGAATGGAAACACGAATCTTCTGAGGTATCTTCAACACTACGGAACAAAAGAATAGCGTGAGGAGAATGATTAAGAGGTGCACCGGCATGAGAAAGCATTTGAAACGAGTAAAGAAATATGATCAACACCGAAAGCTTTAATTGAATCCACCAGAGAAGAAAAGGGAACGAAGAATCATAAACTTGAAGCTCCTAAGCAACTTCACGAGAAATCACCGGCTAAGAACATTGACGGAAAAGAATGAAGAGACTTCACATCAATAAAATGGATACTGGATTAATAAATCCGAGTCCTTGAAGAAAAGGGTGGGAGGGTGGGAAAAAGAAAGACAACTTGGGAAGTATGAAAGAAACACCGTTGAGAAAACTTAGAATTGATCTCACAAATGTTGAAATGATCACACCGGTTGGAAAAGAATTAACATGACAACCTCGATGACCAAGAAGGATTAATAGTCACATAGAAATATGAGAACACCGCTTAGGAAAGGTATGGACTCAACACTTGGCATTGAAGCAACTTGAATACCACAACTCAAAACAAAACAAAGGATTTGGCTTGCAAAAGTAGTTGGAAACAAATACATAACCCATCCTGGATTTGTTGGAAGGATAAACCTAGGTAACTACTTGAATTCCCATATATGAATTCCCGAAATTTTCTGGTTATGCAATCTGGTGTTGGGGATATAGGGAGGCACAAATATCTCATACAACTAATAAATTCTACACTCCTACTGTATCCATCTGTCAACACATAACCAAGAAAACCTCGGAAATTGTGTACCTCAGGCCTTTGAAAGAACATCCCCTATAGTAGATGTGGCAATACATTTGGTCGCTCTCCCCAGTACTGGATGTTGCCAAACTACTCTCATCACAAAGAGTATAGAAGCATTTTTTATGTCGGCGTCCTCTGGTATTCAAGAACTGAAACGACAAACACTCTGATGAAAACACCTCGGAGCTCAACTCCCCGGGACACTGCCACAACCCCTAAATGTCAGGACGCACCAGGACAGAATTCCCGTCACAATGATATCGGACCAATTCCACAATACCCACGTGATCCTAAAAAAATTGAGTGAAGAAGGACAGACGAGTGGAGAAAACACCTACATCAGGAGTCCTTACCAGAGCGACAAAGGGGATAAGGAGTAAAAAGAATTCCTACTCCCTGATATAACTAGACTCAAAATGGTTTTTTTTCTAAACTCAACAACGGCAACAGTTCGATCAATCAAGGGGGCTCCTAAGGTCGGTAAGGCTCTGATACCAACTTGTAGCGCCCAAGATGTGATTCTATCCCAATCACGTGATGAACTCATGATTGGGGCACAACCGCATTTCGAGCACATAGCAAGGTGGATATCATTACAACATACCATGTACTGAATAGATGAGAATAAAAGATAAATACTAACACTCGCCACAAGCTACATCATGCATACAACAGTTCATCAATACATAGCAATCATCATATAGAAGAGCAGGATCCGACTACAGATGAAATCAAATGAAAAAGAAGATCGACATCCACCCTGCTAATCCCAGGCACCCAACCTGGAACCTATCCCTTGATCGAAGAAGAAGAAGCAGAAGAACTCCAAAACAAGCAGGCATCGCTCTCACGTTAGATCATCGCATTACCTGTACCTGCAACTATTTTTGTAGTAATCTGTGAGCCACGAGGACTCGGCAATCCCATTACCATGGGTATCAAGACTAGCAAAGCTTAATGGGTATAGAATGGATAAGTGATGAGGTTGCAGCAAACACTAAGCATTGTATGGTGTCTAACTTACGAGTACAAGAATAAGAAGAGCAACTATGCATAATGGACACAAACTAGTAATGATCAAGAATGATCCTGAACTACTTACGTTCAAACATAACCCCACTATGTTCTCTTCTCAAACTCACTCGAAAAGAGACGGTCACGGTTACACACGTGGTTGGTGTAATTTAATTCGGATCTGGTGTCAAGTTCTCTACAACCGGATATTAAAAATTCCCATCTGCCACATAACCGTGGACACGGCTCTCAAAAGTTTAAACCCTGCAGGGGTGTCCCAACTTAGCCCATGATAAGCTCTCATGATCCACGGAGATAATCCTCCATCTCGGGACACCCCGAGTAACCTCGGAATGCCGGCGCACGAGCTCTTCAAAGAAAGGAAAACTATCCCAAGGAGATCTCCCGGTGAGTCAGATCCGTGTCCAGAGTCGCGCGCTCTCTATCTACGGACTCATCTGTCTATGCAAAGTGGACGATTGCCAAATACCATCGAGTTTCCCTGAGGTGGCACCACCAATCTCTAGGTAGGTGGGCCAACACTCATGTCGAGCACTGGCCCAGGGGTTGATTAAGAGTCCTGGGGTGCTAACCGGTCCCTATGCAAGTTTTAGTTGTTATTAGGGAAATGGTAAAACCAATGTTGGATCTCCTCCGGAAAGCTTTACTTTAAACGAAGAAACAATGGGGCCCATAAACTCCGACCGCGTTAGGAACACAAAATTCAAGGAATATAACACCGGTATGACGGAAACTAGGGCGGCAAGAGTGGAACAAAACACCAAGGAAAAGGCCAAGCCTTCCACCCTTTACCAAGTATATAGATGTATTAATTAAATAAGAGATATTGTGATATCCATGTCCCAACATGGAAAAAACTGGAACTGCACCAGCAATTAACAACGCTATAAGAGGGGCTGAACAAAGCGGGTACCATAACCAAACAACGGTTTGCTGGGATGGTGGAAAGGTTAGAGGCTTATCATCTCAATTTGGGAGGCTTGATAAACCAGTGGTAGGTAGCGCGACATAGTGATAGCATTGAGATAACTAGCAAAGCAAAGATAGTAGTGGTATCCAAGATAATGATCATCTTGCCTGAAATCCCGCTAGGAAGAAGACCAAATCCATGAAATAGACGAACCAACATAGTCGAACGGATCCTACCGCAACGTAACAGGAACTATGAAGGAGAAGCGCAACAGGAAAGAAATAGACAACATGGTAAACAACCATCACATAAGCATGGCATGATGCACAATCAAGTATGATGCATTTCCAATTTAATGAGTCATGGCATGGCAAAGTGCAACAAACAATACTACAAATTAAGTGGAGCCCAATATGCAACGAGTTGCATATTGACGATACACCACATTCATTTATTTAGTTCTCTCATGTTTATGTTACTCATCAATATTAAATGTTGGTTAACATGGCAAGAGGTGAAGTATAATAAAACTACCTATCTAGGCAAGTTTAAACGAGGGCGGAAACAACAAACAACAATTCCAGAAAATCCTCATACGCATATTTCGAATTTGCTACTTTTCTGCCCTAAACCATATTTTACTGTTGTTAAACATGCAAAGTAAGTGCACCATGTTGATCTATGCATTTTTCTACCCCATTTAGATATAAATTTTATTTAATTCAGAACTACGGTTATTTAGTTATGAAATAAACCATTTTAGCATGTATTTATGAAAATTAATGCAAACAACAATTCTAAACATTTTAAATGTTGTTATCATGATGCGGATGACATATACAAGTTGTATGCAATTTTATGAAAATGTTGACATGATCATGTTATGAAGCATTTAGTCACCATGGCGGAACGAAAGGGGTGACACGGCAACGACAACAGAAATGGTGCCACCGCCACATTCCGATGATCCGGCAACTCGATTGAGATGCCGGTGCAAAAGAAAGTGTGGTTGTACGGAACAAGCAAAAGATGGTGGGGTGATCCGGGTTACCGGGTATCCCACGAGTTGGTGGCAAGGCAAGCGATGAACATGCAAGAGACAACTCGGGCAGGTGCAAACACGAGCATCTCATACAACACACATGCATTCGTTCATGGCGTCGTCTCGGGGTTATACCTTCGAAGCGTGCATTTTCGGAACGGATCAAGTTCGTTGAGGGAAGTAGTGGTACATGAAGACAGTAGTGGAACTTGACGAATCTGAGTTCTTCGGGGTGATCGGGTACTCGTTCACGTTGTAGTCGGACTTGCCAAAATGCACGGCGGCTGTAGTCGAAGTAGTGGTACACGGCACCGGTAGATGTACTCGTGACATTGGTGATGGTAGTCGTACGCAGTGCGTAGTCCAACTTGATGGGTCGTCGATGTCGTGGTACTAGGTGACATGCACGGGATGGTACTTGTACACGTTCATATACGTCCAGTGTCGTTCGTAGAGGTACTTGGCATTCCTAGTCTTGAGCAGGTGTCCGAAAGAGAACTTGGCGTCCATGGGGACATGGAGTTGTGGTCTTGGCGTTGGTCAGGGGATCGAAGGCCAATGAGGGTCACGTGTAAGAGTGTTACAGGAGAGGCCAGAGTTGGGCGGATCTAGGCGGTAAGCCCATTCCCAGCACAGTGCAGGATGTCGGCGGTGGCTCCATGGGCATGTCTTGAGGCGGCGATGAAAGAGGCGGCCCCCGTGACAGGGCGACGAGCAGTCAGGCAATACGGGACGAGCGTGTGTGGGAAGTAGGGAGTTCCCGGCATGGCTCAGGTGGAGTAGAGGCAGTGACGGCGAGGCTCGAGCGGCATGGCCCTCCGGCGAGGTGGGGAGGCGAGGGAGGCTCGAGTTACTAGTGTAGGAGGCGAGGTCGGTTGATGTTGTCCGGTAGAGGAGCTGGGAAGCAGCGGCTGCAGCAGGAGCATGGGGTCGAGTTGGCCATGGCGTGGAAGATGAACCAGGGGGCCTCGACAAGGAGGCGTGTGGTGGCAGGTCCGACGGCGCGCGAGAAGAGCACCTGCAGTAGGGCGCGGTTGCGGGGGTGCGGCCGCAGGAGACGAGCCCAAGGCGAGGGGATCGGGCGCAGGGAGTGCGGGCTAGGGTTAAGGGATTGGGTAGATGGTCCTTGGGAGGCCAACGGCTACGCCTAGATGGTCAGGCCCAATAGGTCGGCTGGGCTATCTCTCTTCTCTCTCTCTCTCTCATATTTTCCATTAGCAGAAAAATGTGATGAAAGTAAAGATAGAAAGGAAAAGGTTTGAGAAGGAACTTTGGCATGCGGATAATTTTCCCGGACTCGCAAAAATGAGCTTGGTCCACGAAAAATAGAAAGTGAGCATGGGCGTGAGGTTGAATTCAACCTCATTTGAATTTAATTCAAATGAGTGTGAGAAATAAGTGTGTATTCGGTAGGTCCAGAAATGTATGGATTTTTGGTGGAGCTTGGATAAGGGCCAAAAGAATTATCGACAAAGTTTGAGATCAAGAAATGAGATAGGAAAAGCATGGAATTAAATTGCATGTGCATTTATGGGTGATTCCAATTGAGTGAAATGGTTTAATATAGCTCCCTAAATATTGGGAGGATATATTATAAAGAGAACTCACCATGCGAATTCGCTCGGTTTAAATAGATCAAAAGATCTATGCAATTTATTTAAGTGAGTTTTCGAAAGGGTTGCATGATGACATGATGCAATGCAAATGATGCAATGATGAATGCAACAAACAAACAAATCACACGATGAAACTCGGAATACATGGAAGGGATCTGGAGTGTCGATCTCGGGTCGTCACATCCTCCCCTCCTCCAGTCGAGCACACTTATCCACCAGAGTGTAAAGCTCCTTCACAGTCTTGGGCAATCGAAAGTTCATATTGGAATGTACCCAACAATTGCGCATGTTGGGCAGGAACGCAGCTATCACGGCTGCCGGGTGGATGTCTGGAATATTTTTGTGGACTCGGCTGAACCTCTGCATATACTTCCACAGAGTCTCTCCTTCCATCTATGGGAGAAGCTGCAAGTCGCTGGGTCGTCCTGGTTCTTGATGACCACCCATGAAGGCGCCAATGAACTCATGGCACAAGTCAGCCCAGGTCGAAATGGATTTCTCCGGCAGGTGCATCAGCCGAGACCTCACATTTGGCTTGAGTGCCAAAGGGAAGTAGTTGGCAAATACCTTCTCAACCCTTCCCCCGGCAGCTTAAACAGCGATGTTGTAGATGCTGAAGAATTCTGCCGGGTTCAGTCCCCCGTCATACTTCTCTGGTATCTCTGGCTTGAACGTTCAAGCGAATGGCCAACAGACTTGCCGCAACTCGCAGGTATCTGCCTCGAAAGGCAGGTATCTGCCCTCGACGAGCGGAAGCTCGTCGACGTTGGGGCCATCACATCTGTCAAACTGGTGGTGGGTGTCGCAGCGTCGCTCGATGGTGACACGTGTGCCTTCCCTTTGCCTGTCCTCCAGAACTCGTCGTTGGTCTTGACGTGCTCGGGGGTCAGATGAAGCCATCGAGACATCGTCGGGTTCTTGGTCGCGCTGCACTGGCTGCCATGGAGGGGGCCGCACCGCAGGGGTGGCCCCTTCCGCATGACCAGCAGCGTGGGCTGTTGTCATCGCCTAGGGAGGCCGTGGAGGGCCAAATCGCTGCGATCCTCCCGCCTTAGCCAAACCAATCAGGCTCTTAATGGTGGCTCTCCACTCATCCATCTGATCGGCTACTGGCGGAAATCTCAACAGCAGCTGGGCCCACACCATGGCCTTCGAAACGGTGCTTGGCATGGATGTCGATGAAGATCGTAACGTTGCTCGCCTCCTGATCGTGCCGACAGTAGTCGCGTTGTTCTCTCATCATCGCGAGCCAGTCGCCAAGATGGCATGGTGACAAGGTGGAGGCGCGTGTGGACCATCGGCTCTGTTTGGTGCATTGGCTGGGTCAACTTGCGCTGGGGGTGGTGCATGTCCTGTGGTCGCGCCAGCAGCGGGGCCTGCCGGAGGATTGCGATTCGCCCCAGAGCGAGTGCCACCACTGTGGTTTTGCCCGAAGGCCGGACAGAGAGGTGTAGACGGAATGATTTCTCCACCCGTACCTCATGGAGCATGGCCACTGGGATGTCATTGGTGTTGTCCTTCTCCAGTGCCTCCTGCTCCCATTTCGACCACAGGGGAGGTGGTGACGACGCCGCTGTGTCGACCACATCCCCCCGCAGCGTCCATGTCTATAGGCATTCCCGTAGCCCCTGCAGCATTGGTGGTCGCGTGCGGCGGGGCTTTCGAGAATGATGGCTGGGCGGCGGCACCGGGTTTCTTCTTGGGCGCCATGGATGATGGAGCCGTTGATGATGAAGATGATGCGCTACGTACGCTTCTCGGGTTCGCGCAAGCGCTTCCCCCTACCTGGCGCGCCAAAGATGTCGTGGGAAACCACGGCCACCCATGGGGCCATGGGCCCCTTGTGGTTTGGCAAGGGGGATGATCACATTGCACAAAGAGCGGCGAGCAGCGCGTAGCATGGCAGAGATCACACGGGCGATTTACCCAGGTTCGGGCCGCCACGAGACGTAAAACCCTACTTATGATTTGGTGGATTGATGGTGAATGGTAGTAGAAACGCAGCACTCTAGCCAGGCAGGGTTGCCTCGGGGCAAGAGCAGCTACACGTGTCTGAGTGTACAAGGGTAATCCTTTCTATGGTTGCCATGGGCCTCCTTTTATAGATCAACGGGTCACCACAGTGGCAGATCGGTCATCATGCACAGATTAGATAGCAAGCAGTGCAATCATACCTAACTCTGCAGACATGGCAGAGCGCATTAAATGCACCTCTTAGCGTCACATCGCGGCCTGCCCGGCAAGCCTTGCCGGCCTGCTTGGCCACCTTCCCTCATGTCTGCATGACACATCACTGAACGGGTGTCATTTGGAGGTGATTTTCGTAGAAAGTGGCTGCCATGTGGCGAGAAACAACCACTTAGTCACTTGGGGGCTTGACACCACACTCATCGATGACTTGCGTTGCTTTGAGGTGGTGTGGTGGAGCCTTGGTGGAGTAGTTTGCCTCCGCAAGCCCCGGCAGGCCTGCCGAGACGGTCTTGAGGCTTGCTTCCGGGGTAACCCCGACCTCGCCAGGCTCGCCTGCCCGGCAAGGGAGGTCTTCCCTTAGTGGTATCTTGCTCCTTTATCTTGACTTGGTCTTCTTGATTTGCACTCTGATTTTTCAAAGAGCTGATCTCTTGTAGTTGGTCTATTCTTGGATACTGTAATCTTAATCTAGGGTATGTGCATGGTCTGGGCAACAGATCCAGGGTTGGTTGCACTGACAACGAGCCAGGCTCTCACGAGGAATTCTGAAAAATTAGGACAACGCAGGAAATTTGTATATCAATCATGTGTAAAAAATTTCAGAATTTTATCTCGTTCAAGTGAATTTAAACAATTACTAGCACCAATGCTCGTGCGTTGCAATGGGAGAAAAGTTGATGTGTATTCAATTATGTGCAAAACACATCTGTTGTTCATGAAAATTGCGCATGCAAAATATCCCTTGTTATGCAATGGATATTATAAAAAAAGTTGGGAGTTTGTGTGGTACTCGATAGTTTACCTCATCGTGCACAGTCTGCTTCTGCCTCCCTTATCTTTCCTTTGGTGTGAAATTGCTAGCATGCAATGCTGATCCTTAAAAAATAGAAAATGATATGATTTAGATATACATGTGACATTGTCTTATAAAGTTTTCACCAGATTATTGATAAAATATATGCCACTTCCATATATTGCACAAGCAATTGAGAAAAAATATATTACTGGGTTTGGATCAAAATCTACTGCCTTTGCTTTCCAAGAAAATAACTTCTTCGAAATGCATAATTACCACTCACACGATGCTCAATGTGAGCAAATCTTTTTATAAATCTATGCAAAACCAAATCACTAAAGTTACTTATCAAGATGTACAATGCAATTTCAAAGCGGGAAATGAAATATGATTTGTACGGAATGGGCGCTAGGCTTATGAACTTATAATCATGGAAACGACTCGGTCATCAAACTATATGTTCATTCCATACCAAACCAGACCGTGCACATTCTTATTATGAGAAGGGGTCATTCGAGCCTATGAAAATACGATACTATGTTTACATAGAAATCCCTACGACGTTACATTCTATTTAGGATAGCAATAGGAGTAATGACACCTGCTTTTGACATTGGGTACCATATGCACCTCTTTGGGCTTCTATTGAATCGAGAAATTGGAAACAGTTTTTGGTTGTTATGAAACCGGGTTCCTTCTATGTCTTGCATATTCCATAATCGGGATCCAGCTATCTGTGTATTTATCTCTTAGTGAACAAATGGAACTAATATAACACCATCCTTTTTAGGCCCTGATTACCCGCGTCCACATTATTGGTAGAAGTGTTCTAGCAAAAGAGCTCGTTTATTGCAACGGGTATAAAATAAATTTTAGAGTTTGCGTGATATTGGAAAGTACTGAGCTATATCTCTCTATCCGTTAGATTCTTCCTCGTCTTATCATGAATTCATTTTCATACTTGCCCACTTCGAAGATAAGATGACCGGTTAGACAATAAAGTGTTTACATTGTTTGGTGCTCTTTTGTTCATATGATGTCATCAGCAATAGGAGCACACCGACCGCGCCAATGCAACCACTTTCCTTGACGCCATCATCCGGGCTCATGGAGGACCAGGATTGAGGCACCCAGAAGAAATATCATTTCTAATAAAACCCAAGAAATATTTCTATAAGAACCATGATCAGCTAGTACACAATAGAGCCCCAAAATATCATTTTTTTCCTTTAATAAATATTTATTTCTAATATTTCCATCACACATATTTCAATTACTGTAATGCATTCATGAACATTAAACCATGGTCCTATAGTGTTAAAAAACCATGGTCCTACAAACAAATAGCAGCCAAGTAATAGTACTCGATCAATAAAAAAGAAATTATAGAGCAACACCGGCAACTTCTAATGGGTGCGGCCATCAAGTTTGATTAAAAAAGCAGCATCTAGCCCAGCGAGCAATGCGTCCTTATCTCCTCACTCCAGAAGCTCGCTATCGCTCGGCCTTTTCTCCCTCCAGCGCCGCCTACGACCTGGCTCCACCTCGGCCTTGTTGCACACACCCCCAGTCTCCACTCCCTTGCTCGTCGTCGCCCAGCGGGGGACTGGCGAGGTGAGTGAGCTCCGCCGCCGCACCTCTCTCCCACTCCCTTTGATATTTTCTCTCTGACCCCCCTCCCTCTCTCTCTCTCTCTCTCTCTTCTATCTGGTTCGGGCCCCGTCGGAGCACCCCATGGACGTCCGCGGCCCCCCGCTGGCTATGGGCCGGCGTCCACCACCACTACCCGGGCGCCGTCCAACTCCACCGGGGCCCCCTCCCCCCTCATACCGTTGTTGTTCTGCTTCTGACCATCACTGCTGGCCCCCTCATGCCACTGTTGTGCTTCTGACCCTCAACACTGGCCTCCTCTTCTTGCCTCTATAAGACACACTGAGCCACCCGCCCCGTTTCTGCCTCCTCAAGTCTGCAAAGTCCCTCCTTCCTTCTAATTTAATGGGTGTTTGTTGATTCCTTTTTTTCCTTTGCCTGATTTCCGATGCCGCTTCTTCAGGGCCATTTGTTGATTCCTTTTTAACTTCCTTCGTTCCCTTCCTGATTTCAGGATAGCTTGTTTATTATATTGGCCATACGTATATAAACCGGCAAGATTAGATGTAAGGGAGCAATGTGGGATTATTTTGACTATAGAAAGGACCCTCTTTGTGGGCTAGCACAAATTGATGGCGGCATAAGTGATGGGCTGGGAAGTTGCACAGGGATGGGCTAGGCCAAAGCAACCCCAATACAGTGAGCGTGGACGTGCTACGTAGGGAGGCAAAAATGAGCTGTTCGTTTAGTACCACATCGAGCGTAACGTATGGGACGAACCATACGGACGGACATTTGACGGTGAGACCAAAAACGGACAAAATTATGGTGGTGGTAAGAAGCAATAGCCCTTTTATTAGTAGGTATAGATATAGATATAGATACAGATATAGAGAGAAAAAAAGGTCCTTGCATTGCAACGGAAGAGAAAAGAATTGCATGTGTGTACTCCAAAAAGTATGGTTAAGAGCTCCGTAGGTCCACACCATCTTTTTTAACACGATGCCCACCTATGCCACCTCTTAACCCCGCTCGCATTGGTAATGGTCGCGGTGTCCAAAACAATGCACATGAGGAACACAAATACTGATGGAAATGAGTAGAGTGTGTTTTCCACATAACTTCAGTCCAAAAATAATAAATAGCACATAGGTAATCATAGTGCATACCATCAAAATTTACAACCTTTAATATTGTGTAACCGTTTTGTTCGGCACAAAATCACTTTGATATTATTTTGAGAACTACATCCTTTTGGTCTACGGATGTGTACAATTGAAAACCCTTGAGAAATCCTATAAAAAGCCTTAAGAAAATATGGACATTTGTCAATGTTAATACTTTTCCTGAGTAAAGAATCGAATCATTGCACAACCGGCAAATTATATTTATATAATATATGATTGAATTAATGTTTTATTACTCATACCATTATTATTTACTTTGAAATATAAATTAAGTTGCTAAATTTTGATCCACTAACAATTTTTAGATTTTTTACTAATCAAACTACATGGTTATCATGCACATAGCATGTGCAATTCTTTTGAGAAGGACCATGTGCAAGTTAGTACACTAGCAATACAATCACGTACTCCCTCCGTTCGAAAAAACATGTCCCAAGCTTGTCTATCAAATGGATGTATCTCATACTAACATAGTGCTAGATACATCCATTTAAGGGACAAGCTTTTTTGGACGGAGGGAGTAATTTGAATTGACCCCGTACACTTGGAATTTTTTTGAGCAAACCCCATACACTTGAATGTTTTTTTAGACAAACCATACACTTGGATGTGTTACCACCGACCAGCCACTTGGGCCTGACTAGCCTCGCAGGAAGCCCAGCTAACACCTAAGGCCCAGCTGCCCCACTACTCTAACCCTAGCCGATCTCCTCAGCCTCCCGATCCCCATCCCTTCCAGCGCCGTCACATGCATAGAGGCCTCTCGGTTCCGTTCGCCGCCAGCTCCGCACGTTCGCTACTACAGTGTGGCCAGCGCCCCTCCCACCTCCACTCTCCTCCGCTTGCCGCCTCCTTCCTTCCATGCTCCTCCGCACGGCTCGGCCCCGTCCGGCACCGGATGACGACATGGTTTTTTTCCTGTTCCAAATTGACTCCTATGTGTACTACGGGTTCAATAAACAGAAAATATAAGGGCTTTTCGCAAAAAATGCACAACAGTGAACCCGACAGAGTCAATCCATGCTTTATTATTAGGGAAAGATGTTACTAGAAACAAAAGTTTCTGTTTTTGCACAGAATCAAGTCAACTATCATCCACACTATCCCAAAGGCTTTACTTGGCATTTTATTGAAACAAAAGCTATAAAACATGATCACTATAGTAGCTTAATCATGTGAACACAAAAAAACTGTAGGTAAAAGTGTTGGTTTGTCTCCAACAAGTGTTTTTCTTTAATGCCTTTTTAGCTAGGCATGATGATTTTAATGATCCTCACATAAAAGATAAAGATTGAAACACAAAGAGAGCATCATGAAGCATATGGCTAGCACATTTAAGCCTAACCCATTTCCTATGCATAGGGATTTTGTGAGCAAACAATTTATGGGAGCAAGAATCAACTAGCATAGGAAGGCAAAACAAGCATGACTTCGAAACTTTCAACACATAGAGGGGAAACTTCATATTAGTGAGATATGTAAAAGCATAT
The DNA here is from genome assembly GCF_003073215.2 of Triticum urartu. Taxonomy (NCBI): domain Eukaryota; kingdom Viridiplantae; phylum Streptophyta; class Magnoliopsida; order Poales; family Poaceae; genus Triticum; species Triticum urartu. Next base: position 304,269,078 of record NC_053027.1, read on the forward strand.
GTTCCTCTATCATAACAATTTTCAGTAGCATCATGAATGAATTCAACAACATAGCTACCACATAAAGCATTCTTTTCATGATCCACATGCATAAAAAATTATTACTCTCCACATAAGCAAATTTATTCTCATCAATAGTAGTGGGAGCAAACTCAACAAAATAACTATCACATGATACTTGATCCACATAATCAATTTGAGCATTAAAATCATGATGACAAGTTTCTTGGGTATCATTACTCTTTATATCATACATATCATTACAATAATCATCATATATATATATAACTTTTTTATCATAGTCAATTGAAACCTCTTCCAAAATAGTGGATTCATCATTAAATAAAATCATGACCTCACCAAATCCACTTATATGAATATTGTAATAAGATTCAACACCCTCTAAAATAGTGGGATAATTACCTAGAGTTGACACTCTTCCAAACCCAATTTCATCAATATGACCATCATAAATAGGAGGCATGATGTCATCATAATAAATATTCTCATCAAAACTTGGGGGACTAAAAATTTCATCTTTATCAAACATAGCATCCCCAGGCTTATGGCTTTGCATATCATTAGCATCATGGGTATTCAAAGAATTCATACTAGCAACATTGCAATCATTCTTATCATTCATGGATTTTATGCCAAACATTTTATTGAATTCTTCCTCTATCAATTGAGCACAATTTTCCTTTCCATCATTTTCAAGAAAGACATGATGAAGACGAATAAGATGAGGCTACCACAATTCCATTTTTTGAAGATTTCTTTTATAAACCAAACTAGTGATAAAAATAAGAAACTCAAAGATTCAATTGCAAGATCTAAAGATGTACCTTCAAGCACTCACCTCCCCGGCAACGGTGCTAGAAAACGGCTTGATGTCTACTACACAACTTATTCTTGTAGACTCGTGTTGGGCCTCCAAGCGTAGAGTTTTGTAGGACAGTAGCAAATTTCCCTCAAGTGGATGACCTAAGGTTTATCAATCTGAGGGAGTTGTAGGATCAAGATGGTCTCTCTCAAACAACCCTGCAACCAAATAACAAAGAGTCTCTTGTGTCCCCAGCACACCAAATACAATGGTAAATTCTATAGGTGCATGATACATCCACTTTGCATCATGTTTTCCTACTGTTATTTATATTGTTTTTATGCATAATTAGGCTTTATGGAGTAATTCTAATGCCTTTTCTCTCAGAATATGCAAGTTTACACAAAGAGGGAGAATGCCAGCAGCTGGAATTCTGGACCTGAAAAAGCTATGTCAGAGTTACCTATTCTGCACATCTCCAAATGAGCTAAAAATTTACGAACATTGTTTCTGAATATATAAAAATACTGGAGCAAATAACTACCGGAGGGGGGCACCTGGTGAGCACAAGACACTAGGGCGCGCCAAGCCCCCTAGGCGCGCCCTGGTGGGTTGTACTCAGCCAAGCCCACCTATGGTGCCCGTCTTTTGGTATATAAGTCACTTTGACCTAGAAAAATAAGGAGAGGACTTTAGGGACGAAGCGCCGCCGTCTCGAGGCAGAACTTGGTAGGCGCACTTTTGCCCTCCGACGGAGCGATTCCGCTGGGGGAACTTCCCTCCTGGAGGGGGAAATCGAAGCCATCGTCATCACCAACAACCCTCTCATCTTTGGGAGGCCAATCTCCATCAACATCTTCAACAACACCATCTCCTCTCAAACCCTAGTTCATCTCTTGTGTTCAATCTTTGTACCGGAACCTCAGATTAGTACATGTGGGTGACTAGTAGTGTTGATTACATCTTGTAGTTGATTACTATATGGTTTATTTGGTGGAAGATTATATGTTTAGATCCATTATGCTATTCAATACCCCTCTGATCTTGAGCATGATTATCATTTGTGAGTAGTTACTTTTGTTCTTGAGGTCATGGGAGAAATCTTGTTGCAAGTAATCGTGTGAACTTGATATGTGTTCGATATTTTGATGATATGTATGTTGTGATTTCCTTAGTGGTGTCATGTGAACGTCTACTACATGGCACTTCACCATATTTGGGCCTAAGGGAATGCATTGTGGAGTAGTTATTAGATTATGGGGTTGCTAGAGTGATAGAAGCTTAAACCCTAGTTTATGCGCTACTTCGTAAGGGACCGATTTGGATCCAAAAGTTTAATGCTATGGTTAGGTTTTATCTTAATACTTTTCTCGTAGTTGCGGATGCTTGCGAGGGAGTTAATCATAAGTAGGAGGTTTATTCAAGTAAGAACAGCACCTAAGCACTGGTCCACCCACATATCAAATTATCAAAGTAACAAACACGAATCAAACCAACATGATGAAAGTGACAAGATGAAATTCACATGTACCTCAAGAATGCTTTGCTTACTATAAGGGACTGTTTTGGCCTATCCTTTGACAGAAAAGGATTGGGCTACCTTGCTGCACTTTATATACCATTAGCGTTACTTGCTTGTTACAAATTATCCTGCAATCAAACTACCTGTTACCCACAATTTCAGTGCTTGCAAAAAAATACCTTGCTGAAAACCACTTTTCATTTCCTTCTGCTCCTCGTTGGGTTCGACACTCTTACTTATTGAAATGACTATGATTGACTCCCTATACTTGTGGGTCATCAGTGCACTAGTTCGGCAAAGAGATGGTGATACAAGTGTCGTAATCATACTAGATATTGATTTTTGTAACGGGAACAATAAAAAACAGCAAGGTAGCAGGTAACAAAAGTGAGCACAAACGGTATTGCAATGCTTGAAAATAAGGCCTAGGGTTCATAGTTTCACTAGTGCCATCTCTCAACGGTGCTAACATAGTTTGATCATATGGCAATCCCTCAATGTGATAGATAATCACTCCAAAGTTCTTATCTAGTGGAGAACATAAGAACAGATTGTTTGTAGGGTATGAAACAACCTCAAAGTTATAATTTCCAATTGATCTATCGAGCTATTCCAATAAGTGTCACAAACAGCCCAAGAGTTTGTACTAAAATAACACCATATGATACACATCAACCAACTCTACTGTCACCTAGATACTCAAATGTCACCACGAGTATTCATGAGTTTATTATATGATTTGCATCAAACAACTTTGGAATCATAATACTCAATCCAACACAAAAACTTCAAAGAGTGCCCCAAGATTTCTACCGCAGAAACAAAGATGAAAACATGCATCACCCCTATGCATACATTACCCCAATGTCACCATGGGAATCCGTGAGTTGAGTGCCAAAACATACATCAAGTGAATCAATATGATACTTCGTTGTCACCACGGGTGTCCATAGCAAGACATACATCAAGTGTTCTCAAATCCATAAAAGTACTCAATCTGATAATAATGAAATCTGAAAGGTAAAACTCAATTCATCACAACAAGATAGAGAGGGGAAACCAGCATATGATCCAACTATATTAACAAAGCTCGCGATACATCAAGATCGTGCCAAATCAAGAACAAGAGAGAGAGAGAGAGAGATCAAACACATAGCTACTAGTACAAACCCTCATCCCCGAGGGTGGATGTCGATGTCAAAAATGGCAGATCCCGTGTAGGGGGTCCCGAACTGTGTGTCCGAGGATCGGTAGTAATAAGGGATGATGGGTACACGATGTTTAGCCAGGTTTGGGCCCTCTTAAAGGAGGTAAAACCCTATGTCCTGCTTGATTGTATTCAATGAGTATAAGGGTTACAAGAGTTAATCTACCTCGAGATCGTAATGGCTAAACCCTAGCTGTCTAGCCTATGAGAATTTTGATGATCTCTATGGAGTAACCCCTTCGGTTTATACACACACCGGAGAGTCCTAGAGTTGTACAAAGTCGGTTTGTAAGGGATGGAAATAACATATCCGGACACCAAACTTTCCTTCCACGCATATAGGAGCCCTACACGGATACGGGGGAATGTATTATGCTTTTATCTTCACAGGCCATCAGTCCGGCCCATATCAAATAGTCTGGACACTCAAGGACCCCCTAATCCAGGACTCCCCCTGAACCAGTCTATGATGATGATGTGTTCAGCACGCGGATTGTCTTCAACATTGCAAGGAGGGATCCTTCTCTTAAACACTTCAAGATAACTCCCTGCACAAAGGATCTGTATCCGGCTCTGTATAACTAATACAACCCTTAGAGAGAAGGCAAGATATCAAAATAAACAGTGTCTTTTACTGACAACTTTTTCGGCGAAGAGTTACGTCTGGTTCATTAACATTTCGAACCATTTTCACGCCTCCTGTTTCGAGCTTCGAGCCATTGCCTCCATTGGCACGTCCTATCAAAACAGTGATCGTGCCCGCCCATTGCGGGATTCCCATCAATACAATTTTGGGTAATCCAATGATGCCATTCGCACGATCTCTTTGCGAACAGGCGAGTTTTAAGGCTTGAGAGGGGGGCGTTTGGTATTTCACCGCCTATAAGAGGGTAAAAAATCCCTTTGTTTTTCCCCACGCCATGTTCTAGCTAGTGCCTTCCCACCTCTGAGCTCCAGCACGCAAAACTTCAATCTTTCCCACCGCCACCAACCTCCCCGGCCTTGTGTGGATCTGGCTCCAAGGGCAAGTGGGAGGCCTCCTCCGTCACCGAGAAGGACATCAAGGAGCTCCGAAGTGTGGGATACCTGTCTGCGGATATCGTGCATAGGATTCCTACCAAAGATCAGGTGATCCCCACTCCGGAGCCCGACAAGAGGGTCGTATTCATCCCCCACTTTCTTCGAGGGCTAGGGTTTCCCCTCCACCCTTTGTCTGAGGTCTCATGTTCTACTATGGGTTAGATTTCCATGATCTAGCCCCAAATTCCTTCCTCCACATATCGGCGTTTATCGTCATGTGTGAGGCTCTTCTCCGCATCCCCCACACTTCGGCCTATGACTCAAGGTCTTCAATCTAAAGCCGAAGGTGGTCGACGGTCAGCATGCAGACTGCGGCGGGGCCATGGTAAGTAAGCTCCCCAATGCCGTCTGGCCAAAAGGGGCCTTTGTTGAGACTATCGAGGTGTGGCAGAAAGAGTGGTTCTACATCACCGAACCCTGCGACACCAAGTGGACGGCCACACCTGACTTCTGATCTGAACCCCCCCACGAGACTCACCTCATGGACCATCAAGGGCCTTGATTGGGGGTCCCAACCGGAGGTGATGATGCTACAAAAGCACATCTCCAACGTGTTGGGCAGAAACACTAGTCTCACAAACGTGATCCAGGTGATGTGCTTCCGGTGTGTCCTTCCCTGCCAACTCCGGGTCTCCCCCATGTGGGATTTCAATCCGGAAGAGCCACGGACCTTGAAGCGCTTCTCCGGCACCACACACGAAGACATGTGGAACCAGATTTTCAAGAACCAAAAGAGTTGGTCGATGAAGACCGAAGACATTGGACTCGACAATGAGAACCCGGCCTCGACAGTAAGCATAACCTTTTCGAAGACTTATTTTGCTAACGCTATGGATGATGATGAAGATTTACATTATCCTATTACTGCACAGGGCTGGACAGCGAAGGTGGAGCGGATCAACTATCCGGCGCCGCTGCCGAAGAACCCAGCCACTTCCCAGCTAACGGAGATGTTGGTCCCGACGTCGTATCAAGTGCCGGAGAAGAAGGCCAAGAAGAAGAAGGGTAAGGAGGCCGAGGGCGGCCCGGCCACAAGGGTCCTTCGGACACAGTGTCCGAAGAGACGGAAGTCGTCTCCTCCCACGAGGGAGATGAGGAAGAAGAAGAGGAGGAGGTGGTGGAAAGCGACTCCCCTCGTAAGGGGAGGAAGAAGAAGAGAGATCCCTCCGAAGACCCGAAGGGGGTGGCGCCCAAGAGGGGGAGGGTGATCCTCCAGGATTGTTCGGACTCAGATCCCAAATTGGTCCCCAAAAGGCCTCCTAGGGCAAAGCCCCTGGCCGAATCATAAGTATTTCAAATATTATTGTCTATCTTCAGTTCTCCCCTTCTATTAGTATAATCCATTTCGCTATGTGCCTTTCAACCCTCTACACGAGCTCCCGAACACTCCGTTATCGGAGGGAAACTCTCTGCCACCCGAGATGGCAGAGAGCGAGACACCGCCACGAGCCCCCTCGCCTATCGCCATGGATGACACCGAGGTGTTATCCCGAAGGACCTCTCCTGGCCGCAGAGGGGTGGACGAGGCTATCGAGAAGGCGCCCGAGGTTAATACCTCGGTCGACGAAGACATAGGGGAGGTGACCCCTATGACAACCGATGGTGGGGACCCCCAACAATCCAGGACCCAGCTGGACACCATTCCGGAGACCAATGCGGCTCCAGGATCAGGTGAGCAACCCCCTACGAAAGAGGGGGGAGGAGCATCAGCTCCAATGGCAACCTCCACTAATTCGGAGGCATCTAAAACTCTAGACGAAGCACTGCAACGTGCTTCCATCGTGGAGGAGCACCGCACCTTGATGGGTGCAGTAGTGGAGAAGGTTCAGTCTGCATAGAAGGTGCCCGGATGACCTTCGCCCGCGTCAAGATGCAATGGGCAAAGATGAAGGCCACCGACGTGGCCACCGCAGGCCCGCCCGAAGGCAAAGATCATCGGAAGCTGGAGAGATACTTCGATGATGTCCTAGATGGCACCCGGATAGTAGAGGGCCAATCCTCAAAGGACGTCATATTTGAGTAGATGTATTCGGGTTGTGAAAACTATGTTATGAACCCATTCTTGTAATATATCTATGTGTTGCGCCTTTTGTTTCAAGCGAAGTTTACCTCCTGTGCGGACGTTCTTACTTATAAAAGTTGCCAGTCATCGGCTTCAGCCCCGACGTAGATACTACGGAGGTGTTCATCGTGACGCCTGACCACACTTTATCCAACGTCTTGGTCCATAAAGAACGTGTCCGTGTGATGAACCAGGCAATCAGACTATGCGGTTTTATTACTTTTACTTAGCCATAGGAGTTTGACGGTGGGGCTAAGTACAAGGCCCTGGTTCGTGTGCGGCTATCCAGAATACGGTGTCGTTTTCCATGTGGCTTGACGAATACCAGCCCCTCGTATAACACAGAGTGAATCGCGAATGATTTGAGTATAAAACTAAGTCACTGAATCGTCGATCAACACTCGCTTTATCGTGACAGACAGTTTTCGGCTTTCTCTACTGAGGTATTTGATCAGACGAACCAGAAATACAATCGCAGTAGTTCTCCCTTTACTACCTTGGCCGAACAAGCGGAACGTAAGGTGGTAAGCACAAGAGCCGGGCAACCCAACTATAGACCAAAGACATGCATGATTCGGAGCCGATGCATATAATGCAATATTCGGGACACCGAAGAGTAACCCATAGGAGTTCGGACTTGAAAATGTGCCGGGCCGGGAACAGCCCCGGTGTTTAAGGCCGGACTAAAGCACATGTGGCAATCAGACGTAGGGAGGGAATAGAGATGATAATATATGAAATAGATGAGTACCCAACAAAAAGTGGTGTTCAACTGCTTCCTTTATGCCCTTATTAATACGTCGAGATGTGTCATTACAAATAATGCTCGAAGGCCAAGGCCATTTCACATGCCGAAAGTGTCCACAAGGTAAAGGTTTATACAGGGCTTTTTGAGAAACTAATGGCTTGAAAATCCTAATAATGCCTTGTTGCACGTCTGCGTCGTTTCTCCTTGGTTAGAAATCCTTTGAGAGGAGGAGTCAATGGTCGTCTATAGGAAGGAGGAGCTTTAGAAAGGATCCCCTGTACAACCATAGAGTAGGTAGGTTTTTAATGAACATGTAGTGAGTGATGTCGCTTGAAGCTATGTCGGTATTTCCCCAAAGAGGAAGGGATGATGCAGCACAGTGGTGGTAGGCATTTCCCTCAGATATGAAACCAAGGTTATTGAACCAGTGGGAGAATGAAGCAACACAACGTAAATAGCACCTGCACACAAATAACAAATACTCGCAACCCGACGTGTAAAAGGGGTCGTCAATCCCTTTCGGGTAACAGCGCCAGAAATTGGCAAACGGACATGAGAGAGTTGTAAATATTGACAGATCGAACTCCAAATTAAATAAATTGCAGCAAGGTATTTTTGTATTTTTGGTTTATTAGATCTGAAAGTAAAAGGCAAATAAAATAGATCGCGAAGGCAAATAATATGAGAAAGAGACCCGGGGGCCATAGGTTTCACTAGTGGCTTTTCTCGAGAAAAATAGCAAACTGTGGGTAAACAAATTACTGTTGGGCAATTGATAGGCATCACATCCAAGATTAGTAGGTCGACTCATGCCTACATCTATTACTATTACTCCACACATCGACCGCTATCCAGCATGCATCTATTGTATTAAGTTAATGGAGAAACAGAGTAATGCAATAAGAACGATGACATGACGTAGACAAGATCTATCTATGTAGAGATAGACCCCATTGTTTTATCCTTAGTAGCAATGATACATACATGTCGGTTCCCCTTCTGTCACTGGGATCAAGCACCGTAAGATAGAACCCACTAGAAATCACATCTTCCCATTGCAAGATAAATAGATCAAGTAGGCAAAACAAAACCCAAATATCAGTGAAGAAATACGAGGCTATAAGTAATCATGCATATAAGAGATCAAAGAAACTCAAATAACTTTCATGGATATAAAAAGATAGATCTGATCATAAACTCAAAGTTCATCCGATCCCAAAAAACACAACGCAAAAAGAGTTACATCATATGGATCTCCAAGAGACCATTGTATTGAGAATGAAACGAGAGAGAGGAAGCCATCTAGCTACTAACTACGGACCCGAAGGTCTACAAAGAACTACTCATGCATCATCGGAGAGGCAACAATGGAGTGGTGAACCCCTCTGTGATGGTGTCTAGATTGGATCTGGTGGTTCTGGACTTTGCAGCGGCTGGAATTTATTTTCATCGACTCCCCTAGGGTTTCTAGAATATTGGGGTATTTATAGAACAAAGAGGCGGTCCGGGGGCACCCGAGGTGGGCACAACCCACCAGGGCGCGCCTGGGCCTCCAGGCGCGCCCTGGTGGGTTGTTCTCTCCTCGGAGCACCCCCAGGCACTTGGCTCATTAGGTGTCTTCTGGTCCATAAAAAATCTCCGTAAGGTTTCATTGCATTTGGATTCCGTTTGGTACTGATTTAATGCGATGTAAAAACTTGAAAAAACAGCAATTGGCACTTGGCACTATGACAATAGGTTAGTACCCAAAAAATGATATAAAATGACTATAAAATGATTATAAAGCATCCAAGATTGATCATATAACAACATGGAACAATCAAAAATTATAGATACGTTGGAGACGTATCAGCATCCCCAAGCTTAACTCCTACTCGTCCTCGAGTAGGTAAGTGATAAAAACAGAATTTTTGATGTGGAATGCTGCCTATCATGTCATATCATATTTCTTTTCTTTATAGCGACATTTGGACTTTTATATTGTTCAAAGCAATAGTCTATTTTTGACATGATAACTTAAATACTCAAGCATATCAACAAGCAACCATTTCTTTCAAAAAATCAATGCTAAAATAAGCTATCCCTAGCCCATCATGCTCAATCATTGATCCATTCATGAAACACACTCGCATATTAACTACACCCAATGCTCAAGTACGATCATCATGCCTCCTAGTTGGTGCTTTATAAGAGAAGATGGAGACTCAAATTCGAAATAAAAATTGCATAAAGTAAAAAAGAAAGGCCCTTCGCGGAGGGAAGTAGGGATTTCTAGAGGTTCCAGAGCTCAAAAGAGTTGGTCGATGAAGACCGAAGACATTGGACTCGACAATGAGAACCCGGCCTCGGCGGTAAGCATAACCTTTTCGAAGACTTATTTGGCTAACTCTTTGGATGATGATGAAGATTTACATTATCCTATTTCTGCACAGGGTTGGACGGTGAAGACGGAGCGGATCAACAGTCTGGTGCCGCTGCTGAAGAACCCAGCCACCTCCCAGCTAACGGAGATGCTGGTCCCGGTGCCGTATCAAGCGCCGAAGAAGAAGGCCAAGAAGAAGAAGGGTAAGGAGGCCGAGTGCGGCCCCGCCACAAGGGTCCTTTGGACACAGTGTCTGGAGAGACCGAAGTCGTCTCCTCCCACGAGGGAGATGAGGAAGAAGAAGAGGAGGAGGAGGTGGAAAGCGACTCCCCTCGTAAGGGGAGGAAGAAGAAGAGGGAGGCCTCCGAAGACCCGAAGGGGGTGGCGCCCAAGAGGGGGAAGGTGATCCTCCAGGATAGTTCGGACTCAGATGCCAAATTGGTCCCCAAAAGGCCTCCCAGGGCGAAACCCCTCGCCGAATCGTATGTATTTCAAATATTTATTGTCTATCTTTAGTTCTCCCCTTCTATTAGTATAAGCCATTTTTCTATGTGCCTTTCAGTTGTCCATGCGAGCTCCCGAACACTGCGTTACGGAGGGGAACTCTCTGTCGCCCGAGATGGCAGAGAGCGATATGCCGCCACGAGCCCCCTCGCCTATCGCCATGGATGACACCGAGGTGTTATCCCGAAGGACCACTCCTAGCCACGGAGGGATGGACGAGGCTGTCGAGAAGGCCCCGAGGTTAATACCTCAGTCGATGAAGACATAGGGGAGGTGACCCCTATGACAACCAACGGTGGGGACCCCCAACAATCCATGCCCCAGCCGGACACCATTCCGGAGACCAATGCGGCTCCGAGATCAGGTGAGCAACCCCCTATGAGAGAGGGGGAGGAGCATCAGCTCCAACAGCGACTGAGGGAGTCCTGGATTATGGGGTCTCCGGACAGCCGGACTATGTCCATTGGCCGGACTGTTGGGCTATGAAGATACAAGATTGAAGACTTCGACTCGTGTCCGGATGGGACTCTACTTGGCGTGGAAGGGAAGCTAGGTAATACGGATATGGATATCTCCTCCTTTGTAACCGACCTTGTGTAACCCTAACCCTCTCCGGTGTCTATATGAACGAAGGGTTTTAGTCCATAGGACAACAACCATAACATACAATCATACCGTAGGCTAGCTTCTAGGGTTTAGCCTCTCTGATCTCGTGGTAGATCTACTCTTGTACTACCCATATTATCAATATCGATCAGGCAAGACGTAGGGTTTTGCCTCCATCAAGAGGGCCCGAACCTGGGTAAAACATCATGTCCCCTGCCTCCTGTTACCATCCAGCCTAGACGCACAGTTCGGGACACCCTACCCGAGATCCGCCGGTTTTGACACCGACATTGGTGCTTTCATTGAGAGTTTCGCTGTGTCGTTGCCATTAGGAAGGATGTCTCGTCCCGTCTTTAAAGACGGCACTGTTGCTGAGGGAGCTTTGGCTATCGGCCAAACTCTCCGGCTAGGTGGTTTTCTTATGACCGCCTGTTTGGCCGTTGTGCCAACGATGACTTCTCGGGTAATCGAAAGCAGTCTTCACGTCAACTCGGAACTCGCCAAGCAGTTAGATCGAATGGAGCTCTCTTCACTAAATGAGCTCTTGGATCGCATCTCCGCCCTGGGAGTCGCTACAGACTATGATCAGATTGGGCCTAAACCCGATCTGAGAGAGATCAACTCTCCCCAGGTCACCCATCACGTTGCAGTGGTGGAGGAACAAACTCCATTTGACCCAATCCCTCCCCTGTGGATCGCCAGTGCTCATCAAAGTTTACTGTAGTAAACTTCAGAGGTGGTTTACCACTTAACCAGAGCACTTTTAACCAATCTACCACCTCAGTTACAACCTACCCAGGAAGGCCAAACCCCCAGACATCGTTTGGTTTCGCTTGTGGCACTGTGTGCACCAGTGCGCGCGGTGACCACCGACTTGGCATGCAGTGGGCGCGTCTAGAATGGCTTCTTGCTCGGGCCCCTCTCCCTCTCGTCACCTTCGCGCGCATGAGCGTGTCTAGCAGCTGGCCCGCGTCGTCGCCATTCCCCTGGACCCCTCTCCCCCTCCGTCTGTTTCCTCATCGACGCCCACCGACACTCGCCGCCGAACGCCCATGAGAGCACAGTGCCCCGACATGTTATAATGGTGCTCGGCTTCTTCCTATGCTCTCGGGCGTCGTCTACTCCTCTGTGAGCTCTGAATCACTTCCCCGTCGCCTTCCCCGAGCTCATGCTCGCTCACACGCGTCCGCGCCGACGACAGCGCGACACCTCACCCCACGGCTATATAATCCCACCCCGAGTGCCTCCGAGCTCACCACCAGCCTCACAACTCTCCTCCGGTCCCGCCCAGCCTCTCAAACGAGCTCGAGGAGCTCTCTGTGTCCACCATCGCCGCCATGGCCGCCGTCTCTGTCCACTTAGATTCCGGCGAACCAAGCATGTTCCCTCTGTTCCACCACCACCAGTAGCCTCCCCAAGTCCCCTGGAGCCGCCCCAACGCTTCTCCTCCTCCTCTGGTGGCTGTTGGCCGCGAGCCCCATCGGTGCCCGTCGCCACTGTCTGCCGTGTCCTCGCTCCCTCTCGCCTTGGCCGTCCCCGGAGTCTGTGCTCTCCGTAGACGGGTGTGGCTACTCCTGCTGAGCTCGCCCATAGGTCGAGCGAGGCGGGGGATGGCCGAAGCTGGCCGAATGAGCCCCCGCGCCGGTGACCTCCCTCTGCCCCGCGGGCGCGTCAGGGGAGAAGAAAGAGAGGCCAGGAGGAGGGCGTTGACCACGCGTGGGTCCCGCGGGCCCCACCAGTCAGCCGCACAGCGTTGGCCCTGCCCGGTCCAGCGTGGATAAGTGACGGGCCCCACCCGCGTGGGACCCGCACGTTAGTGTCACACGCCCCGGTCCCGCCTCGGCCGACTGGATTAAGTGGAGGCGTACTCAGTCGAGTATGTTTTCATCTTTGGGAAAGCACATTTTCCCTCTGCTTCAGCTCAAAGTACGCTTTCTTTTACTCAAAGCGTATTTCCTCTCTGTTTCAGCCCAGCATATGTTTTCTTAATCAGAAAGCATATTTCTAACTTTGTGCCTCTGTCTTATCCACTCAGGGACTTGTTTGTGATGATATTTTTGCAGAAAAGTCCCTGAACTTCAACCCTTCATATCTTTTTAACCACAACTCCAAATGAGGTGATTCCAAAGCCCACTTCTTCATCTTGTCGATCCCGTTCTGTTGGTATCACTTTCACCATGTGGTAATAGCTTGTAAATGACCTTTTTTCCCTTGCATGTAAACAGCCCCTCCGAGAGAGAACTGTTTCCGGCAAATCTTTCCGCGGCTTCACCGCACTTCTCCCCGGTGCCTTCTTCACCCCCAGGCAAGCCACAATACCCACTTGCATGATAGTAATGCAATAGCCATGGTTTTCAACTTGAATCTTTATTAAATGATTGCTTGTTTAAAATATGGTTGTCGTTGTTTCGGTAATGCTTCTGGGTTAGTGCTTACTTGCTTGCTATGTTGTTATGCACCTGGTTATTATGCCCTGGTAGTTGCTAGTATTACTTTCATATTGCCATGCTTGATAATAGTACATGTTGGGTTGGTCATGTTCTTCGGTGCATGACTAACGTCGGTTACCGAGTACTGTTAATATGCGTTGTTCCTTCGCTGTTAGTTGGTTAAGTGTTACTCGGTAATGTTATTGATGAGTTCTTGCGTGGTATTTATGGTTGATGCTAGTGGTCATGCTATGCTATGAGTAGTGTTGCACTTGTAATATTTATGCTCATCATTATGCCATGTTTAGTTGGAGATTATTCATAGTTGATATGGTGGATAGTTATGTTGCATCCCGTGATTATGTTGATATCATGCTCATGCTTTGTAAATGCACCATGTTATTTTATCATGGCTCAACATATTGCTTTCAAGTTTAACCGGATTAAAATGAACTTGAACAACTGTTGGCTGAGTCATGGTGCCACCATATCGAAACTGACAAGTGCAACCATGCTTACCTTATGGGAAGGTCCTAACTGGGTCTATTGGCATGCCTCTCGTCGGTGCCTCCAACTAGGGAAGGTTATGGGCGGCCTACCCTGATCAGGTAGGCGGACATAAGCCTTGTGTGCCCATTGTTGTTGTTATGGATCCGGTCCCCGTGAGGGACGTTTTGGACACAACGGTGGTCGTTGTGTCTTTGGTAGACACGGGGCCACCTAGGACTAGCCCAGTTGGGAGTGGGTCGGAGTGGCCGGGAGAGTGTCATGGCAGTAGATCAGTTTTGTCGGAACACCGTTGGTCCACCCGAATGGGAGTGCGAGGCCATGGGTTCCGTAGTGTGGGTACAGTGTACTAACCTCTGCAGAGTGTATATTAAATCTATCGATCGCCGCACCCGTGGATAAGGGCCCAGTTCGTGTCGGTCACACCGTGAGTCAACAGTATTAATAATAACTT